>NC_080112.1:134851514-135160192 GCF_950005125.1 Chionomys nivalis
CTAAGGACATCATTGAATAAATGGGACCTCCTGAGACTGAGAAGCTTCTGTAAAGCAAAGGACACTGTCACTAAGACAGAAAGGCAACCCACTGACTGGGAGAAGATCTTCACCACCAACCCCGCAACTGACAAAGGTCTGATATCCAAAATATATAAAGAACTCAAGAAATTAGACCATAAAAGGTTAATCAATCCAATTATAAAATGGGGCACTGAGCTGAACAGAGACTTTTCAACAGAAGAAGTTCAAATGGCCAAAAGACACTTAAGATCATGCTCAACTTCCTTAGCAATCAGGGAAATGCAAATCAAGACAACATTAAGATACCATCTTACACCAGTCAGAATGGCTAAAATCAAAAACACCAATGATAGCCTCTGCTGGAGAGGTTGTGGAGAAAGGGGCACTCTCATCCATTGCTGGTGGGAATGCAAACTTGTGCAACCACTTTGGAAAGCAGTGTGGCGGTTTCTCAGGAAAGTCGGGTTCAACCTACCTCTCGACCCAGCAATACCACTATTGGGAATATGCCCAAGAAATGCCCTAACATACAACAAAAGTATATGCTCAACTATGTTCATAGCAGCATTATTTGTAATAGCCAGAACCTGGAAACAACCTAGATGCCCTTCAATGGAAGAATGGATGAAGAAAGTATGGAATATATACATATTAGAGTACTACTCAGCAGTAAAAAACAATGACTTCTTGAATTTTGCATACAAATGGACGGAAATAGAAAACACTATCCTGAGTGAGTTAAGCCAGACCCAAAAAGAGGAACATGGGATGTACTCACTCATATTTGGTTTCTAGCCATAAATAAAGGACATTGAGACTATAATTCGTGATTCTAGAGAAGCTAAATAAGAAGGTGAACCCAAAGAAAAACATATAAGCATCCTCCTGAATATTAACCTTCATCAGGCGATGAAAGAAGCAGAGACAGAGACCAACATTGGAGCACTGGACTGAAGTCTCACGATCCAAAGGAGGAGCAGAAGGAGAGAGAGCACGAGCAAGGAACTCAGGACTGCGAGGGGTGCACCCACACACTGAGGCAATGGGGATGTTCTATCGGGAACTCACCAAGGCCAGCTGGCCGGGGTCTGAAAAAGCATGGGACAAAACCGGTCTCGCTGAACATAACGGACAATGAGGACTACTGAGAACTGAAGAACAATGGCAATGGATTCTTGATCCTATTGCACGTAATGGCTTTGTGGAGCCCAGGTAGTTTGGATGCTCACCTTAATAGACCTGGATGGAGGTGGGTGGTCCTTGGACCTCCCAAAGGGCAGGGAAACCTGCTTGCTCTTTGGGCTGAGGAGGGAGGAAGACTTGATTGGGGACGGGGGAATGGGAGGTGGTGGCGGGGAAGAGGCAGAAATCTTTAATAATTAAATAAATTAATTAATTAATTAAAAAAAAAAGAAAAAAAGAGCCATGTTTTGGAGGAGGTTGGGAACCTGCATTTTCTCTTTCTCTTGAGGAAGAAAGTTTTGAAAAGGTGTCAGTGTATTAGATCAGAAATAGTGTTTTTCTTTAAAAAAAAAAAAAGATCTGAGCATCTTTAAAATTCCACATTATTTAACTTTCTTCTCTCTCTCTCTCTCTCTCTCTGTGTGTGTGTGTGTGTGTGTGTGTCTGTGTGTCTGTGTGTGTGTGTAGTTATACATTGCTACATTAACAAATTATCCCTAAACACAGGGAGTTCTTAACACGATCAATATGTTTTGCTTACCATTGAGTTGGTTGGAAACGCAGGGAAGGCGCAGTTAAATAGTTATCCCTGGGATGACAACCCTCAGGCATCTTCTGTGGCCACTCCAGCCATCAGAATCTTAACTGGGTTTGACATCTGTGATGACTTGCTCACAGGTTTCGTAGTCCATCTTGGTCATCATCCAGGAGTTCAGCTGGGGCTATCCACTGAATAACCAACACTAGGTTTTCCCCACGTGACCTAGGCTTCTCACAGCAATTGACTTGGCCCCAAGAGGAAGGCATTCAGAGAACAAATATTCAAACAGACCTTGACCAAAGCTGCAAAGCTTCTTCTGATATAGTTCGTAAAAGTCATAGAGCAGCATTTCAACCTCACACTATGACTTCTAAGTATGGCCGGACCACATTCAAGGTGGTAGAAGGGGATAATTACCAACTGACAAGAAGAACACCAAAGAAATTGTGTTTAACCTTTTAAAACAACACCAACACTGGGTGGTGGCTGTGCACATCTTTAATCCCAGCACTTGGGAGGCAGAGACAAGGGGGATCTCTGAGTTCAAGCAAGTTCCAGGATGGCCAGGGCTACTCAAAGAAACACTATCTTGAAAAACCAAAACCAAAAACAAATTAACAAACAAAACCACTACAGTAACAAGGTTAACAATGAACGAGTGAGTGAATTAATTATATGTAACTAAGCATACCTGGAAGATAGGTTCTAAAAATCTCTGTGTCTTACTATGAAATGCTGAGAGCAGGAGAACTTGTCTTCCCCATGGAAGAGCACACTAATTGATTATCCAATACTAAATGGTCAGCCTTGAACAAACATACAGGTAACATTATATAGACTGAGCAGGTTATAGTTAGGAATATATATGTATATACATATATGCATATGATAACAATGGAAAAGAGGCTGTGAACTTGAAAGACAGCAAGAAGGGGTACATAGGAAGACTTGGAGGAAAAGGAAGGAATCAAAGCTGTAATTATATTATAATCTCCATGAATAATTATGAATTTATGTTCAGAAAGATAATAGCCTATTGTTTTCTTTGTTTAGATGATCTGGTCTGATTGTATTAATACTGACTACATAAAACAAATTAAAAATTGCTTATACCTCTTCTGGATTCTGAAGGAGATTGTGTATCAATAACTTTTACAATGGGGGAAAAAACCTGTTTCTTTTTAAAAAAAAATGGCATTGCTTCTAAAGTTTTATTGAATCCAAAATTAAAGGTTGGGGATGTAGCTCAGTTGGTTAGAGTGCTTGCCGAGGGTGAGAGCTAAGCCCTGTAGAAACTGAGTGTGGACAGAATATGCACTTTCGAGGTAGAGGCATAGGATTAGAAAGAAATGCAAGGGCCGCCTTGACTGCATAGGAAATATAACATCAGTTTGGAATACATGAGATCCTATCTCAAAAACGAATCTGATTTGAGAGAGAGAGAGAGAGAGAGAGAGAGAGAGAGAGAGAGAGAGAGAGAGACTCTACTAATTCCCTGGCATAAGGTAAAGGAAAGAAAGAATAAAATTGGAGATAGAGCTGGCATGTGCCCACCTGGCAGGCATCTCCCTCTCCAAATTGCAGTCATGTTACCTATTTCCATGCTTGAAATGCTTCCCAAAGAAGGGTTTCCTTGTATTGGGCCTTATGGGATTTGATATAGGAGATGTTTGTTGAAGAATATCTTATTATTTTGATATAATGAAAAAAAAGAGAGTCAAAATGAAGAGAAATTGAGAATTTTAGGTGGTGGGAAAGAGAGGAGGTATCAGAAACTTTCCAATTTCTATGACTGAAAACAAGGGCCTCCTTACCTCCAAGAGTCTGACATAAAGCAGGCTAGAAGTGGAAGGGGAAAGTGATGGGGTAGTTGCACTGGGTAGCCCACAACAGCGCATGCCTCCAGCTCCAGGGCACAGGAGATTTTCTTCAAGCCTCCAAGGAAAACATCGCACATGTGGCATGTACACACACACATTTTTAAAAGATTCTAAAAGTGAATTTAATGTTTCAAAATGCATTGACAGGCTATAATGTTTATCCTGACCTACCAGGAAAATTCCTAACAAGAGGAAGGGAAAAAGAAATACAGACCACTTAACCACTTAAATTGTATATATCAGGGAATGTGCTGACTCCTTGACCTGCGTAAACTCCTCTCTCTCTCTCTCTCTCTCTCTCTCTCTCTCTCTCTCTCTCTCTCTCTCTCTCTCTCTCATGTGTGTGTGAATCATAGTCATGGCAGCCCTTCTTCAAAATACAGCTACTGTACCAGTCTAGGGATGAGTGCAGAGCCACAGCCTGGAAGGACCTTGGGTCTCTAAATAACCACATAGGGACTTGTTCAAGCAGGAATACCAGCATTACACTATGATGTGACTGGAAAATCAGCCTGCTGAGGATTTCAGGCTTATTTCTTAGGAAAACAATACTAGTGCTAACAAATACAGGCTTGCTTAATTCTGCATCTTCACTAGCCACACAGACATGTCCCTATGGACAATGAACACATTACATGCACTATTCCCTATGCGTGAAGAAAGCCAGGAAGATGAGAAATGCCAAAGCATCTTTTAGGAAAGGTGCACATATGGTGTTGTAGTCTCCTATGGTTTAGCAGCACCTTCTTAACCTCTGTTCTCACCCCACATTAATACACAGCCTACCCTGCCCCCAGGGTCACAGGCCTTTTTCTTTAGGGTATTGATCTGGGATACCACACAATCAGAGATATGCAGTTAAAAAAGTGAATCTGGAATTGGTGGCCCAAAACTGAGCTGACAGAGTGGATAGTGGACACGAGTAAAAGGAGGAAAGGATTTCAGCAGATCTGGAGAGTCAGGTCCTGGGGAGGGGAGGGCAGATGTAGTAAGGACAATGCAGGGGACCGCACATACTGGAGTATGCTTGTGGATTGACAACAGGACATCTGAGGAGGACCTGTGAACTTCAGGGACGGGGAAAGGGTAGTATGAGAAAGAACAAGAGGAGTCATTGACTCAGTACACTGATTGTGTCACGTACACAGGTGATAAGGGACAAAGGGCTTTTTATACAAAGGATTGGATTAAAGAGAAGAAAACAGTCTAGCACAGGTGAAGGAAATTGATGTTTTCCATTAAAATGCTGAGAAAGCTTCTCTCTTCCCTACTGGGGAGTGTCTTGGTACACAAGTTCTAAGGTAAGCCACAAGCTTCCTGTTTGATTCCCAAGCAGCTCTCTCCTATCCCTGGATATGACCAAGTCTGGATTTGAAGAGCATTTATCAGAGGAGCACCTTCCATACCCAGCCACCAGAGCAAGTGGCCAGTGCTTGGCAGGTTTTCTAAGTACTTACGGCCCAGCTCTTCATTTCATCTTTCTTTGGTGCAAGTCAGGTATCTGTCTTAGTTAGGATTTTGTTTTTGTTGTTTTGTTTCATTTTTTGGTTTGTTTGGTTTTTTTAGAGACAGACTTTCTTTATGTAGTCCTGGCTGTTCTGGAACTTGCTCTGTAAACCAGGCTGGCCTTGAACTCACAGAGAACCACTTGCCTCTGCCTCCCGAGTGCTAGGATTAAAGGCATGTGCCACCATCATTCAGCTTTAGTTAGGGTTTCTATTGCTATAAAGAGACACTGTGACCACAGCAACTCTTTTTAAGGAAACATTTAATTGGGGCTGGCTTACAGTTTGGAGGTTTAGTCTATCATCATCATAATGGGGAACATTGAGGCATGCAGACAGACATGGTGCTGGAGAGGAGCTGAGAGTTCTACTTGTGGATTGGCAGGCAACATGAAGAGAGAGTGAGACACTGGGCCTGGTTTGAGCATCTGAAACCTCAAATCTCACCCACAGCAACATACTCCCTCCAATAAAACCACACCTTACCTCAACAAGGCCATACCTCCTAATAGTGCCACTCTCTATGAGCTTATAGGAGCCATTTGCATTCAAACCACCACAGTATCATTATCAGGATCTCTGCAGAAACACATTGTACAACTCCTACAAAACCCTC
This sequence comes from Chionomys nivalis, assembly GCF_950005125.1. Lineage (NCBI taxonomy): Eukaryota > Metazoa > Chordata > Mammalia > Rodentia > Cricetidae > Chionomys > Chionomys nivalis. Next base: position 134,857,263 of record NC_080112.1, read on the forward strand.
CAGAACTTTCCTTCACAAGGAGGAAAGTGAAGGAGGTTTGTGTCCTTCCATACTTGAAAGAGTTCTCTGGAGAAGCATCTTCACAAATGCCCTTTCCTCCACCTGCATTGGCCTCTTCTGATGCTCTTGCTCCAGTTGAGGTTCCCAGAGTCATAGAACCAAAATTTGAACCCTGTTCTATAGCCTTTGCCTATGGTTTTTCATCACTGTGGTTCTGCATCATTGAATGTCTTGGCTATATACACACCTCGGGTGAAACTGAGATAGCACAAGTTTAATTTTATCCAACTATTGTATAGATGACACTGTTGTATAAAATCTAGACAAAAAAAGACATTTTAAAAAATCGTGGGTTTTTTTTTTTTTTTTGCATTCAGAAAGCAATCCTAGCTACTCTTTTACTAAGGTTCAATGTTCCTTACAATGCCTGTTTCAACAGCTCAGTCTCATGAACATACTGACTGTATGTATCATTTTCCTTTGATTGTGGCAATTCTTTTTAGCCAGAGATCACTTTTCATCACATAACTGATGGTTGTTTTCAAGCTCTCCCTGAGATTTGCCAAGCTAAGTCCAGTAGCTTATGTCTTCTGCTCTTCTTGCTCCAGCTAAACTAATCCACATGGAAGAGAAATTCACTGGGAAGCAAGTTCTGAAGAGCAAAACCAATTTTCAGGAGGCCTGCCTGAACCACTGCCAGTACCAAAAAATATTTGTGCAGATTCGTTTACTAGTGGAGTATAAATGGGAGTGTATTCCCAAAAGTCATTCTTGTTGTTTCATTTGTTTTCATGAGACAAGGTCTTTCTGTGTAGAGGAGGCTGGCCTCAAACTCCTAATGTTCCTCTTCCCTCAGCCTACCAAATGCTGGGATAATATTACGAGTCACCACCCCTAACTGGTGAAAGTCGTCTTTAAGGTGATACTTTCATTGTAGTGGTGTTTCTTTCTTGGCTTTCACCCTTAAAAATGAACATATATCCTTTTGATCACTGGAATATGTTACCTACATTTCTGTATTACAACACACATATTTAAAGAGTAAGATGACAGATGATTCAAATAGTCTTTACATTGCTAGTTAATATCTAACATGCATTAGGTTTTCTGGTTGTCACATTTAAAAATATGGAAACCACATATCTTTGATAATACATTTAACCTAATATATCCAAAATATTTTTAACATGCAACCAATACAACATGTTTTTTTTTAAAGATAGGGTTTCATGTAACCCAGGCTGGCTTTGAACTCCTGATCCTGCTGCCTCCCTTCCAAAGTGCTAGGATGACAAATGTGTGCCACCACTCCTGGCTAATATAAAAATTGTTCATGGGAGAGCTCATATTTTGTATAAGAGATCCTTGAAAGGCATGAGTGTATTCTGATGTGCTTGATTGATCAAATTCTAGAAAATTCAAAACTTTGTATAAAAAAGAGAGAGGTCAGCTATTCAACAGAGCATACTTGAATTTGCCACCCTATAAATGTTATATTTATGAGCAGAACCTCCTGTTCCCTTTTAACGATTTGTTAAGTCCCAGAGCAGTATCTAGGTAAGCAATAAACTGCTTCTCAGAAACGTGAGTAAGCCCCAGTGGAGGATAGATTAGTTCACATCAGCACTGAAGGTATGGGGACCAGGGCTCTCCAGTATTTATTGGTACTTATCTCTCAAATCAATAGTTCTTTTCTATTTTTAATGTCTTTCTGCCATTAATCTCTCCTCATGCCCATTTTTCTTGCTCAACCAAAATTTGTGGAGGGATCTGAGTGTTTTTTTCTAGGGCTTTTTGCCCTCTGTAGGAGCAGATTGTATTTCATTTGGAGGATTTAAAGGTTGGCAATGTGTAATGTTTTTTGGACAAAGGGGGAGATTGATTCTCCGGTCCATTGCCTGGAAAAGAAAACCTGAATAGTAAGGCAGGGTGTGGTGGTGCACACCTGTAATTCAAACATTTTGGAGAGTGAACCAGGAAGATCAGGAGTACAAGGCTATCCAAATAAAATTTTTAAAAAAAAATCAACAGCAAAAAACCACTTGACCTATATGCCTTTCTTATTGTGGTTTAAAAAGAAAAACAGCAAGTTTGTCATCTTAACCATTTTGTGTAGTTCAGTTATAGTAAAGGTGTTCATCATGCAACCTTGGTGTGCTAAAGTACACCCTGAGAGAGACAGGCCCGTATATGGTCAAGCCTCAGAGACCGTTGGATCCAGATTCAGAGCTAGTGGGTCCATAAAGAACCAGGAGGCGCGAACCCTGTCTGGTGTAATGGAGCACGTATGCCCTTCTGTTATTATCCTGAGGTTACAGGAAGTCTTGTTTTCTACATCACTGCCTGGGTATCAGAACACCCTGTTCAAGGGTCAGCATGGTTACCTCGGCCCCTGGTGTTTCTCATGTGACACTGGCAGCTTGTACCTTGTTGCTTTTAGCCATCTGTAAGACACATTTGATGGTAACAATGCCCAAATATACTCACCTAGTTTTAAAAACCCAGACCATTAAGCTGAACCAAATGTTGGTACCACATGTTCAGAGGGATCCATTAATATTTCTTAGCTATACTGCAGAAGCTAACAACTTATTAGGCACTTATATTAGATAGTGACTCTCCTAAAAGCACTGTTTTTTCCTGCTGGAAAATGTACTGGCCAGCAAGCAAAGTCGCTCTAAACACTATATACTCAAAGATGAGTTTTATGCTACAACTATTAGCCTCAATCCAGCAATCTCGGAAAATTATTTCCAGAGATACTTTTAAAAGGAAATAAACTCATTTTTGTTGTTTTTAGTAGTTTGGGTTTTTTGGGGAGATTGAGGGTACAGAATCTCATGTATAGCTCAAAGATAATCTCAAACTCCTGATTCTTCTGCCTCTACTTCCTGTAGTGGGGAGCTGTGGGCCTCTTCCCACAGCCCGGCTCATGGCTGCCTGGCTAGCTTATGCCCCAAAATAACGACACACAAACGGTATTCTTTTTTACACTGCCTGGCCCATTTCTATTCATGTGTGTAGCACCCCAAGGTGTGCTTACCGGGAAGATTCTAGCCTAGGTCCATCCTGGGTCGGAGCTTCGTTGTGTCTGCTCTGGAGAGGAGAGCATGGTGTCTGCTCTCAGAGGAGCTGTCCTGCATCTGAGCTTACTTCCTCTTCCTCCCAGCATTCTGTTCTGTTTACTCCACCCACCTAAAGGCTGGCCAATCAAATGGGCCAAGGCAGTTTATTAGCCAATGACCTTCCTCCATCAACTTCCCAACTACTGAACTGAACCCAGGACTTCATGCACGCTAGGTAAACATGCTACCAAGTGGACTACATCTTCTGTACATATAGTAATTTTAATCAACATTTTGTCTAGAAAAAAATTCTAATCTTAAAAGTGAAATTGTTTGGCTGGTACAAAAAGTTACTGAATAGCCTATACCTCTACCTTCCCAAAAGTTAACACTATTTCCAAAATATTTTATTACCCAATAATAAAGCCCTTTATCAATTAAGCAATCACTCTTCGCTTGCCCTCTAGCTCCCTAGCAACCACCAACTTTCTTTTTGTAGCCATGCTTTACCTACCTTGGGTATTTCATAGAAATCAAAATATGCACATTATGACTTTAGGGATTTGGCTTTCTTAACATTACTTTCTCAAGCAAGGTTCATTTATAATATAATATGAACTGCGTTTTCAACAAGCTGACTTAGCTCTCTTTTTCCCTCCTTTCTCCTTCCTCTGTTCCTCCCGTCCTCCCTCCATACTTCTACTCCTCCTTCCCTCCTCCTCTCTCTTTCTGACAGAGTCTAACTGTGTAGGTCAGACTAGCTTTAAACTTGTGATCCTCCTGCTTCAACCTTCACAGTACTAGGATTATGTTGGGGAATATTATTTTCAGGTGTGTAACTTTTGTTTACACTGCATTTGTTTAACTCTGTGAAGCTGTGTTACTGTGCCTGTCTAAACCATCTGATGTTCCTAATAAAGAGACAAAGAGCCAATAGCGAGGCAGGAGCAAGGATAGGTGGGGCTAGCAGGCAGAGAGTATAAATAGAAGGAGAACTCTGGGAGGTGGGGGAATGAGGAACAACAAGAAAACAAGGAGAGGAGGACATCAGGGGCCAGCCATCCAGCTACACAGAAAGCCATGGAGAAAGAAGTAAAGGAAGGTATATAGAAATAGAGAAAGATAAAAGTCCAGAGGCAAAAGGTAACCAGGATAATATAAGATACGAAAAGCTAGCTAGAAACAAGCCAAGCTAAAGCCAGGCATTGATAACTAAGACAAAGCCTCTATGTGTGATTTATTTGGGGAGCTGGGTGGTGGGCTCCTCAAAAGAGCCAAAAGAGTCAGATCCACACAACAGGATTCCAAACACGTATCCTCACTTTTAGTTGAAGACGCTATGTACTTTGAATTGCAGTTATAGCCTGGCCATGGGGAGCATTTCTTTCTTTTTTTTTTTTTTTTTTTTTAATATATAACTATTTTATTTCAATGCTTTTCCTTTTATTAAAAATAAATTTCTCCCCTCACATTATACTTTTTTTTTACTTATTTATTTATTTTTATTCTTTTTTAATTAAAATTTCCACCTGCTCCCCATTTCCCATTTCCCTCCCCTCCTCCCAAATATTGCCCTCCCCCCACTTCCCTCCCCCTATCCCCACTCCTCTTCTCCTCCCCCCACTCCATTCCCCCTCCCTCTCGTTACTGAAGAGCAGTCCAAATTCCCTGCCCTGCGGGAAGACCAAGGTCCTTCTATCTACGTCCAGAAAGGTGAGCGTCCAAACAGGCTAAGCTCCCACAAAGCCAGTTCATGTATTAGGATCGAAACCTAGTGCCATTGTCCTTGGCTTCTCATCAGTCTTCATTGACCGCCATGCTCAGAGAGTCCGGAATCAACCCATGCTTATTCAGTCCCAGACCAGCTGGCCTTGGTGGGCTCCCAATAAATCAGTTCCACTGTCACAGTGGGTGGGTGCATCCCTCGTGGTCCTGATTTCCTTGCTCATGTTCTCCCTCCTTCTGCTCCTCATTTGGACCTTAAGAGCTCAGACCGTTGCTCATGGGGAGCATTTCAATGCTTGCTTTCCTCTGCTCCCACTTAACGCTCAAAACAGTCTGGGGAAAAGTCTTGTAGTCTGTTAAATTCAGTATTTCTTTTAAATCCAACCCTCTTGGGGAAAAGATTGCATGTTTATTCAAGTACCTGTTGTTCACATACCATAAGCTTATTTGATACTTTAAAATGAGCTTAAAGAAGAAAACATAATACAATACAAATAGAAGACAAACATAACAAATAGCTACATCACATTGAATGAAGCACTTAATCTCTCTGTTTCTTCATCTACAGCATAACCAGATTGGATCCAGGCCCTAAGAGCTATTGAAATGAAAATTGTATGATTCATTTCCCTAGATTGATAGAAGTCAATTATTCCAAAGAGCTACTTCCTCTTAGTGGTTTACTAGAGTACAACTGATATTGAACCATTGAGAGTGTGGCCGTGAGAGTTATAGACTATTGATTACCATTGAATGATGCTAAGAGAGATGAGTGTGTAGCGATGAACATATCCATAAGCAGAAGATAAATCTTCTGCTAGGCGAGAGAAAATGTTCACCATTCAGCATTGGACACACCTGCCTCAAATGGAAACTGGTAAAATGCCAACAAGAAATATCAGCCAGAGCCCACTCTTCATGAATCACTGCCTTCTTTGATTTGATCAGTCATCTGTGGGTCAAACGGCTACAGGATGTTTCTGAAAAGCAAAAGCATTTCAAGATGAAAGGACGCCTAGCTGGCTGTGCCAGACAGAACATTCTCTCTTGAACCTATTTTTAGTGTTGTATTCATTTTTATTTGTGCCAACTTTTTGTTATAAAATTTTTCAAGAACCATAAAATTGGAAGAATTTTACAATGAGTACTCATATACCCGCCTTCTAGATCCCAACAGTAACATTTTGCTGTACTTGTTTGATTGCATATTTACTTATCTTTAGGGTAATCTATCTTCTTTTCTCACTTTTTGTGACCATATATAATTGTGTTATTTCTCCCTGCCCTTTCCTCTAAAATCTCCCATATACTCCTCCTTCCTATTTCAAATTCATCTCCTATTTCCACTAATTGCTATTTTATGCATACATGTATATGTATATGCATACAGATTCATAAACTGCTCAATCTGTGTAATATTATTCAGATATATGTTTTCAGGACTGAGCATTTGGAATTAGATAGCCAGTTGGTGTGCTCTTCCCTGGGGAAGAATATTTTCCCCATTCTCAGCATTCCTTAGTTGCCTGCAGTTCTTTGTATAGGGCTGAGGCCCCTGTCCACTTTGACATTTCAAAGTAAATTATAGGCATCAGCATGTATTTCATTAACTAGTTTGTTTTTTACTTACTTGCTGATTTTTATTTAATAAATTTTACATGCGATGGAACACACAGTTCTTCAAGTGTATATTTGTTGAGGTATGACCAATGCATACCAGTGACAATTCCTATCAAGGTAGTACATATTGCATTTAGCAATTTAATTTTATATAAACATAGTATGTTAAAAATAGAATAACATAGCAGATCGTGGTGGCACAGGTCTTTAATCCCAGCACTCAGAAGCAGAGGCAGGTGGATCTCTGTGAGTTCAAGACCAGCCTGGTCTACAGAGTGAGCTCCAGGATGGCCAATGTTGTAGAATATTATTTTAAGTAGGCAAATAATGCATTAAATTTGTTAATGCTGCAGAATATTACCTTAACTATGTAAAGATGTGTTACTTTTGTTTATGCTGCAGTTGTTTAATGATGTAAGGATGTGTCTTTAGTTATGTAAAGACATGTTGCATCCATTTCATCTTGCCTGTCTGCTGTGAGATAACACTTCTGTATGCTGTGAATATGTATTCCTCTCATTGGTTAATAATAAAAGCTGCTTGACCAATAGCTAGGCAGGATAAGGTTAGGCGGAACAATCAAATTGAGAACTCAGATGAGGAGGGGTGAAGTCAAGAGAGATACCAGCCAGTCGCCAAAGAAGCAGTATGTGTTGAAAATGAGGTAAAAATCCTTGAGCCACATGGCAAAACATAGATTGAAATATGGGTTAATTTAAATGTAAGAGATAGTAATAAGCCTGAGTTATTGGTTGGACATTAATAATTAATATAAAACTCTTGAGTAATTATTTGGGCATGGCTAAGGAACAAGGTGGGACAGAGAAAGCTCTGTTTACACCTGCCTAAGGCACCTGATTGGTCTAGTAAAAAGTAGAATGGCCAATAGGTAGGCAGAGAAAGAATAGGTGGGGCTGGTGAGCAGAGAGAATAAATATGAGGAGAAATCTAGACTCAAAAAGAAGGAAAGAGAGAAGAACTAGAGAAAAGAAAGAGAGAATAAGATACATGCCCAAGGCAAGAAGTCAGGCAGCCTCCAGCCAGGCAAACACAGTAGTGAATGTAAGTTCTATAACAGAAAAGGTAAAGAGCCCTGAGGTGAAAGGTAGAATAAAAACAGCTGGATTTTAAGTTAAAAGAGCTAGCCAGAAATGAGCCTAAGCTAGGCCGAGCATTCAGAACTAATAAGAAGTCTCCGAGTCGTGATTTGGGAGTTGGTTGGTGACCCAAAAGAAAAATTCTGGTACAAGCCAGGGCTGTTACACAGAGAAAACCTGTCTTGAAAAACCAAAACTAAATTAATTAAAATAACATGACTTGTTTTGAAGTAAAAAGCCATAGTTATCTGCTTCTTCCTAAAGCGAACTACTTTTAATTTTTCACAGGTTTGTTTTTAGTAATCCTGCATAGAATGATATTACTGCTATTTCTTAGGAATTCTACTTTATAATTATTGGTTACTTTCTATAGAAGAACAAGACTGAGCATAGTTCCATTTAAATCCGGTTTCAGCTTTTACAGTAACTATGAAAACACTAGTCACAATAGATAGTAAGTACTGATTCCCTTTTTTTGTTTTTTGTTTTGTTTTGTTTTTCAAGACAGGGTTTCTCTCTGCAACAGCCCTTGCTGTACAGGAGCTTGTTCTGTAGACCAGGCTGGCCTTGTACTCACAGAGATCTGCCTGCCTCTGCCTCCCAAGTGCTGGGATTAAAGGCAAACACCATAACCTCTCGGTGTCTGATTCCATTGTTTAAACACTTTGATTTTTATCAGTTATTACTCATCTTTTTTGTTTGATTTTTAAATCTTTTTTTAATATTTTTAAATTTAAAAAAATTAACACATTGCTTACCAATTTGTCTCAGAGCCCTCTAAGAAGCCATGAAAATGCCTTTGAGTGTGTTTTTTGTTTGTTTTTACTTGGAGACAATGTTTCACTAGGTTACATCCTAGGTTGATTCCAAACACTTCATCACTCTGGTGGTTTGGAAGGAAAATGTCTCTCATAGACTTGGGCATTTGAGCACTTGGTCCCCAGTTGGCGGTGGATTCTGGAGAGGTGGTGCAGCCTTCGGTGAGTTCTGGAGAGGTGGTGCAGCCTTGCTGTAGGTAGTACATCACTGAAATAGGGAAGTAATTGGTTCCTACCTAAAACAAAAGTCTATGGATCCAACTAAGTTCCAGTTCCCTTTATGGAAATAACTTGGGATTCCACCCAGGGAGTGGTTTGCCTACAGCGTGAATCTAGGGAATGAAAGATGAATGTAGCCTGTGACTTTCAATTTGTATGTTAATGCAGTCTTTTGTTTTACTCCTACCTTTTGGGGTCAGGGGTATATTAACCAGTTGGAAATTAAACACGGGTGAATTTTCAGTACTCACTGAAATTCCCTCCCGATATTATCCTATGTGTTTCTGAGTTTTATTATTTTCATTTGCGTCTTCATATTCTTTACTATATTTCTATTCCCATGCCTCCACTCTGGAGCAAAGGTATTTTTGTCGAGGCTGGCTCCCAACAACCCTGCCTTCATTTACCCCAGTGCTGGGATTATAGGCTTGTGACACCACTCCTGGCTCCTTGGAGTTTACCCCCAACAGATACTGAATCTGTTCCCTTCTCACTTGGAGACATCAGCCCACCCTGTGTTGTTAGCTCTCCCACAGAGCAGTTCCCAAGGTTCTCCTTTATCATGATCCTATACTGGATTTCTCTTTCTGGATCACACATCCTCTCTGTGGAAGACAAACTTTACAAGCTCTCACCTAACTAGAATTATGCTTATCCTCCCTAGCATTATATTCTGTAGATCATTTATTTGGCTATGTCAGGTTCACCATTACTTTTCCTCAGAACTCTGAAGATGAAGTCGTTTTGTGGCTTAGCTTTCAATAATGCCACATCAGGCCATTCTGTTTCCCAATACTTTAATTCTGGAACGTTCTCTGTATTCCAGGGTTCTGAACATTTATGTTTATAGGCTCTGGCATACCCATTACCTCTAGATACTGTATTCTTTTATTCCCAGATGATGTATTCCTATTTTATGTCTTTGATAATTTCCTCTGAAAGAACAGTATGTGTTTTCTATTTCTGTAACCCCTTAACTGAATGTCTGACTTGATTCAAACCTCTAGTTTTATCTCTTTTTTTTGTCCCATGAATATATCTTACTAAATATTAAATAGATTAAAATCATCTTCATGTTAATGAAATTATCAGTGCTAACAGTACCGCTATCAATTTTATGCATTCATTTTAAAATAGGCTTATGAAATCATTCTCATGCTGGCCTTAAGATCATAACCCTTCTCTCCCAGCCTTCTGAGTGCTGGGACTGCAGGCATATTCCATTGTAAGTGGTTGTACCATCAGCTTTGCTTTTATTTCAACACCAGCAATTGAACCCAGAGCTTCACACATGCTAGGCAAGCCTTATTTTTACTTTTTATTTTAGGGCCTCTCAGTAAATTGCTCAGCTATTCCTGAGCTCACTCTGTAGTCTGGGCAGGCCTTTGATTTATAATAGTCCTGCCTCAGTCTCCCAAGTAGGCAGGATCACAGAACCACACCAACCCCTGCTGACATTAACTTTAAAAGAGCTTCGTCAATGACTCTTCAGCTCCCATGTCACCTTTCTAGATTCAATTGCCATCCTTTCTGTCTTAGAGGTAACCACTTCCTTGCATTTCATGTTTGTGGAATATTTTTCTTTGTACTTTTGTTGCATGTTTCTGAACTTCTGAAGATGATATTGTTGAGTTTTCAATGTTTCTCATTTGTATATGAATTAAATCATTCTGTATGGTTTCTGATACCTGCTTCTTCCCATTTTACACTGACTGCCTGAGATTCCCCTATGCCACCATATAATTTTTACTATATGCACGAGCCTCTTACTTTATTGATTAACGAGCATTTGGAGTTTTCTGGGTTCTTATTAAATATTGAAGAAGCTGCTGCCATGACTATTCATCAACAAATCTAGTTCTAGCGTATATGCAAGGAAAGAGATTGTTAAGTCATGAGGGAATGCATCTTTGATTGACTAGATAATACTAAATTGTTTCTCAAAGTCATCGTAACTTCTACTCCAGCTGCTTCACATCCTTGTCAAGACTTAATTTCATCACAACTCTAATTATTGCTAATCAAGGGTAGGTGAAGTGATAGACCACAGCTTTGGTTTGCATTCACCTGATTATAAATTAGGGCAAATCATACTGTATATCTATTGAAACTTTATAAAATTATTCTTCCTTTCTCCTTAAATCATGTAGGCCCAGTTTTGGTTTGAGTTTCTTGGTTTTGGAAAACAGAGTCTCACTGTGGAACAAAGACTGGCCTCAAACTCACCATCTTTCTGCCTCAGTCTCCTGGAAGCTGGAATTACAGGCACATACCACCAGTTTCAACTAAATTGATTTAATGATTAAAAGTCTATCAGATTTTCTATTTCTTCTTAAATCAGACTTTGTAAAGTACACCTTTCTAGGGGGTTGTCTTTTTAAAATTTATTTATTTATTTATTTATTTATTTATTTTACAGACCATTCCCAGTTCCCCATCCCTCCTATCCTCCTTCTTCCCCCTTCCCCCCACCCCACCTCCCATCTGCTCTTCAGAGAGATGAAGGCCTCCCCTGGGAAATAAACTAAGACTGTCCTGTGCCCTCATTGAGGCAGGGCCAAGGTCCCCATGCCTAGAACGAGCAAGGTATCTCTCCATAAAGAATGGGCTAGACAAAGTCAGTTCATGCGTTAGAGTTAGATTTTGGTCCCACGATCAGTGGCTCCGTATACTGCCCAAGTTACACCATTGTCACCAGGTTTTGTCTTTTAAATTCACATTTCAAAATTTATCACCTGTAAGTAATTTAGAATATCATTTTTGTTACCTTTTAAAATTCCATAGTGTCTACGGTTACATTCTTGAAATGGTTCATTCCTGTCATTTTTCTTCCTGATCATTTTGTTTTGTTTTGTTTTGAGATAGGGTCTTCTGTAACCCAGGTTGGCCTTGAACTTGCGATCTTCCTGCTTCCACCTGAATACTGAAATGATAGAGATAAGCCGTTGTGGTCACGTCACTAATCTGATTTTATGTGTGTGTAATTCATTAGCTTTTGCAGAGAAATAAAACTAGCTTGATCAAAACTTCCCAATTTTTGTTTCTATTTAACTATTTAGCCATTACATTTTTATTTGTTCCTTTTAGATTTGGGGGGGGGGTTGTTCTGTTGAGTACATTGCTCCTTGTTTTAAAATGAGTTCTACTAAATAAGCAAGAAATCAATAATACTAATCACACAAAACTATTCTGTAATACAGAAACAAAGCATTTTCCAGTCAATTTATGAGGTTAGCAGAACCTTCATATTAAAAATTGATAGAAAGAGCCTACTAAAGAACTATATTCCTCTTCCTTCTCAGACATGAAAGCACACAAAAAAATCCTAAGCAGGATAAAACAACACAGAAACATGACAAAATGGTCATGACAAACTTTCCTCAATAAAACAGGGTATGAGTTGTTTGAAAAAAAAATTAACCAATACAATTTCCATAGTGCCTGAATGAGGAAAAGGGCACAGGATAATGTTTACAGATGCAATAACACTTTTCTTAAGGACACTATACTACCGATTAATGATCAGATCTCTTAGCATCTTAAAATGGAGGTTAATTTCCTTTGCCTGCTACAAAATAACTACAAAAACTACACAAGGAATTCCATAACTAATAGTGAAACATTGAAATCATTTCCACTTAAGAACAGGAAAATAGAGAGCAACAGTCACAATCATTTCTTTTTTAATACCCTGCTCCATACTCCAGTGAGTACACAGAGAAACAATGGGTATAAGGTTTTTTTTTCTAATTTAACTTTTTATTCTTTGTGGATTTCACATCATGCATCTCAATTTCATTCATCTCTCCCACTTTTTGTATCTGCCCTCTGCCGTTACAAGCCCCCACATGATAAAATAAAATAAAAGAAATTAAAAGAAAAGAAAATCGTATATGTGTGTATGCATGTATAGAAAATCAATCCATAGGAAGCAATTGCACTTATCCTACAATAGCAATCAGCAAACATAAAAAAATATGGGTCATAAAAGTACAAGAGTGTAAAATAAACATGGCAAATGTTATGTCAGGTTCTGTTTTAATGAAAAAGAAAACAAATACTTGGAATTTTCAGTAAGTAAACCTGACTAAAGAGTTTGTAGTTGGCTCGTACTGACCTTCAACCAGTCTGTCCCAGCGCGATGGCGCCTTCCAGGAAGTTCTTCGTTGGGGGCAACTGGAAGATGAATGGAAGGAAGAAGTGCCTGGGAGAACTCATTTGCACCCTAAACGCGGCTAAGGTGCCGGCAGACACCGAGGTGGTTTGTGCACCCCCCACCGCCTACATCGACTTCGCCAGGCAGAAGCTAGATCCCAAGATTGCGGTGGCTGCGCAGAACTGCTACAAAGTGACCAATGGGGCCTTCACTGGGGAGATCAGCCCTGGCATGATCAAAGACTTAGGAGCCGCATGGGTAGTGCTGGGGCACTCAGAGAGAAGGCACGTCTTCGGGGAGTCAGATGAGCTGATTGGGCAGAAAGTAGCCCATGCCCTATCCGAGGGGCTCGGAGTGATCGCCTGCATTGGGGAGAAGTTAGATGAAAGGGAAGCCGGCATCACCGAGAAGGTTGTTTTCGAGCAAACCAAGGTCATCGCAGATAATGTGAAGGACTGGAGCAAAGTGGTCCTGGCCTATGAACCTGTATGGGCCATTGGTACTGGCAAGACTGCAACACCTCAACAGGCCCAGGAAGTGCATGAGAAGCTTCGGGGTTGGCTGAAATGCAATGTCTCTGATGCGGTGGCTCAGAGCACCCGAATCATTTATGGAGGTTCAGTGACTGGAGCAACGTGCAAAGAGCTGGCAAGCCAGCCTGATGTGGACGGCTTCCTCGTGGGCGGGGCTTCCCTCAAGCCTGAATTTGTGGACATCATCAATGCCAAACAATAAGCACCGTCCATGTCCCCTGCCCTCTGCCAGGCCAGGACTAGGTTGCCCAGAAGCTTAGGAACAGCTCCCACCAGTCACATGCTTCTGATGTCATCTTCCCCATCTTGTGTCCTAATTCACGCTGGTACCTTCCCGAACCTTTTACACCTCCCTGTAATGGTTGGGACCAGGCCAATCCCTTTACCACCTAATAGAATGAAATACGACACCTGTTTCACCAAGGCTCAGGGAGGAAGGCCGAACGAGGGGAACTGATTCTATCCCTTCAGGCAAGGCAGGAAAGTGAAATCACCTTCCCTTCTCGGTGTACACTGAAGTCGAGATCCTCTCGCCCTAAGAGGCTGGGCATGTTCCCCTCTCCCACAGTGCCGAAGCCCTACTATCATGTTTGTGAACCATCTTACATGTAAGGGAAATAAACACCTGGCCCTGAAAAAAAAAAAAAAGAGTTTAGTTTGTAGTTGATCAGAGAAGTTCGAAGTGAAGACATTCCTAATGGATGAGAGCTAAGAGCAAGGAATTGATCCTTACTGAGAACTGCTTGAAGCTGATGGTAACTGATAGTGTGTGGCGTGTACATCAATGGAGGAGAAAGAGCCCAAAGGACACGTTTCTGTGGAAGGAGAACAGAGGCCTTTTCGACTGCTCACCACTGTAACAAGATCAAGAAATACCTTTCCTTTGTGCTTCAGCCATTTCCTACCTGAGGATCCGTGGTAATATAATTTTTATTACTTTAGTGGTCTCTCTGTAAAAACAGCCAAAGTAGCATCGATATTTCAATTAAGACATTTACTTTCCTGTTGACAGATACAAGAACTTTTGATACTTTGAATTTAATAACCATTTGCCTGATTTATTCATACAGTAGTAATACTAGATATTATGACTTGTGGGTAAATCCCTCCGGGACAATTTTTAAGACCATAGATTATGGCTTTTATACTTACCATTTCAAACCACCTACATATTCACCACTTTATTTGTACTGCTTCTTCTTCCCCCAACCTTCCATCTGAGATCATATCTTTTCTGTCCGTAGTACGTTCTGTACAAGCCCTTTTATAGGGAACTCCACTGATGCCAAATTCTCAATAGATGGAAATTTATTTTGCCTGCAGTCTTTCTGTTGAGGGTGGGAATGGATTCAATTAACCATGTTTTTTTTTTTTTAATTTGCAGGAAATTCTGGGCAATAAAATCAAGATGAAGTGAGGCTTTCATTAATATACCTGTTATGAATAACTTTCCTGTAAATAGATGTGGGAACCCATCTGAGCTGGGTATTATTTCAGCACAAGGTCATCTCTTCTCACCAGTTGATGAGAAAAGGTGACACTGTCCCTCAAAAGCCTTTGTGACAAATCAGAAGGCCAGTGAAGCTGGAGCAAGGTTACACTGTACTGATCACAGGGACTCAAGGACTGGGGACAGACCCTGTTACACTTTACCTTAAAGGGCAGATGAAGTGGAGTTTCCCGCCAAAGTCAGTGGGGCTTCAGCATCTCATATCTTTCTTCCATTCACCTGCTCAACAGCAAGCTACTGTAGGCAGGATGTGAAGGATGAAGGCTAGAGATGCCACACACCGTTTTCCTTGTCTCCCTGGTCTGGCTTCTTGCCTTTGTCAACTTAAGCTGCTGCTGCCACCTAGCTTTAACCGGATATCATCCGAAGATACAGACCACCCTGTTGGCCTGCAGAAAACCAGTTATGGCAGACGAGTAGTGGGAACACAAAGGCCACAAAAGATAAAACCTCCCTTGTTCTAACTTTTTCCATCTGACTTTTCCCCATTTTCAAACATTATATATAGTAACTCCACCACAGTGTGAGGTCACTAGCCGAGTTCTTCAAACCAAAGTGGAGAGCAAGGCTTACCCAAATTGGTGTGATTTCCAGATAATTTCTTCATCTGTCCAAGGGATCAAAGTTATTAAAATCTGAAAGCTTTGGTTTGTGCTACAAAAGGTTTTTACCAAATAAATGTGAACATGGACATCAACTGGACTGTGAGTTAAAGTTGCAGATTGTGTTCATGATTTTACCTTTGAAGAAAAGTTAAGGTTAGTCAAGAGAGAGTACAAGTCACATATATAATCTTATTTTTTATAGTTACTACTTTATGTAAAAAAGAGAGGACAAGAGATGTAGGTCAGTGATACAGCATTTGCTTGGCATGCATGCAACAATGACTTCTTCCTTCAGCTACAAAGAGAGAAAGATTTGGGATGGGTGGGATTTTCCTACTATATATCATTTAAGTAAAATATTTATTTAATTTTAATATTTTATTAAATAGATTTTATTCAAATATTTGTCAGTTTTAATGGTGTATGTGATATACATGTCATTTGGAAAAGGTAATATATTTGACTTGTGCATATAATGCTATCTCAACATAAAAATTTACTGCTGAGATATCCTAAAATTCTTTATGTATTTTATCCCTTTGTTACCTCTCAGTTTGAACTGGTCATATATAAAGTGCTCAATCAGTCACATATGACTATATGGCTTCTGGGCTACTGTTCTGTACAGGACAGCTCTGATAGGATTAAAACTGTGGGGTCACTGGCAGTGGAACCAGGTCTTATCCCTAATGCTTGAACTGGCTTTTTGGAGCCCATTCACTATGGAGGAATACCTTGTTCAGCCTAGAAACAGGGAGAAGGGCCTTGGTCCTGCCTCAAAAGTGATGTGCTAAACTTTGTTGACTCCCCACGGGAAGCCTTACCTTCTCTGAGGAATGGATGGTGGTGGAGTAGGCAGAAGGTGGAGGGAATGGGAACATGGGGGCGGGGAGTGGGAACTGGGATTGGTATATAAAATGAGAAAACATTATTTTCTTAAAAAAAACATCCCAGCTAATATTATGGAAATGCTGCTTTATGAAATTGTGGACGGGGCTGGGGAGACAGTTCAGTGGGAAAAATGCCTGTTGTGCAAACATGAGGACCTGAGTTTACATAAAAGTCAGGCATGTGCTTGGAACCCCAGTGTTAGGGACATAGAGATAGGTGATCCCCAGGGACCTTCTCTCCAGCCAGTCTTCCTGAAACATTGACCACAACATGCTTAGAAATAAGCTCTGTCTCTAAAAGTTAGGTGGATAATGAAAGAGAATAGAGAGAGATACCCAAAATTACCCTCGAGCTTCTACGTGCGCAAATACAGATGAGCACAGCCACACACAGAGAGTCACACACAAGCATAGTCCACATACACACATAAAAGAAATGGTTGGACAATAAAATACTGATATTGTTAGCTGCCCTGACAGTTCCATAGATGTGCAGTGTTTGAGTAGAAGTGGCCTTATAGCTCACAATCACTCCTTCTACACATGAGAAAGCAGTAATTGATTTACCATCTAGATTTTCTACTAGAATTAGACTTCAAACCCCCAAATGTCCATTTCATTCTTTCTACTTACTGTCTTTGTAGGTACCCTTAGACTGTCTAGACTTAGGAGAAAATTGCCAAATTGTCCTATCTCAATCCACACTTGAAAATTCTGAGAAAATAAAATACTAGAAATGAATAAAATTATAATTATTATAATTATAATGCAAGTGTGCTACTTATCTCGTGTTCACCCTTGCAATAAACTTGTAGAATTTTACCCATTTTAAGGATGAGAAAAAAAAAACATTCACACTGGTTAATCGGCTAGGAGAATGCTGGGGACAGGACTATTCTGTCTCTCCATGAAGCTCAGACAAGGACTGGACATCCCTAGCCTATGTAAGGGCTGGCATGTGAACTTGTCACTGCTGCCATAGCCCTTCCTTATGTGTGGAAACATTTTTCCTCCACAGCCCACCTCCTCAGAAGGGTTGCCACCCCTCCTCAAGCCCTTCTGGGGACATGGTCCTTCAGTTCTTCTAGACACCAAAGGAAGAATGGGAAAAAGTTATCGTACCTCCTTAATTACTATTGGCATAAATACCTGACAGAAAGAATGGAAGAGAAAGAAGGCTGATTTGACTCGCAGTTCCATCATGGCAGGAAAGGAGTGGCAGCTCTTCGGACTGTATCTGTAGTAAGGAAACAGACAGCAGACAGGGAGGGAGTGGGCCAGGTTAGAAAACTTGTAAGTCCTACCCCTAGCCTACTTCCTCCATCAAGGTTCCACCTCCTAAAGAGTCCACAACCTTCTAAACTAGTATCAGCTAGATACCAAGTATTCAAACACATGACTCCATGGGGACATTTCTCAATCAAACCACACAACACTACCATTCAATTACTTACCTAGCCACATCGTCTTTCCATACAGACTTTAAAATTCTCGCAGTAGGATTCCCTGGTTCTGGGTTCAAATCACAGCCACACCAATCTGTCATTACATAGATTTAGAAATCACATCTGCTGGAGGATCAGGGTGAGGTCCCTGTGCCTTCTCATTTAATTGAATGAGTGTCTAGAATGTGTGTGAAATTCATCATTCTTTGTAATGCTTTTGTATAGACATCTGGTATATTATTTCCTCAGAGTTTTCCACTGAGGGTTAAGATGGGAGGTAAATATACCAGATGTAGAGAGAATAAAATGGACATTTGGAAGCTTGAAGTCCAGTTCTAGCAGAGACTGTAACTGGCAAATCAGGTGTGGCTCATACCTGTAATCCCAATACTAGAAAGGCTGAGGCAGGAAGATCATAAATTCGGGATCAATTTGGGCTGGTGTGACCCCGCCTCAGATAATGTAATTATAATCTCAAAAAAATGAAAGCAAAACTAAACTAAAAGCTAAAAGAGTACTGGGAAGAGAGTTGTCAATGATCTCAGAGGCATCTTTCAGCTCTAAAAAACTTGAAGACAGGGGACAGTTGGCCCTAATGCTTCCTGCTAAATCTCTGGCTCGCAATAGTGATGGAGAGAGAAGCCCCTCGAAGTGGAGGTTGCCCTCATCTGACTGTCTCTAACTGGCATCCCTAAGGAACCAACGTGACTCTGGAGCCTTCAGTGGTGAACACCCATTCCAGGAAACTGTGGAAAGTCCCAGTACTCACTTTTTTTCCCTACACCAGGTTTACAGTTTGTCATGTGACTAGTCATCATCTTTATCTCAAAGAAGACTCTGTAGTCTCCAAAAAAATGCCTCTAAATGGGTTAGTATCTCCCTGGGGAGGAAGTGAGGAATTTCCTCAGCAAATTCCAGGTTATTCGGAGTAGAAAACACACACAGTGTATAAAAGCAGATAGAGCTTGTTTAACACTGCAGGTGGAATGCAGCTTAAATGCACTTTTGGCCAAAGACTGAAAAGGGAAAGGGATGCCCTCCTACTCCGGGTGCAATAAACTGGTTAAATTGCATCCCATCATGCTATAGAATGCTATACAGCTGGGGCCACTTAATATGTCTTAGAGCAACCAGTTAAATGTCCAAGGATGGGGAATGCTTTCATGAATATATGTGTCCTTGTATTTGCATAGAATATTTCTGGATGGATAAATACAGCAATTTCCTCTGAGGAGGAACTTGTGATCTAAGATAGAAGGAAATATTACATTTCATCATATATCTTCGTGGTCTGTTTACATATTATTTTGGATATACACATCATGTTTTGAATCTAAATGTATGTGGAAATGAATAACACAGATGATGCACTGGAAGAAAAAAGGGATGGTGGTGGTGTGCACACCTCTAATCCCAGCATTCACAAAGCAGAGTGAGGTGGATCTCTGTGAATTTCAGGCCAACCTGGTCTACAGAGAGAGTTCCATGACAACCAGGGCTACACAGAGAAACCCTGTCTTGGAAACCATCCACACATACACCCAAAAGTCATTGTTTAGAGTCAAGTGGATCTCTGAGTTTAAAGCCAGCCTGGTCTACAGAGCAAGTTCCAGAACACCTAGGGATACACAGGAAAACCCTGCCTTTAAAAAAAAAGGAAGAAAGGTAGGAAAGAAGGAAGGGAAGGAGGAAGGGAGAGATGAGAAAGGAAGAGAGAGAGAGAGAGAGAGAGAGAGAGAGAGAGAGAGAGAGAGAGAGAAAGGAAGGGAAGAGGGAGAGAGAAAGAGAGGAAGGGAGGGAGGGGAGAAGGAAGAGAGGGAGGGAGGGAGAGGGAGAGAGAGAGAGAGAGAGGTAAAAGGAAGGAAAACAACCCTAAATTTTTCATACAAATGAATAAATCCTTCAAACTTCAGTCCAGAGCTTAGAGCAAAACATAGTACCTAAGCTCTTTCTGGACTAAAAGGGAGCAAAACAATTATCCCTTGTTCCCCAGCTTATTCTCTGTGGCCACCTTCATTGCCTGCTGTGACATCCAAAAGCTATAATTGACACAGTGACACCTATCTTATTAGCAGCAATTTTCTCATTTTCAGACTTTAATGAATACTTTTTACAAGTTGGGAGCTCCACGATTGGAATCACAGCAAAGCCTAAAGCTAACCCATTAGCCACAAAACCTCCCCACTGTTAAATTCCCTTCCCAGCTTGCCTCTCTATGGTATCAGTCTTTAAGTGTTCCTTTTCCAAACAGATGTAAGAAGCACCTTGAGGGTTCTAGAGCTTTGCAATTTAAGAAGTGGTACTGGTCAGAAAAGGATTACAGATCACAATAAAGACAAATTCAGATGAAAAATACCTCTAAATGGGTCACAGCATGTTTTTTAAAAAATGTGCGTAGGCTTGGGAGAGAAAAGAAAAAGAGTATAGAGAGTTATAAAATGAAGTAAATCATTTTTAACATTTTAAAAAGTAAAACAAAGTATTTAAAGAGACAGTAATAGAGTAAAAAAGCCACGTAAAGATAGAATATAGAGTTTGAAAAAAATAATAAAAAATAAAATAAAAATGAATATACAGAGTCTGGATTATGTATCTTATTGTGTTTTCTTTGAATTTGTTGACTGTGAAAGGAGCTGAAGTACAGAGAGATATTTTCCTTGTACGAGCTGCTAAGATTAAGCAACATAATGGTATTTTGACTTCAGAATTTGGGTGTAAGGATATGTTGCTTTGGAAAAAACGTTCTTCTTTTGTTTCCAAAGAAGATGAGAACCTGCGGATTTCGTCCAGACTAATGTAGTTTGATGGACCAAGACTACTCAAAGGGTCTCCATAAACACCCCAAAAATTACTTTTCCCAACAAAAAGCAGAAAGTTTAGAGAGAACCTTGCCCAAATTCCTAAAATTATTGTTTATAAATGTTTGTTTATATTTAAAGGGGGATATGCTATAGAGATGTACGTTGGTGTGGATCTTGGTTTATTGATAAAAATTTAAGGTCAATTTTGTTTTATATATATATATATATATATATTTCTACTCTTAATTAAAGTATTAGGATTGTGCAGTTCATTTAAAAATATAATGTATAATTAAGAAATATAGGTAAGCCGGGCAATGGTGGCGCACGCCTTTAATCCCAGCACTCGGGAGGCAGAGGCAGGCAGATCTCTGTGAGTTTGAGAGCAGCCTGGTCTACAAGAGCTAGTTCCAGGATCAGCTCCAAAACCACAGAGAAACCCTGTCTTGAAAAAGCAATATATATATATATATATATATATATAGATAGATAGATAGATAGATAGATAGATAATATATATATGTAAATAGATAATCTATACTAGTCAAGCTTGTAGTCTTGTTAGGTTTTCTAGATGTATAGATATATTTCAGTTAGATAGGTATTCTTCAAGTCCTTCAGAGACCTTCAGACTATGGCATTTATTTTTTTTATTTTTTTGGGGGGTGCTCTGTTTTATTTTATTTTATTTTTTTATTTAAATCACCGCTTGGCCCATTAGCTCTAGTCTTTTTTTTATTATTTATTTATTTATTAAAGATTTTTGCCTTCTCCCTGCCACCACCTCCCATTTCCCTCTCCTTCCCCCATCAAGTTCCCCTCCCTCATCATCCCTAAGAGTAATCTGTGTTCCCTGCCCTGTGGGAAGTCCAAGGACCACCCACCTCCATCCAGGTCTAGTAGGTGAGCATCCAAACTGCCTAGGCTCCCACAAAGCCAGTACGTGCAGTAGGATCAAAAACCCATTGCCATTGTTCTTGAGTTCTCAGTAGTCCTCATTGTCCCCTATGTTCAGCAAGTCCGGTTTTATCCCATGCTTTTTCAGACCCAGGCCAGCTGGCCTTGGTGAGTTCCTGATAGAACATCCCCATTGTCTCAGTGTGTGGGTGCACCCCTCGCGGTCCTGAGTTCCTTGCTCGTGCTCTGTCTCCTGCTCTTGATTTGGATCTTGAGATTTCAGTCCAGTGCTCCAATGTGGGTCTTTGTCTCTGTCTCCTTTCATCGCCTAAATGTTTTTATGGCATTTAAAATGTTTTAAAAACTTAGGACTTTTCATGACAATGAGACACATCTATTCCTGGCAGCACCCATTACTTCTAGAGTAAGATGGGCATCAAAGAGGCTCCTCATGAGGTTGTTAGCCATTTGGGCAAGAAACTGCTCTTACCTGGGCTGTTTTATGTTATGCTGTGTGAACTAGATATGCAGAGCCCACAGATAAATGATTGCTGAACTTATCTAAAGGTGAGACAATCCTTCGGGGTTCCTGCTTCATCAAAGAATCTGCTAGACATTCTCTAGGACACAGAAAAAAAAAGTGATTGATAAATTGCTAACATAAGTAGAACTGTCTTTGAAATTTCCTGCTTCATGGAAGAGCTTGCTAGACTCTATGGGCCTGTAGGTTGAAGGTGGATGCCCCAATGATACAGAAGAACTTTGGGTGACTGTCCAGGCAGCAAGATGTCTCTGTCAAGTCTAGAGTTTGGAAGTTGCTTACAATGCACTTTCTGTTTACATAGGTAATATTATATCCTTCTGAGGTCTTTGATGGAGTTGAAGAATAGTTATAATTATAGTTTTCCTTAGTTATGACAAAAATAAAATAGATATAACTATTGTGACCATAATTCTTGCTTGATACCTATTTTGTTATATGTAATTTTACTGTGTTAAAGTTAAAACCTCCCTTTTTATTTAAACAGAAAAGGGGAAATGGTATTGGAAGTCCTTCTGTATATGTGTTCCTTTTCTTAGTTATGAATAAAGAATCTCCCTTGGCCTGTGATAGGGCAGAGTAGAGCTAGGTAAGGAAAATGATACTGAATGCTGGGAGAAAGGAGGCAGAGTCAAGAAAAGCCATGTAGCCCTGCCAAAGACAGATGCTGGATGGAACCTTGCCAGTAAGCCACAGCCATGTGGCGATACACAGATTAATAGAAATGGGTTAAATTAAGATATAAGAGCTAGCCAATAAGACACTAGAGCTAATAGGCCAAGCAGTAATTTAATTAATAAAGTTTCTGTGTGGTTATTTTGGGGCTGAGCAGCCAGGAACAAATAAGTAGCCTCCTACAACACATCCTTAAAGTCATTTTCATAAAAGTGTGCATATTGGAAGAAACAGGCTTTAAAAATGAAGAGTAAAAATTCAAATATTTCAACCATAGTGCCAACATCCACACCCAACCACTCAATTTTATTGGCTCTGTAATTTCTAATAAGTCTAATTATTCTCCAAACCTCCAGGGCAATACAGATGGATTAGACACTGCTATCTAGCATGTCTCTGGAGCTGGGAGGAAGCAATTAAAAGTGTTTCCCAAATGGCTTTGTTAAGTGGCAGCTATGAGAGCAAACACTGAATGAACTAGTTCACCGTTAAGACAGAATCAAGCCTGTTGTTCACCTGGACCCCATCATGCACAGGGCATTGTGGGACTCCTAAAGACAGGAATCCACCTCAGCTAATGATCATGGTAGGGATGATTGAGCACTGTCTTAATCCCTGTCCTATTGCTGTGAAGAGACACTATGACCATAGTAACTCTTATTTGGGGGTGGCTTACAGTTTCAAGGGGAAGCATGGTGTTAAACATGGTGGCTCAGAGGGAGACATGGTGTTGGAAAAGTCTACATCCAGATCCCCAAGCACCAAGAAGAGAGCCTTTGGGCCTGGCTTGGGCTTCTGAAAACTCAAAGCCCACCCCAGTGACATTCTTCCCCCCAAAAGGCCACCCTCTGATTCCTTTCAAATAATGCCACTCCCTGGTGACTGAGCATCAAATCAATGAGCCATTCTTTTTCAAATCACCACAAGCATATTATAAAAGAAAGGGAGCATGTGCTGGCTAATTTTATGTTAACTTGACACAGGCTTGAATCATCTGAGGGGAGGGAACCCCATATGGAAAAGTTCCTCCATAAGATTGGGCTGTAGGCAAGCCTGTAGCACATTTTCTTAATTAGTTGTTGATATTGGAAGGCCCAACCCATTGTGGGTGGTGACATTTCTGGGCTGGTGGTTCTGGGTGCTATAAGAAATCAGGCCGAGCAAGCCTTGGGGAGGAAGCCAGTAAGCAGGATTCCTCCAGGGCTTCTGCATCAGATCCTGTGCCTGGGTTCCTGCCTTGAGTTCCTATCCTGACTTCTTTCAATGATGAACAGTGATATAGAAGTGTAAGCCAAATAAACCCTTTCCTCCTCAACTTGCTTTTGGTCATGGTATATCATAATAGTAACCTTAAAAGGACATGAACTCTTGCTGCATCCTAAAGGAGACTTGGGATTGGACAAGCAAAAAGAAAAGGAAAGGATATTAAACCTCCAAAAGATAGCAGAAACAAAGGCCTGGAACCTGTGTAAAGCTATCCTTCCGTCAGAACACCAGCAGAATGTCAGTAAAGATAGGGAAGATCAGAGAAGTGAGACAGTTGAGCAATGTGTCACAGGTTATTTGGGGCTCTTTTCCCAAGGTCAGACTTCATTCTGCAAATAGGAAAACAGTGGGAGATTTTCAAGCAATATGACACTAGAAAGAGCAGATTTTAATATGCCATACATGCATGTAAAAAGGATGCTGTGGCTTTCCCTAAAGTCCAAGTCAAGCTAGAGTTATTTGATGTAGAGAGCCACCATGTGGAGTCACACCTGATGGCTATGTGTAGAGAGCTGCATGGAGTCGCACCTGACGGTGCTGGCTTTCGCCCTCCACGATCCCGAAAGGGAATGCTCTCTATAATAATCAACTCCTTATGGCTAAGGCCTGACTTATGCTATTATCACGCAATGATTGTCATCTGCTTGCATATGCGTGGACCTATGGGCAGTGCCCACCTGGCAATCTGGGGTTGGCGGCCCAGGCCTACTTAAGGGCTGGGAGAGGTTTGCCCAGGGAGAGAGAGAGGGAGAGAGAGAGAGAGAGAGGGGGGGGGGAGAGAAAGGGAGAAAGGGAAAGAGAAAGAAGTTGTGAATAAAGTCCTGAATAAACTGCAGCAGGAAGAGCTCCGGTGTTGCGTCCTTCTTGCTGGCCAAGGGGGACTGCGACAATTTGAAAGTAGGGTGCCTCGATTGGGAAATAGCCTCTATAGAATCAAGCTGTAAGTCATTTTCTTAATTATTGATGTGGGAGGGCCCAGTCCATTGTGGGTGGTGACACTTCTGGGCTGGTGGTCCTGGGTTCTATAAGAGAGCATGCCGAGCAAGCCACAAGGAGCAAGTCAGTAAACGGCACCGCTCCATGGTCTTGGCATCAGCTCTTGCCTCCAGGTTCCTGCCCTGTTTGAGTTCCTGTCCTGACTTCCTTCACTGATGAGCAGTGATCTGGAAGTATAAGTCAAATAAACTGTTTCCTCCCCAATTTGTTTGACCATGGTGTTTCTTCATGGCAATAGAAACCTTAACTAAACAGTGGTCATGTTAGCGTGCTGGTTAGTTTTTCTCAACTTGATACAAACTAAAGTCACCTAGGAAGAGGGAACCTCATTTGAAGAATTGCCCCAGTTAGATTGGCCTACGTGCATGGCCATAGGTCATTTCCTTGATAAATAATTGATATGGATTAGTCCATCCTACTGTGAGTGATACCAGCCCTGGGCAGGTGATCCTGGATTGCACTAAATGAAACAGCAAGCTGAGCAAACCATGGGGAGCAAGTCAATAATCAGCATTCTTCTATTGTCTCTGTTTTGGTTCCTGCCTTGACTTCCTGCTTTGGCTTCCCGCAGTAATGGATGGGGACCTGGGAGCTGTAGGATGGGGTGGATCCTTCTTCCCTGTTTTGCTTTTGGTCAATGTGTTTTGTCACAGCAACAAAACCAAACTAGAATATCTGGGAACGGGGAGTGGTACTAGGGATGGGGACAATGACAATTGTGCTGAGGAGAAAAGCACTCAAGGGACAAGTCTTCAGGGCTCAGGGACTGACTGAGCTAGGTGGGAGGTGGGAAGCACTAGAGGGGTCTTGTTGGCAGAACCTACCACTGAGGCAGAGGAAGAAGGAAGCCTGAGCTTGTTCAAAGGTGAGATGTGTTCAAGGAGAAGCATAATCAATGAAATCATTTTCCAAATTCTCTATTGAAACAGCCGGTATATCACACTTGAGAATGTTTTTTTTTTTAATAAACAAATAAAGTGTTGAAATGAAAGCTCTCAGTCCCCAGAGGACTTAGTTTCAATTTTCCACAACATAATAAGATGTTTGCTTGTTTCTTAAGTCGGAGGAGTGAGGAATCGCCCTAATGCAACTATGCCTGCACATCCAGTGCACCCATTAGTCAGGCAGCTTGTCCATCAAGAGTTTCTAATGAGAGGCTCTAGGGACTCCAGAATTGTTTGTTTTATATGTCTGAGTTGCTACAGACGTGTCTGGAGAAGCTTCGACATCGGCACAGCTCTTCAGTGGTTTCTCCCCTGGCAGAGGTCAATGTAATCATCTTCTTAGAACACAAGTGAATTTCCTAGAAAAAGAGCAGCAGGGAACACCGTGACCAGAATTGCCTCATACTCTTGAGACCATCTCTACACCACCCCACTCACTTGAGAAGAAAAACCAGAGTCCCCATCCAGAAAGGGGAGAGAGAGACAGAAGAGAATTATCAGGGCCTCAAGGAGCTGTCACTGCCTGGAGCCACTTCAAAGTTTACCAAGAAACACAATGAAAAAGACATGGGATTTACCAAGTTAGAGTTGCGTTATTATGGGATGCAGAAAGACTAAAAGGAGCCTTAGCGTATATACTTACCAGAGCTTGTTGCAATTGACAGTCTTAAGGGAAGTTATACTAAACTTAATCTACCTGTCAACAGATTCACAGCCAGAGGGCCTCACCTTGTTAGAAAGTGGAAGGATGCCCATTAGAGTCATTTGGGGAGCTTTAGAACAGGGCCAGTGCTGAGCCTCACAACATTTGTTTGTTTGTGTTTTTGTTTATTTTATTTTTTTGAGACAGAGTTTCTGTGTACCAATGGCCATCCTTGAACTCACGCTGTAGACCAGGGTGACCTTAAACTCACAGAGATCCACCTGCCTCAGCTTCCTGAGTGCCGGGATTAAAGGCATGCGCCACCACTGCCCGGCTTGACCCTGATCTCTTAAGAAACTAATGTAGCCGGGCGGTGGTGGCGCATGCCTTTAATCCCAGCACTCGGGAGGCAGAGGCAGGCAGATCTCTGGGAGTTTGAGGCCAGCCTGGTCTACAAGAGCTAGTTCCAGGATGGGCACCAAAGCTACAGAGAAACCCTGTCTTGAAAAACAAAAAACAAAACAAAACAAAACAAAAGAAACTAATGTAGTTATCAATGTGGTTGTGTTCTGGGAATCGAGAGTTTTCTAATTTCCCCCTGTAGAGAAGCACTGCTGACATTTTAAAAAGAGAAGTTTCAATTTGGTTTGGTCTCTGCAGTAGTGACATTCTAAAGTAGTCCACCTTATTGGTTTATTTATTTACTTTTGAGACAGGGTCTCATACAATCCAGGCTGTCTTCATGGTCACTATGTTAGCTGGAACTTCCTAGTCTCCTCCTCCCAGCTCCTGAGTGCTGGCGTTATAGGCATGTACCGCCATGCCTGGCTTAGGTGGTGCTGGGGACTGAGCCCAGGGCTTTCGGCATGGTAGACAAGCATACTACCAACTGAGCATAATCAGCTTCAGCAGACATGTACAGCTCAATTCAGATGACTGAAAATATTTGAGTTGATATAAAAGCTAAGTAAACAGAAAAAAAGAAGCTTAAAAAGAAAAAAAGACAAAGCTTCCATTTTTTGTGTTGTTGTTTTCAAACATTCATAGCTGTTCTGAGTCAATTAGACAATGAGAAAATTAGACCATCTCAAAACACATGTCAAAGTTGACATGACAGAATTTAAAGGGTTTTCTGTCAATACACAAAGCAAAAGTAAGCTCTGTGTGTTCTTTTCTATCACTAGTTGATCCAAAATTAATTAAATTTCTTAATATATGATTCTAGCTGGGTATGGTGGTACATGCTTATAATCCCAAGCACTCAGAAGGCTGAGGCAGGAGGATTGCAAGTTCGAGGTCAGCTGGAATTACACAGTGAGTTCGTATCATCATCACCAGGACATAGTTTGAATTTCTGTTCCAATTCTTTGCCCCCTTTTTTTCTGCCAAAGGCTTTACAATACCTCCTAGTAGAATAGGAAATTCTCCCTGTATGTTCCTGTTGATTTGGAGCTTGGTCACATGACTTGCATTGACCAGTGCAATGTCAATCTAATTGATATAAGTGGAGGTTCCTAATTTTCTGGATGTCTGGCTTGCATTGTGTATTTTCTTATCCTTTGTCTTATTTAGGGTTTCTATTGCTGCTACAAAACACCATAATCAAAAAGCAAGTTGAGTAGGAAAGAGTTTATGTAGCTTACACTTCCACATCATAATTCATTGCTAAAGGAAGTCAGCACAGGAACTCAAACAGGGCAGATCCCAGAGGTTGAACTTGAGGCAGAGGTCACAAAGGGGTGACGCTTTAAGCCTTGTTCCTCCTGGTTTGGTCAGCCTGCTTTCTGATTGCCCAGGACTACCAGCCCAGGGATGGTACCACCCACAATGTGCAAGACCCTCCCTCATCAATCACGAATTAAGGAAATGCCTTGCAGCTAGATCTTATGGAGGTTTTTTTCTCAGTTAAGTTTCCCTCCTTGGTGGGTGGTCCTTGGACTTCCCACAGGGCAGGGAACCCTGATTGCTCTTTGGGCTGATGAGGGAGGGGGACTTGATTGGGGGAGGGGGAGGGAAATGGGAGGTGGTGGCAGGGAGGAGGCAGAAATCTTTAATAAATAAATAAAAGATAAATAAATAAATAAATAAATAAATAAATAAATAAGGAGCATGGGGACTTGCGGAAGGATTGAAGGGGAGAGGGGAGAGGCAGGGAGGGGAAGAGAAAAATGTAGAGCTCAATAAATATCAATAAAAAAAGAAATAATTGAAACAAGAAAGATGTGGAACTGGGAGGGAATGGGAGGAGTGAGAATAAATATGATCAAAATATATTGTATGGATATATGGCGTTTTCAAAGAATGAATAAAAATGTATTACAAGAAAAAAAAGTTTCCCTCCTTTTAGATAACTCTAGTTTGTGTGTCAAGTTGGCTTAAATCCAACCTGCACACACCCTTTGTGAGAATAACAAAGCCTTGGGAGCTGCTGTTCCAAGAATGAGGAAATGTGACTATAGGTATATTTGGGTCTACAGTCCGGAGACAAGCTCTGCAAATTGAAGACAAGCCCAGCTAAAGCATAGCCAATTAATAGATCCCTGAGCAAGAAAGAGAGATTTTTCATGCAAACTGAAGGTTGCATGATTTGTAGGATTTGGGACAATAAGTGACTAACACATCCAGATAAGGAGCAAACCAACTAAACAAGAGATCCTCCGCCCCAGAGCTCACATGCTCACGTACTGACTCATTCATTTCCCTTGTGTTAACTGCTACATTTCTCAACTTCTAAGTATATTCTTCTACCTGCTCCATACTTGAGTTTGAAAGCTGAAATGGAAGAGTTGTGATGGTCAGCATCACTAATGGATGGCCAGTCCTTTTGGTGTTGACTGTTTGCGGACTGCCAGGAGTGTCAACCTCCCCCCCTCCCCAATAGAGTAGGTGTGGAGGGGAGGGGGGTCTTACTGAAGCTTGTTTGGCAGGAAGACCAAAATATCCATATAACAATCAGAAGCAAGGGAGAGTGGGCTCATAGGGGCTCTTGGTCATGAAGAATAAAGTTGTACTTAGTAGACCAGAAAAGCTTTAAAAGGCTATGAGGGGCTAAGGTTTTCAGCAGAGGGACTGAGAAAGAAAACGCAGGATACCTGCATCACTTCCTTTTCTCGTTGCTATGACAAAAGAAATGTGAGTGATGAAGCGTTGATTTTGGCTCATGGTTTCGGGGTGCATGGAGGAGAAATCATGATGAGAGGAGCTTGAGGCATCTGGTCATATTACATTCATAGTTAGGAAGTGGAGATAGAGAAATGCTGGTGCTTACCTTGCTTTTTCCTGCCTCCTCTGTCTGGGACCCCCATCCAGTGGGATGGAAACCACCCACCCAGTTAGGGTATATCTTCCCTCCTAGGTTTAACATAATCTAGAAAATCTCACACAGACACACCCAAACATCTGTCTCTTCATGTTATTCTGATCCTGTCAAGCTGATACTTAGTATTAACCAGCACAATACCTAACCAGTATTCTCACTGAACAGATAGGAGACTTGGGGAAGGAACCGCTAAGTCTTCATTTCATCTGTAAAATAGAGACAGCATGCTGTGACTAACTGTTTTAAAATACCTGCCATGGTGTCTGGTATATACTAGAGACTATTATTTCACTTGGTTTATTGCTGTGTGTGTGAAATGTCTGTGTCTACATGCATGTGTGGCACACACACATCATGGTGTGCAAGGAGGAGCCAGAGAATGACTTTGTGGAGTCAGGGCTCTTCCTCCACCTTTGCATAGGTTCTGAGGATCAACTCAGAATACTAGGCTGGCATGGTGAGTGCCTTACCTGCTGAGCCTTCTCACCAGCCCAGGGGATGTTAATACGATACTTTGGGAAGATGATTCTACAGCAACACAGGTGGAAGGTAGTTAACAGGGGGAATGAGGCTGAAATAGCATGCATATGTTGGATGCTTACAGTGTTCCAGGCTCTGTGGTGAACACATGTATTAAATCCCATAAAATTATTCTAGAGTAAATATTTACCATCTTAGTGATATAGATGAGAAAACTCAAGCACAAAAAGGTTAAATAATTTTTCAAGATCCTGAAGATGGTAACCCTGGCTCCAGAATCCTTGTTCTTAATTGCTAGATGCATGGCCTCAAAGCAATGAGAGCTTTCAGAGAGGTATATTGTGAGGGCATTTGAGGCCAAGTGCACACACACCAGGACTAATGGAGCAGCCAGGAGCACACAAAGGAGGAAGTTTCTGGGGAAAAAAAAACAGACCGAGAGACAGTATAGCAAGTTAACACGGAAGCCAACAACAAGCCAGGGAATGCTGGAAGAAGAGCCCAACTATAGCTGATCTTTTCACATTGGAATGTTCCTTGAAGTTATATTCCAGGCGATTTTATCATATCCCATGAAGCATGAGAAAGCTGAACCATGAACTGAAAAAAATCACCCCAGTTTTAGACTACAGTGATTGACTTACAAGAAGGAGTAGGATCTTCTCTTTGGTCATTTTTTTCTAACCCTGAGAGACTACTGTGATATTATGCCAAAGTAACTAATATAAGAAGGGCCTTAGTGTCCAAGTCCCAAGAAAATGAGAACTATCAATATGTATATCCGATTCTGCTATTGACTCTCTACCTGAAAGCTGCTCATAGTTCTCCATGTCTTCCGAAGACTGACGGTTTCATATACATCCTCACTACCGCCAAGTCTTTGCTTGTCCTTTAGTGAGTCCACTGGACCTTCCTCTTGGCATGGCATCCAAACTGTTTACTTAGGATTGCTGCTACACATAGCAGCTGGACAATAAAAACACTTACACATCTGTCTGCAAAAAACGTTTCAGGATCAGGAATTATATTATCAATATTATATCATTGTTCTTTCCATTGAAATGAAGGGGAACTTCCCATTTAATGACTTACTTAGCAGCAGGGTTTGAGAGTGTATTAAAATATGATGTATTTTGGCCATATAGTGGGAATTTGATACATTTGACAAATAGGTAGCTACACAGAGGAAAACAGCAGAAGCTTCTATGTCAAGATGGAGGAAGCCTGCAGGAGGGAGACAATGCATACATTGTATAGTTTTTGCTTTCTTCTCATATTAAAAGTTGTCTTCTTATTTGGATTTTTTAAAACAAGATGATGGGCCATGCATGGTGGCAGAAGCGTTTAATCCCAGAACTCGGGAGGAAAAGGCAAGCAAGTCTCTGAGAGTTAGAGGCCAGCTTGGTCTCTGAAGAGAGTTTCAGTACAGTCAGGGCTGTTACACAGAGAAACCCTGTTTGACCCACCACCCAAAGAAAACACAAGATGGTGGGACTTGGAGATAATAATCTTTGTGCTTTGTACTTTCCTTTTGAAATATTAAGACAACTAATCCACCTGCAGGTCTACTAGGCTATGTTCCCTCATGAACCAGGCCAGCCCCCAAGACTAGAGTATATGGTTAAAGCCTGTGTGGAAATGGAGGCATTGTTTTGGGAAGCTATGAAATGGATCCATTGGAAGCCATTACCATGTTAGCACTAACTAATGCCCTAACGGTTAACTGTTTTCTGTTCTACTATCTGGAGGGTGAAGTATATGCAGTTGAAAAGAAGCCCCCTGGGCAGATAGGAGAGGCCATGTGTGTGTAATGGATTTCTTGACTTGGACAATGGGTTAATGTGAGGCTATCAAATGGGCAAGCATGCTAAGAGCAAATAATTTACTTCACTGGTTGCCCTAGAATTGGCCCTCACCATCGTAGTGAATGTTGTTTAAAATGTGTTACTCATTGGCTGAGGATTAAACACAAGGTTAAACAGAACTTTTCATCACAGTGACATTATGATGTAATCTGATTATTTCCCTGCCCATGGAAACCAGAAGTCTAGCTCCGGACAGTGCCTATGATAGACACTGGGCTGCGTGCCCAAGAGCCCAGCCATCCCCTTCTCCCTAACCAACAGTACCCTCGTGTTCGCTCAGGTTTTAGATAGCCAATGTGTTACAAAGAAGCGCAGGATACCCCCTCAGACCCACAGCATGAATCCTGAATAGTAGAAGAGAATCCCAATGCTTCTTGCTGCTTTGGGAAAGAACTTACAACGCCCAATTCTGGCCAATAGGACATAAGGGAAGATCTGTGAACGTATATTCTTTACCCAAAGAGAGAGGCAGAAGAAAAAAACCTGGCCATTCCATCTCTGTCTCTGTCTGGTTTAAGAAGCAATCATTTTGATTACATTCATTTTGTAACCATGAGAGAAATAAGCACACAGACCAATACCAACAAACTCACTACGGAAGAGCTGGAAGACAATTTGTAATGATCTCATGCAATTTCTCAGCGAGTTTTCTTCCTTTGGACTTGTTCCACGAGGCAATTATGATCTTACTGTTAAGCCCCTGCCACTCAAGGTACAGAATGATTCCCTGTGCCATCTGCATGCCTGGGAGCTCAGGAGAGAGTCAAAACCCCAGCCAGCCCAAGATCAACAGGATCAGAATCTCCATTTTCTCAAGAGCCCCGGGTGCCCAGCTACATTGGAGTTTGGGTAAACCCTGGTTTAAGCTGTTTCTGATTAGGCTTTCAGTACTGGCAGTTTGAAAGCAAACTGAAACCCTCCCTTACAAATCAATGGCAAAGATCTCACATCCTTCTTGGTAATGATATGAAAACAGGGAAAAGACAACTGTGCTTCTACTTATGTAATTCCTTGGGACCTATTAGAAGCGGTGCCCTGACTCTTTCTCCCGCTTTATGTTCAAATTGAGAGGAAACACCTCGTACTCACATAGTGAATGCACCTTTTTGGTTCCAAGGAAGAACTAGAAAAGACCCGAAGCTCACCAAAAGTGCAAGCTCTGCAGGCGCCTCTTGAGCTTACATCTCCAGATAAGCAAAGACAAAAGGGCCACAGCAATGGAAAGAGAGCAAGCTACCAAGAAAGCGGGCAAACTGTCAACTGTTGACTTGCTTTTGGTCAGTAGAACAGCTCGAAGGGCCGCATTAAGTGTAGCTGCTCAAGAGTGACTGCTGGGCCCATCTAGATTGCAAACATGTTAATAACAGCACAAAAAATGACCCCATGTTGTCAGAGAGAACAGGACACTCTAGCAGCATGGCCATTCCTGAAAAGACTACTTGAGTATTTTGAGTGTATCCACGGGAGGCGATTTCATCATCTGTGCTGTTTACGGTGTTTAAACAACTGCCAGAAGGCTGATTACTTGATGGCCTGCCTATCAGTAAACTCAACCAGCCCCAAGTGCAACAAACAAAGGCATCAGCAGCTTGCTTGCTTTTTTTCTTTCTTTCTCTGATTTCTTTCCTTGCTTTTGTTCTTCCTTCCTTCCTTCCTTCCTTCCTTCCTTCCTTCCTTCCTTTCTTTTATTCTTGTGTAGTTTTGCTGTTCCATTTTGTCTTTTGACAAGCTACTGAGAACACTTCTAGGTTGGTGTATACGATAAAACAATGAAGGTTTTTTCATAGCCAGCCTGCATTTCTGAAATCTCATTTTTTTTTCTAGGTGAGAAGGAAGCCGCTAAGGAAAAATCATACTGAAGGTTAAAGGTTAAACCAATGTACAATGATATTTTTATTAAAAAATAATACCTCTAGTTCAAAAATTTTATTGGTATTTTAACCTATAGAACCATTGGGGGAGAAAAATGGAGTTATCTATTCTACAGAGTTCATAGAAGCAATTGCACAGTATGTCACAAACACAAAAGACTGAAAATATGGCTCAGTGCTAGAGCATTTGCTTAGCATGGTGGGTGCCTGTATTCAGCCCCCAGCACCAACAAGGAAAATGCAAGTAAATAATACAAAAGAACTCAAAAGAGAAAATAAGCCACCTCCAAAACTTATACCCATCAGTTTAAATATCTATAGGTGAGTTTTGCCAGCCCTCATCAGAAAGAATTGGTGAGCTGAATATTTTCACATTCCCAGCAATTAAACTAAAAGTAGACTATTACCAATGAGTCACTTCAGAGTTCATGACTCTGAAATCCTCACCATTCCAGCCATCTGCTTTGCTGTACTACTTGGCATCCCTAATGGATAGAAAGGTAGCCCACTTTCTTACACACCCTAGAGCCACCTGCTGACAGATGACACTGCCCTTCTGTATCAATCAAGAAAATGACAGCAGTCTCACCTACAGGCCAGTCTGAAGGAGACATATTCTCAATTGAGCTTCTCTATGCTCAGATTACTCTAGCTTGTGTCAAGTTGATGAAAACTAATCAACACACTTGAGTACCATCCTTGATTCTTCATTTCTCTTATATCTCACACTCATTACATCATCAGCTTTTGTTGGCATTACTTTCAAACTATAACAAGTCTCAACACTATTAATGGGTCATTCTAGATTGTCACTATCACTTCCTAATTAGATTTACCACAAGAGCATTGGAAACAGGTCATTCAGTTCTATCCTTGGTCACCTTAACACAGAAGCCAGAAGGATATTGTTTAAACAGAAGCTGATTGTGTTCCTTCCATGGCTCACAGTCTTGCACTGACACATCTTGCATTACTTTTTCTGGAGAAATGTAAACAAGCATTTATTTATTCACCCCAGATAGGGTACAAATGATATACCAAAGAAAGTATCCCATTAAAGTTCATTTTGGTGAGCCAATACACTTATTTCCCTGTCTTACAGAAGCATGGGTGACTCAAAACAGAAGCATTGTGAAAAAAAATCTCATCCTAGAATAGGTGGAAACCTCCTGAAAATTAAATATATGGAGTCTACCCTTTAGTTAACTTTGTACTGTGAGAACCTGACTTTGCAAGCTCTGTTTTAAAGAAGAGGCTTCATTGTAAACCATATAATGAGCAGGGGAGAGGGGCCAATCTCAACTCCAGAAATATGCTATGATAGTGAAATTTGAAGAGATATTCTAAGAAATCACCAATTAAGGAACAGGATCATAAAATTTAACAAGGTTCAGATGTTCCTGAGTGATGTGGGATTTCCCTCTGTATGCTGTAAATACCATAGGTAAATAAAGGAACTGGCTTGGCCTAATAGGGTAGAACAGAGCTAGGCAGGGAAAACTAAACTGAATGCTGGGAGAAAGAAGGGCAGAGTCAGAGCAAAGCCTTGTAACCCTGCCAGAGACAGACACCAGTTGGAATCTTGCTGGTAAGCCACAGTCCGTGGTGATTCACAGATTACTAGAAATGGGTTAAATTAAGATGTAAGAGTTAGCCAACAAGAAGTTAGAGGTAATGGGTCAAGCAGTGTTTTAAATAATATAGCTTTTGTGTGATTATCTTGGTTCTGGGTGGGTGGGATGAACAAGCAGCCTTCTCACTACAAATTGGCCCCAACATGGTGAACTAAATCCACGTAAAAACTGAGAGAGCTTGAAAAGGAATTCTAGACACTAAAAAGCAAAATTTAGCCACGTTTTTGCCCCTGAATGGGCTTTACTTGCTGGCGGCATGGTTTGGCTTCCTTAAGAGAGGTTTTCCTGATTCAGTAGCAGAAAAAAATAGCCATGGCCATTTTTAAAGGGCCGGCTTTCTGGGCTGGACTGCCAGCACGACCTCTAGCTCTTTCAGGAGACCAAGCTTTTGAGCCTATATAGTTCATGATCCTAGAGAAGCTAAGTAACAAGGTGAACCCTAAAAAAACATACAATGATCCACCTGGAAAGGGGAAATAGACAAGATTGCCTAATGGCAGAAGGGAAAGACAAGGGGGAAATGGGAGAGGCAGGAGAACTTGAGGAAATGAAATAGTTGAGATGGAGGAAGGACAGGTATGAGAGCAAGGAAAGAGATATTTTGATTGAGGGAGCCATTATGGGGCTAGCAAGAAACCTGGCACTAGAAAAATTCCCAGGAATCCACAAGGATGACCACAGATAAGACCCTAAGCAATAGAGGAGATGGTGCTGAAACTGGCTTTGCCCTCTAGTAAGACTGATAAATATCTTAAATGTCACCATAGAACCTTCATCCAGCAACTGATAGAAACAGAGGCAGAGGCCCACATTGGAGCACTGGACTGAGCTCCCAAAGTCCAGTTGAAGAGTAGAAGGAGTGAGAACATGAACAAAGAGGTCAAGACCATGATGAGAACACCTACTGAAACAGTTTACCTGAGCTAATGGGAGCTCACCAACTCCAGCTAGACTGGGAAGGAAACAGCATAAGTCCAAACTAGTCTCTCTGAATGTAGGTGACAGTTGTATGGCTGGAGCAGACTGAGGGGTCACTGGCAGTGGCACCAGGATTTATCCCTACTGCTTGTACTGGCTTTTTGGAACCTATTCTCTTTGGATGGATACCATGCTTAGCCTAGATATAGTAAGAAGAGCCTTGTACCTTCTCCAAAGCAATGTGCCTTACCTTCTCTGAGGAGTGGATGGGGTGTGAGGTAGGAGGGTAGGTGCAGGAAATGGTAAGAGGGAAGGGAGTGGGAACTGGGATTCATATGTAAAATGAAAAACGTAGTTTGTTTTCTTTTTTAAAAAGCTTTTAAAAGTGAAAAAAATTAGAAAAAAGAAAAAAACAAATGCAGAATAAACAAAAGTCACACACCTGAAAATAATATTCCCCAACATTTCCTCTCTTTTCCTTTCTAAATAAAAATGAACATGGTAAGACTGTACACAACAAGAACAATTATCAAGTAAAGATTACATTCACAATGCACTGAATTTCAATTCATTTGTTTCTAGTGAACTTAAAGAAAATACTCCATAATCTATCCTATCATAGTGAATCCAAAATTTTATAACTAACTTACATACTATCATATCTAATTAAGACTGCAACTATACCCATCAAAATTCTTCACAGATCTTGAGAGGACAATAATCAACTTTATATGGAAAAACAAAAAACCCAGGATAGCCAAAACAATCTTATATAATAAAGGATCATCTGGAGGCATTACCATCCCTGACTTCAAACTCTATTACAGAGCTTCAGTATTGAAAACAGCTTGGTATTGGCATAAAAACAGAGAAGTCGATCAATGGAACAGAGTAGAAGACCCTGATTTTAACCCACAAACATATGAACACCTGATTTTTGATAAAGGAGCTAAAAGTATTCAATGGAAAAAAGAGAGCATCTTCAACAAATGGTGCTGGCAGAACTGGTTGTCAACGTGTAGAAGAATGAAAATAGATCCATATCTATCGCCATGCACAAAACTCAAGTCCAAATGGATTAAAGACCTCAATATCAGTCTGAACACACTGAACCTGATAGAAGAAAAAGTGGGAAGTACTCTACAACATATGGGTACAGGAAATCACTTCCTACGTTTATCCCCAGCAGCACAGACATTAAGGACAACATTGAATAAATGGGACCTCCTGAAAATGAGTAGCTTCTGTAAAGCAAAGAACACTGTCACTAAGACAAAAAGGCAACCCACTGACTGGGAGAAGATCTTCACCAACCCTGCAACAGACAAAGGTCTGATCTCCAAAATATATAAAGAACTCAAGAAACTAGACTTTAAAATGCTAATTAACCCAATTAAAAAATGGGGCACTGAACTGAACAGAGAATTCTCAACAAAAGAAATTCAAATGGCCAAAAGACACTTAAGGTCATGCTCAACCTCCTTAGCGATAAGGGAAATGCAAATTAAAACAACTTTGAGATACCATCTTACACCTGTCAGAATGGCTAAAATCAAAAACACCAATGATAGCCTTTGCTGGAGAGGGTGTGGAGAAAGGGGCACACTCATCCATTGCTGGTGGGAATGCAAACTAGTGCAACCACTTTGGAAATCGGTGTGGCGATTTCTCAGGAAATTTGGGATCAACCTACACCAAGACCCAGCAATACCACTCTTGGGAATATACCCAAGAGATGCCCTATCATATGACAAAAGTATCTGTTCAACTATGTTCATAGCAGCATTGTTTGTAATAGCCAGAACCTGGAAACAACCTAGATGCCCTTCAATGGAGGAATGGATGGAGAAAGTGTGGAATATATACATATTAGAGTACTACTCAGCGGTAAAAAACAATGACTTCTCGAATTTTGCATGCAAATGGATGGAAATAGAAAACACTATCCTGAGTCAGGTATCCCAGACCCAAAAAGAGGAACATGGGATGTACTCACTCATAATTGGTTTCTAGCCATAAATAAAGGACATTGAGCATATAATTTGTGATCCTAGAGAAGCTAAATAAGAAAGTGAACCCAAAGAAAATCGTATAGTCATCGGCCTGGATAGGGGAAGTAGACATGATTGCCGGGCAAAAACTGGGAACTTGTGGGTGAGGTGACATGGGGCTAAGGGGAAATGGGGTGAGAAACCTGAGAAGGGGAGGTTGGAAGGAGCTTGGGGGAATGGGATGGTTGGGATATAGGAAGGGTGGATACGGGAGCAGCAAAGTATATATCCTAACTAAGGGAGCCATCTTAGGGTTGGCAAAAGACTTGACTCTAGAGGGGCTCGCAGGTGTCCAGGGAGATGTCCCCAGCTGGTACCTTGGGCAACTGAGGAGAGGGAACCTGAAATGACCCTATCCTATACTGATGAATATCTTACATATCACCTTAGAACCTTCATCTGGCGATGGATCGAGGTAGAAACAGAGACTCAATTTGGAGCAACGGTCTGAGCTCTTAAGGTCCAAATGAGGAGCTGAAGGAGGGAGAACATGAGCAAGGAAGTCAGGACCACGAGGGTGCACCCACCCACTGTGACAGTGGAACTGATTTATTGGGAGCCCACCAAGGCCAGCTGGTCTGGGACTGAATAAGCATGGGTTGAAACTGGACTCTCTGAACATGGCGGACAATGAAGGCTGATGAGAAGCCAAGGACAATGGCACTAGGTTTCGATCCTAATACATGAACTGGCTCTGTGGGAGCTTAGCCTGTTTGGACGCTCACCTTCCTGGACCTAGATAGAAGGACCTTCGTCTTCCCGCAGGGCAGGGAATTTGGACTGCTCTTCAGTATCGAGAGGGAGGGGGAATGGTGTGGGGGGAGGAGAAAAGGAGTGGGGATAGGGGGAGGGAATTGGGGGGAGGGGGCAATATTTGGAGGAGGGGGAGGGAAATGGGAAACGGGGAGCAGGTGGAAATTTTAATTAAAAAAGAATAAAAATTAAAATTAAAATTAAAAAAAAAACTGCAACTATAACTATCCAGTCTTCTACTCCATCAAGACACCAGAAGGATATATTATTTAAACAAACAAGAAGTGCATTGCAAAAGGCTTCTAAAAACTCTAGAAATTAAGGAAATGTCTGACTGCCTGTACAGTCACCCAAAGTTCTTTGCAATGTTGGGGCATCTATCTTCAGCCTACAGGCCTATAGTATCTGGCAAACTTTCCAATGAAGTAAGAAATTTGAAATACTCTCTTGCCTATATTGGCAGTTTTCAGTCACTTTCCTGTGTCCTGCAGAATGTCTAGCAGTTTCTTCCATGAAGCAGGAACTCTGAAGGACCATGCAGTCTTGTTTGGGCAAAGTTCAGTGGTCATTCTCCTGTGGCTCCTGCATGTCCAGTTTACCATCAAGCAGTCCAGGCAAGAGCAGTTTCTTTGCTCAGTGGCTAACCTTGCCACATTGAAAGCAAACTCCGGAAGGAGTTTCTTCAGTGCCCATCATCTCTGAAGTAAATTGGTGTTGCCAGGAGCAAATATGTCTCATTGTCATGAAAATCCCTAAATTAACAAAAGATTTTAAAAACACCATATTCTGTAGATCTTTGAATGATTTGAAGACCATCTATTTCAAATATATCTCTATGTGATCTGGAAAACATACCTAGCATATCTTCAAATTTGATTGTTACAGATGACTAACTATTGACCTGGGTTTCTTGATTATCCTAATAGATCATAGTAATATCTTTCAAACACTAGACTTTTACCTTACATTTTTAAATGAACCACATAGGTATAATATCTTAAACAAGATAAAAACATATATAAAATATGTTATAACAAAAGTAACCTTATATCAATATACAAAATCCTTTAAACAAGAGTGGAAACATATATATGTGTGTGTGTGTGTGTGTGTGTGTGTGTGTGTGTGTGTGTGTATAGTATGTGTGTTCTAACAAAAATTTACCTTAAATTTGTATCAATATACAAAAGCCCTTAAATAAGAGTAAAAATATATATACAGTGTAACAAAATTGACTTTGAATTTGTACCCATATACCAAAATCCATGCCAATGCAAAATATCTGAGATTAATAGTTATCTTTTTATCCAATGTTTCTATAGCCCCCTAAAAATAACAAGCATCCATGACACACAAAATAACCAAAGACCACCCACACCCCCTTTTCTCTTGGGAATGTGGACATTGTACTCTCTAGACTGCTTTCTGCTGAATGTGGGCTAAGTATTTTTAGGATCCCAAAAAGAAAATTTGAGATAATGACCAAGTTGGGAAGACCAGTTGTAACATTTGTTGGTATCACCTGTCAAGTTTCAGGAGGTGTCCCCTGATCAAACCAGATCCAAATCGACCTGGAATGAACCCATAGTCTCTTGTTTCCTGTGGAAACAAAAACAAAACCTCTTCTCCAAAGCATTTGTGATTTCCATTAGACAAATACATTTTGACTTTTTTAAAGTTAAGACATTGTTAAAGTATCTAGACTGGTTTATTTCTACAGTCCCTCTTTCAATTCCAGGTCACTTAGCAGTTGTCCTTTGCTTTTCAGCAATCAAAAAATTCAAAATCAACACAATTCTATACAGGACTCAGACTCCCTGTGTGTTTCCCATCATTATTTTTTGTTTTTCTAAACAGTTTCTTTGTGTATCCCTGGCTGTCCTGGAACTTACGCTGTAGATCAGGTTGGCCTCGAACTCACAGAGATCTGCCTGCTTTTGCCTCCTGAGTGCTGGGATTAAAGGCGTGTGCCAGCGCTGCCCTGTCTGTATTTTCCATCTATAGGTGGCTTATTTCTTTCACATTACTTTTACTGTCTCTTTAAAGACTTTATTACTTTTAATCTATTTATTTCTTTCTATAACTGCCTATACACATTTCTTTTCTTTAAGCCTACACACATTATAAAACACACTGGAACCTATTTAGAGTTTTTTTTTTTTCATCTGGACCTCTTTTACAACGTATCTCTAGAATTTTTTTAACCACATGAGCAAAATTTAGACTGCTAAATTACACCTAATTCTCTGCTTGCTTTATAGGCTGGCTCCACCCACTCTCGGTTTGGTCATGAAAGTCAAGGAGGTGCGTGACCTGGAACTGCATTCAACCTTCCAAGAGCTCTAGAATACTGGTGCTTGTGCTGTGGCAGGCGTTTTTTACTTCAGTTTTGGTTTTGTTGTTTTGTTTTGTTTTGTTGTTTTTTGGTTTTTGGTTACTACTTTACATACTGGTGCTCCAGGGCTTGCCAGCAGGCACAAACCCTTAAATGAACCGCTTTTTTTTTTTCAGCTTTCTCAGTCTCTAGATGGATTTTCAAGCCCCATGATGTAACTCCAAAATATTGTGTGAGATGTTTTACTCTTTTAGCTCTTTTGGAAGGCCTGCCACCCGGCTCACAAATAAATCACACACAGGGTCTTAATATTAGTTATGAATACCTGCTGTTAGCTGGGCTTGTTTTTTTGTTGATGGAGGTTTCTGTCCCAGTTGGTCCTGCAGCAGTTCAGTCCTAAAGAAATACACAGAGGTCTACATTAATCATAAACTGGTTGGCCTACTAGCTCAGGCTTGTTATTAACTCTTATAACTTATATTAGCCCGTAATTATTGTCTGTGTTAGCCACATGGCTTGGTACCTTTTTTGATGAGGCAGTCACATCTTGCTTCCTCTGCATCTGGGTGATGACTGCAGACTGAAACTTGCCTCTTCCCATAATTCTCATTGCCATGCCTCTATGTCCTGCCTGGTCGCAGTCATTCCACCTATACTTCCTGCTTGGCTACTGGCCAATCAGCATTTTATTAAAAATAATACAAGTGACAGGATAAAATACCATTGTCCCATAAGATCCCCCACCTTTTTAAAAAACGAACTCTGAATCTAATATCCTTTGTTTAACTTTTCTCCTGACCATTATCCATAACAACTTGTAATCAACTTTCTAA
This sequence comes from Chionomys nivalis, assembly GCF_950005125.1. Lineage (NCBI taxonomy): Eukaryota > Metazoa > Chordata > Mammalia > Rodentia > Cricetidae > Chionomys > Chionomys nivalis. The sequence goes on from NC_080112.1 coordinate 134,899,768, forward strand.
ACAAAGAAAAACATCCATAATCCAGAATGGGTAAGTCTATAGTATAAACACACAAAATACTCTTTGGCCATACCACTCCTAACACACCTAATCTTGTCTGATATAAAAAGCTATGCAGGGTTAGGCCTGGACAATATTTAAATAAGAAACACAAAATCTTCGCCTAAAGTATAGGATGAATGGAAATAAGAATGACACTAAGAATTTGTTCTACTTTTGAAAGGATAAAAATGTCTTAAAATTTCAGATATGATTATGCAACTGTAATATACTAAAAACATTGAATTGTATATTTTAAGTGAGTAATTTATATATCAATAGAAACATTTTAAAAGCATGAACAATGGCTGGCTTAAAGCAACACTACTACCACTATCACACATGTGCATATAAGCATGTGCCTTTAATGTTTTTCCTACTTACTAATTTGTTCTCCAAGACATCTGCAAATAAGTAAGGAAAACAGGAATGACACATGTTGCTTTCAAATCATTGATTCCCAGAGTCCCTGAACACATACTTTAAAATACTAGCAATAATCTCGAAGCAGATGTCCTGATCCTCGAGCTCTTACAGTCTTTCTACCCTCTCATCTCAGATGTTCTCTAAATCTTCAGTGTAGGGATTGTATTGTAGATATATCAATTGGAGTTGGACACCCCATAGCCAGTTGTTCTCTGCATTTTGACCAGTTCTGTATCTTTGTAATAGTCTCCATCTGTTGCAAAAAGATGCTTCCTTGATAAGGGGTGAGAGTTATGCTTATCTGTGGGCATAGGATATATATTTAGACTTTAGTTAGAAATTATACTGGTTTAGGAAGCTGGCAATAATATGTTCTCCTCTAGGGTCCATGACCCACCAGCCATGGATAACTGGCTAGATTTACAATACCAGGCACAAATGCTCTTCCATTGAGTGGGCCTTAGGGGTTATTACACTGCTGTTGTTTACCTCCAAGATATAAGTGCAAAAAATGTACCATAGGGGATATTTTGCCTTGCTGGTCATTTTTGTGGTTTTCCCAGGTCTTACTCCATGAGATGAAGAGTTATAAGCAATTAATAGCTGCTAGAAGGATAATTAGTCTTTCCCAGGGATGATCCCCTAATTGGTCATCTAATACCAAGTGGTCAGTCCTGAAATCATATGCCTATGATAATTACTAAATGTGTTGAAGGAGCGGCTAATGAGTGTCAGGGCTGCGTCCTGCCACCCGGCCGCCCGCACAGCTAGCTTTATACCCAAAATAATTAAACGGAAACTGTGTTCTTTTAAACACTGTTTGGCCCATTAGCTCTAGCCTCTTATTGGCTAGCTCTTACATATTGATCTAACCCATTTCTAATATTCTGTGTAGCACCACGAGCTGGCTTACCAGAAAAGATCTTAACCTGCATCTGTCTGGAGTGGGAGAATCATGGTGACTCACTGCCTCGGCTTCTTTCTCCCAGCATTCTGTTTTGTCTACTTCGCCTACCTAATTTTCTGTCCTATCAGGGCCAAGCAGTTTTCTTTATTAGTTAACCAATGAAAGCAACAGTTAAGATACAAGACCCACCTCCATCATTTCCCCTTTTTCTGTTTAAACAAAAAAGAGAGGCATTCATTTTGACATAGTAAAATTACATATAACAAAACAGTTATCAAACAAAAATTACAGTTACAATATTTATATCTATTTTTTATTATAACTAAGGAAAACTATAACTATCCATTTTTCAACTCCATCAAAGACTCCAGAAGGATATAATATTACCTAAGCGAACAAGAAATCCAAAACTCTAGAAATGATAGAGACGTTTTACTGCCTGGACAGTCACCCAAAGTTTCTCTGTATCGTTGGGGCATCCATCTTTGGCCTACAGGCCCATAGTATCCAGCAGACTTTTTCATGAAGCAGGAAATTTCAAAGACAGTTTAGTCACTTTCTGCTGTGTCCTGTAGAATGTCTTGTAGACTCTTTCATGAATCAGGAACCTCGGAAGACCATCTCACCTTTAGGCAAGTTTAGCCGTCCTCTTTCTGCGGGTTCTCTGTGTCCAGTTTATGCAACAGTCCAGGCATGAGCAGTTTCTTGCCCAAATGGCTATCAAACTCCATAAGGATCCTCTTTGATGCCCATCTTCTTCTTGAAGTAGCTGGTACTGCCAGGAGTAGACGTGTCTCATTGTCCTGAAAAGTCCTAAGTTATTAAAACATTAAATGCCATATTTTGCAGTCTTTGAAAGATATGAAGAATGCCTATCTGAAATATATCTATGCACATCTAGAAAATCTAACTAACATGACTACAAGCTTAACTATTATTGATGATTATCCATTAACAACCTATATTTCCTAATTATACATTGCATTTTAAAAATGAACTACACAGTCACAATACCTTAATCAAGATTAGAAATATGCATATACATATAACAAAATTGACCTTAAAATCCATACCAATGTAAATTATTCATAACTATATCATGGACTAAGGAGATGATATTTATATATTTATTCGTTTATATGTGTGCTGCAATAATAATAATTTTGGCTATCCTGAAACTCTTTTACAGGATGACCTGGAACTCACAGAGATCTGGGATTAAGGTCATATGCCACCACACTTGGCTGACAATAATAATTTTTAAAAGGCCATAAATTTAAGAAGCAGTACAATCTCACAGTAGATTTCCTATTTCTATGGCTCTTGCAACCTGCTCTCCCCACACACATACAATTTGGTTCCCTGAGCCTTAGCTGTGAATTCTGTTGTGGATATATATCAGTTAGGGCTAGGCATTGCACTATCACTTCTTCTCTGCATATTAATGAGTTGTGGCAGCTGTAGTTTTCTATAATAGTATCTATTGCAAAGAAAAGTCATATAGTGAAAAAGAGACCATAAGTTTGATAGAGAGTAAGGGCACTATATGGGAGGCATTGGAGGGGAGAAAGGGAAGGGGGAAATGATGTTATTATACTTTAACTTCAAAAAATGAAAAATAAAAGAAAATTACAAAGCCAAAAATGAATAAGTTTAATCAAAAATTATTTTTAAAAATCACTAAAAATAATAATTTGTTAATTCTAGTGGTAGAAACATCAATGATAGAAAATGTCTCGCTTCATACAGTCTAAATTTATGCTTCTGCCTGAGTAAGTAATACTGTGTCATTCATCTTCAAGAGCAGCTATTCAACAACATATTGGGTATGTGTTTTTGTGTTAGAAGAGAATTTTATGAATGGGGAATAACTCTACAAAGACCCCCCTGTACAAAATGAGGCAAATCCAGGAGCAAAGGCAATCCTTACTATATTAAAAAGTTCCCATTGACCCCTTGGCATCTAGATCCTGTAGTGACCAAGGTTAGCTGGTCTTCTCTGATGTGCTAGTGTTTGCTAGGGTTGGGGTGAGGAATCATTGAGAAAAGACTGGTGTTGAAGATGGTATGAAAACCTGTCCATGCTTGAGATTTTTCTTTGTAGATAGCTCAGGGAGAGAACAAAAATCACAAACCACTGAAAATATTCAAAGGTAACATAACTCAAAATGCCATTTCTGTGAACACTGAGTGTTTTTTAATGAATTAGCTTAAAACAAATGATACTGGTATTAAAGCAGTGTTATTTTTGAAGAAGTGCATTGGTGGAGGCTGCTCATTCTTTGCCCGGCTGTCCAGACCCGAAATAATCACACAGAAACTATATTAATTACAACACGGCATGGCCTGTTAGCTTATGCATATTTCCAACTAACTCTTACATATTAAATCAACCCATCTCTACTAATCTGTGCATCACCACGAGGTTGTAGCCTATTGGCAAGGTTCCAGTGGACTCTGGCAGACATATTTCTCCTTCCGCATCTACATGGCACCTCTTTCTTTGACTTTGCCTACTTTCTCCCAGCATTCAGTTTAGTTTTCCTTCCTAGACTGTTCTGCCCTGCCACAGCTCAAAACAACTTCTTTATTAACCAATGATAATAAAACATATTGATAGCATACAGAGGGGAATCCTACATCAGAAGTAACTCTGGAATTGCATTTTTTTTTGACAGAGTCTTACTGTGTAGCTTTGGCTGGCATTGTACTCACAATATAGGTCAGGTTGGCCTCAAACTCACAGAGACACACCTGCCTCTGCCTCCCAAGTGCTAATATTAAAGGCATGAGCCACCATGCCTAGTGAGTTACATATTTTTCAGTAGTGTTTATTTATTTTGCCACTTGAGAATGAACTCCAAGCCTTGAACATGCTAAGCACACATTCTACCATGAAACTCCACTCCTATCCTAGTGGAGTTCCATGGTAGAATGGAATTAAAAATGCACATATATATGCATTTTTATTACATTTATTTATTGTGTTGTATGTGAGGAAGGGTATTGCATGAATATGATATGGCACACATGTGGATTTCAGAGAACAATTTATGTACCAATTTACGGACCAGCATGTGGGTTCTTGAGATCAAACTCAGATTTTCTGACTTGGCAGCGAGCACCTTTACCCACTGAGCCATCATCAGCCCATTAGCCTAACATTTTGAAAAGATAAATAAGACTATCTATTTGCGTTACACAGTGAAATGATTGCAGGTGGAACAATTTTATGGTTGGGATTTATTTCAAAATACTTAGACAAGGGGCTGGAGTGACAACTCAGCAGTTAAGAGCACTTACTGCTCTTCCAGAGGACCTAGGTTTGATTCCCAGCACCCATATGGATGTTCATAGCCATCTCTAACTCCAGGTCCAGGAGACCTGACACCTTCTTGCATCCATGGGCACTGGATGCACATAGTGCATAGAATACATGCAGGCAAAACACCCAAACATATAAAATAATACAATTCATTTAAAAAAATTAGAGGAGGAAGTGGGCAAATTTAGAGGATGAAAGAAGATTTGGCCATGACTAATTCCTTATTGAATTATGTGAAGGATCAACATGGCTTCGTTAAATTTTTCTGTCTATTTTTATAACTTTTATATTTTCTACAAGAAAAAGCATAAACGTTATAAGACAATGGATTTTTTTAAACATTCAAAATGAAAGTTGGGTCAAAGATACTAAACAGGGGATTGGTAAATGTAAAACATTTCGCCAAAAAAAAAATTATTCTGCAAGGCTACTTTCCATTAAAGAAGCCATGGCCAACATGATTGGAAATGCCACTGTCTGATCAAATTCAAGTACATGAGTACACGGAAGACACTCTTCCAGAGATACCTATCTCTATCACCCTTCTCAGAAGGGAGGGAAGGAAAGAATGTGATCAAAATATATTGTATGGAAAAATAAATAAAAAAGAAGAAAACTTCAAAAATAAAAAGGAAGGGAGGTGACCCAAATAAGAAAGTGGCCCAGCTGTGGTTAATTGGGAGTAGCTGGCTGGCAGACAAGGCCAGAGCAGTGTGCTGGCCCTCCTTCCTCTTGGACTAGACACGCTGCCAATCCCAGGAGTTCCCCAGCTGAGAGCAAGAGGGAGAGCTTATGAAAAGAACAGAAAAACAGCCTTTTTAAATAAAAGCTGGAAATTATTCTGGGCTTTTTGGAGGGGGAATTAAAAGTAAAATTAAAGTCTTATGTGCTGCAAGAACATAAATGCCCTGTATTACAAAGTTTTTTTATTATTTAACTTGACATGCAGGCAACTTGGTCCTTTTAGCCTAGGATATTGATGTGTATGAAATGGATCAGTGCCTTAGAGTTACCAGTTTTCTATACTTTCCAGTCAGAGAAGGTTTAGACTAATAAAACTGCATAGTTTTGCTTTTAATTTGCTTCCATAGTCACAGTGTCATATTTATAATTATAACCCATGTTAGGAACCAGTGAACTTTCCATCAGGGGCCAATGAATTTTTTAGGCTTAACAGGCTCAGCATTTTCAGCTGCACCTGCCATTGTAACTGTCAAATAATACATGAACAAATGGCTTGCCTGTGTTCCAATAGAATTTTATTTACAAAACAGGTAACAGTTTAGACTTGCAGGCCATTGTTGCTGACTTGTAATAATAAAATATATCTGTAAAAGAACTGAGTTTCCTATCACTTTTGTAACAAACTGTCATAAACATAATGACTTAAAAGAGCACAAATAGTAAGTGATGATTCAGGACCACATACTGATTAGGCTTTGATTCCTCTAGGCAGTTGGCTCTTGTCACCAGCAACATCATCAGTAAGAGTACATGACTCTCAATTTTTGTTTTTATTGTTTTTCTTAAGATCTCTCCTTTGGAGTGCTGCCATTCACAATGTGTGGTGCCAGGAATCAAACCCAAGAGCCTCAAGCATGCTAGGCAAGAAGTCTGCCATATGACTGACAGCCCTACCTCCATTCTCAGTTTTAAAAGCAGGTTGGGGAGCTCTCGGCGATGCAGAGCACTGAGTGAGTCTCGATATAAACCATGGTGGGGCTGTGTGGAAGTGGCACAGATGATAACACAAGCTCTGGAAACCAACAATTCCCATTTCTTCCCCCCACACTCAGTGGGGCTTGGAATCTGTTACTTTCTTTATGGTTATCAGTTACTTCCTGGATGAAGCAGGTGTGATCAGAGCTCTGTGATGTGTATTAAATGAGATAACAGTTATGTATAAGGCATGTATTAAATGAAATAACAAATGGGAAGTAGAAAAGCCCATGCCTAGCCCATCATCAAGATTGGTTTTTGTGGAGCCATGGGATTCTATAAAACTTTAATTATACCCCTTTGAGCACAATAGCCACATGGAGAGAATATGTTACAGTCTAATTTCCCTGCAAGACAAATTTTGGTTCTACCCCCACCATAACTTCATAACAGGCTCATAAATATGAAGTCAAAAGCAGTATTAAAGATGGTCTTAAAACTGCACGATGTATAAGGACCTAGCTCATGAAAACCTTCTGGAATGATAATACCTCAAAATATTTATTCTCAAATTACTCTGGCAGACCATTCACTGGGGACATTGCTGAGGGCTGGCCAAGAACAGTACTTGTCATATGTTAAAAATAGATTTCAGAGAGCAATTCAATAAATGCAGTGGCTTTTATAGTCTTAAGAAATGGTATTAAATTGTTCTTGCCAGGGTATGAAGCAAAGCTTGCTCAAATATAAAAGCAGAATTCTTTTTCCCATTTTTACGAGTCAATCATCAGATGTTTTCAATAAACAAATTTTCATTATCTACTGCATCATAATGTCCCTCAGCCAATATTCTTAAATATCTAATTGACATCTCTTATTTTTGTTTCAGCATTTTGACAGAACTTTAATGAAAAAGGTCAGCACTAGTTTCTCAGGGCCACCAAGAAAGGCTATCAGAAACTAGAGACAGGAATCTGAAATCTCGTTTTGCTACTCAACCAAACACACTCATTTGTAGCATTAAATAAAAACAAATAGTTCCTTCATAGAGAACTTCTAGAATCTCAAGAGAAATAATGACATATCACATCTGAGTCATTCTTCTGCGGTCGGCTTGAATATCGATTCTGAGCCCCTCCAAGCCAATGCAGATGCGCACCTATCCAAAAGAGCATCCAGGGTGAAAGGAACATTTTCAAATGCATACTCATTTCCACCTTCACATATTCATTTTCATGGCAGTCCTTATGGAAATGAATTACTTACTTCAAAGAAAATTATTCTGATGACCATTAGCTTTCTCCTCCCCTATCCCTAAGGCTTCCGGTGCTTTTTTTTTTTTTTTAATTCTCCACTTCAGAGAAAATCCTTAAATTGGAGTTGACTCATGAGCCCTGTAATCAACAGTAATTTCTTTCCCTTTATTCCTTCAGGTCCTTTCCACAATGTGAATATTTCCTGTGCCTACCAGCCAAGATTCCTCAGCCAGTCTAACCAAAGACAAGGTGACCATATTTCCTTTTCAGTAAGTGAAAGGTCTTTGAGAGCTGCTGCCAGCACTCCACTGAATGGAGAGATAGGCTGCTAGCTGGCTACATTTTGAACAAGTTAATTCTGAGGGTGATAAAATTAGAAAAACTCACAGACTGATTGTTGAGTATTTCTCTAGCCTATTTTGTTCTGCATGGTGGGTTTGATGATTTCCTTATCAAAACTGATTTTTAAAGTATATTTTCAAGCATATGTCCAAGAAGTGTATTTAATCTAAACAGAAACCCCCACAGAAGGCCTGTATAAATGGAAAACAGGCATAAAATAATTTCAATGTTGTGAATATTGAAGAATTTGTACCTTTTTCATATTTCCCACGAGCGTTTCATGACAATGCCTGATGCATGTTTCTTTCAGATGGTTTAGAAATATAAAACTAAAAAAAAATCCCATGCTTTTAAATGATAATATTCATATAAAACAAAGAATGAACCGCAGGCATTTCTGGGTAGAAATGTGATAGCCTTTTTACTACCTGATGATGAGACCCCCAAAGATAGGCCTCGCCTTCAGTCCAGAGATCCTATGTCTAGGCCCACCAGCAAGACATCCAAAAGTGTATACTTTTGTACAAAGAGGGTCATCACAACATTGTTTACAATATTTTTTAAAAGTTGAACAAGCCTTCTAAAAGTAGAGCATTGGTAACATCTATATTAATGTATAGATGACATATAAAATAATGCATCTGTATTATGTCATATATCTAGTCATTACAGTTTTTAAGGAAATTCATTAAAATATAGTATTTAGTTTAAAATAAATTATGTAAGTATGAAGTATGATTTAGTACCTAAATACCTTTATGTGTAAAGAGTATACAAAAGAGAAAATGATGCAGAGATGTATTCCCCAGTATAATGCATACAGTGATGGTGATTTTCTCTGGGAGTTCCCATACTTATATACATGACTCCATATACTGCTTTTGGAGATCATAAATACATGTTGGTGTTTTCATTTTTTTTATTTATTTATATTTTTTGTGCTTTTTCGAGACAGGGTTTCTCCATAGCTTTGTGGTTCCTGTCCTGGAATTAGCTCTTGTAGACCAGGCTGGCCTCGAACTCCCAGAGATCCGCCTGCCTCTGCCTCCCCAGTGCTGGAATTAAAGGCGTGCGCCACCACCGCCCGGCCTGGTGTTTTCATTTTAGAAATGAGATTCTGAAAAAAAAAAAAAAAACACAATCTCTGTATTCCTAGATGCATGCAATTGGTAAATTTTGCAAAATAGGGAAATTTACCCTGTTGTTGCCATGGCTATTGCTTCAGGGCCTCTCTGCTCACCCTGAGAAGCTCATCAAAGGCCTGTCTCAAACAGTGGTGCTTCCTTCTTATAGACAAACTTGAGTACCTGACGAAAAACAGGATGTGTTTACACAATTCTCTGAACATAGATTTAGATATCCTTTGTGTCAAAACCTGTCAAGAGGGCCAAAGCTCAGTGGTGGAGTGAGTTCCTTCCCAGTGTCACCAAAAAGCAGAAAAATAAAAATAAATAAATAAAACCTGCTAGGATCCCACTAACACTGATAAAAGTAAAAGCAACTGAAAGTGCACAATATTGAAAGACTAGAACAAAATTGGAACTCTCATAGCTGCTGGGGAGTGCGTGTGAACCTGTTTATGCATTTTCAGGAAAGTCTTACACACCCATGGCTAAGCATTTACTCTTTTTGGTCAATTTTCAGTCTGGAAATATTAATGGCAAAGTCAAGAAATAATACATAAGTTTTAAATTGTATTTCTAAGCAGCATAAAAAAAAAAACCCTCTTGTCATTCCAATGGTTCTCAACCTGTGGCTCACAACCACTTTTGAGGGTCAGATGACCCTTTTCACAGGGGTCACCTATGACCATTAGAAAACACAGATATTTGCTTTACAATTTATAACAGTAGCAAAATTATGGTTATGATATAGCAACAAAAGTAATTTTATGGTAGGGGGTCACCACAGCATGCGGCACTTTATTAAAAGGTCACAGCATTAGGACGGTTGAGAACCACTCTTTTATACTCTTTTCTGCCTCATATGTGAGTCATCCCTATGTCCAGCATGTATACATATGCGAATGTATACTGTCTAACCTAGGCAGTAAGGAAACAAAAGGAAAAAGCACATTAATTTTGGTCTATGGCATTATATTCCATTTTATTATTATTTATTATTAATCTTAGACATCTATTATAGAAATTAGACTTTAGCATGGGTATATTGAAATATATTCTTTTTCTTTTTTTATTGATTTTTATTGAGCTCTATACTTTTCTCTGCTCCCCTCCCTGCCTCTGCCCTTCCCCTTCATCACTCCCCCAAGGTCCCCATGCTCCCAATTTGCTCAGGAGATCTTGTCTTTTTCTACTTTCTACTTACCATGTAGATTAGATCTATGTAAGTCTCCTTAGTGTCCTCATTGTTGTCTAAGTTCTCTGGGATTGTGGTTTGTAGCCTGGCTTTCTTTGCTTTATGTTTAAAAACAACCTATGAATGAGTACATGTGATAATTGTCTTTCTGTGTCTGGGTTGCCTCACTCACAATAATGTTTTCTAGCTCCATCCATTTTCCTGCAAAATTCAAGGTATCATTATTTTTTTCTCCTGTGTAGTACTCCATTGTGTAAATGTACCACATTTTCCTTATCCATTCTTCGGCCGAGGAACATTTAGGTTATTTCCAGGTTCTGGTTATGACAAACAAAGCTGCTATGAACATAGTTGAGCACATCTCTTTGTGGCACGATTGAGCATCCTTTGTATATATACCCAAAAGTGGTATTGCTGGGACTTGAGGAAGGTTGTTTCCTAATTTTCTGAGAAATCACCACACTGACATCCAAAGGGGCTGTACCAGCTTGCACTCCCACCAGAAATGCAGAAGTGTTCCCCTTTCTCCACATCCTCTCCAGCATAAGTTGTCATCAGTGTTTTTGATCTTGACCATTCTTACAGGTGTAAGATGGAATCTCAGAGTTGTTTTGATTTTCATTTCTCTGATGACTAAGGATGTTGAACATTTCCTTAAGTGTCTTTCGGCCACTTTAGATTCCTCTGTTGAGAGTTCTCTGTTTAGGTCCATACTCCATTTTTTATTGGATTATTTGTTCTTTTGATGATCAATTTCTTGAGTTCTTTGTATATTTTGGAGATCAGACCTCTGTCTAATGTGGAGTTAGTGAAGATCTTTTCCCATTCTGTAGGCTGTCATTTTGTCTTGTTGACCGTGTCCTTTGCTTTACAAAAGCTTTTCAGTTTCAGGAGGTCCCATTTATTAATTGTTTCTCTCAGTGTCTGTGCTGCTGTGGTTATATTTAGGAAGTGGTTTCCTGTGTCAATGTGCTCAAGTGTACTTCCCACTTTCTCTTCTATAAGGTTCAGTGTGGCTAGCTGTATGTTGAGGTTTTTGATCCATTTGGACTTGAGTTTTGTACATGGTGATAGATATGGGTCGATTTTCATTCTTCTACATGTTGATATCAAGTTATGCCAGCACCACTTGTTTTTTTTTGTTTGTTTGTTTGTTTTTTGTTTTTTTCTCATTTTTTTATTCTTTTTTAATTAAAATTTCCAACTGCTCCCCGTTTCCCATTTCCCTCCCCCTCCTCCCACATATTGCCCCCTCCCCCCGCTCCTCTCCCCCTATCCCCACTCCTCTTTCCCCCCCCCCAGTCCATTCCCCCTCCCTCTCGATACTGAAGAGCAGTCCAAATTCCCTGCCCTACAGGAAGACCAAGGTCCTCCCACTTCTATCTAGGTCCAGGAAGGTGAGCATCCAAACAGGCTAAGCTCCCACAAAGCCAGTTCATGTATTAGGATCGAAACCTAGTGCCATTGTCCTTGGCTTCTCATCAGCCTTCATTGTCCGCCACTTGTTAAATATGCTTTCTTTTTTCCATTTGATATTTTTTGCTTCTTTGTCAAAAATCGGGTGTTCAAAGATGTGTGGATTATATCCGGGTCTTCTATTTAGTTTCATTGGTCCTCCTGTCTGTTCTTATGCCAATACCAGGCTGTTTTCAGTACTGTAGCTCTGTGGAAGAGTTTGAAGTCAGGGATTGTGATGCCTCCAGAAGTTCTTTTATTGTACAGGATTGTTTTGGCTATCCTGGGTTATTTTTCCATATGAAGTTGAGTACCACATAATTTTAATTTTAAATATTGTTTATTATTCTATATGAAGTAGAGGGAGACTCTGCTTTCATTTCTCAGCCTCCCAGACCCAAATAATCATACAGAAACTATATTAATTACAACACTGTCTGATCCCTCAGGTGTATTTCTAGCTAGCTCTTTCATTTTAAATTAACCTATTTCTATTAGTCTATGTATTGCCACGTGGCCACAGCATTACCTCATTTTCTACATATCTTGTTTATTTGGCAGCCGGCTGGCATCTGCTTGACTCCACCTACTCTCTCAATATATCTCTGTTCAGATTTCCTGCCTAGCTTTACTCTGCTAAGCCATTGACCAAAACAGCTTTATTTGTCAACCAATAAAGGTAATACATATACAGAAGACATCCCACATCATCTCCCATTTTCTGTTTAATTAAAAAGGAAGGTTTTTCACTTTAACATAGTAAAATTGCATGTACAAAACAGTTTTCAAGCAAGAATTATAGTTACAATATTTAGTCCATTTACATTTGACAAATTAAGGGAAATTATCATCTATCCTAGCTTTGTGAGTCTAAAATTTTACATCTAATTGATCTTTTATTATAACTAAGGAAATACATAATTATAACTTACTAGTTTTCAACTCTATCAAAGAACCCAGAAGGATATACTATTACCTAAGTAAACAGGAAGTACATTGTAAGCAACTTTCAAAACTCTAGAATTGACAGAGACATCTTGCTGCCTGGACAGTCACCCAAAGTTCTTTTGTAACATTGGGGCACCCATCTTCAGTCTACAGGACCATAGTAAATGGCAGACTTTTCCATGTAGCAAGAAATTTGAAAGACTGTTATACTGGCAGTTTGTCAGTCACTTTCTTCTGTGTCCTTCAGATTGTATGGAAGACTCTTTTTGTTCTTTCTCGACGAAGCAGGAACCCTGAATGACTGTCTCATCTTCTTTTGGCAAGTTCAGCAGTCATTTTTCTGTGGGTTCTGCATGTCCAGTTTATACAACATATTGTCAAACAGTCCAAACAAGAGCAGTTTCTTGCCCAAATGGCTATCAAACTCCATAAGGAGCCTCTTCAATGCCCATCATCCTCTTGAAGTAGATTGGTGCTTCCAGAAACAGTCATGTTTCACTGTGGAGAAAATTCTAAGTTCTTAAAATATTTTAAATGCCATATTCTATAGGTCTTTGAAGTGTTGAAGATTGTCTAACTGAAATATATCTCTGTATATTTAGAAAACCTAACTAATGGGCTGGAGAGATGGCTCAGTGGTTAAGAGCATTGCCTGCTCTTCCAAAGGTCCTGAGTTCAATTCCCGGCAACCACATGGTGGCTCACAACCACCTGTAATGAGGTCTGGTGCCCTCTTCTGGCTTGCAGACATACACACAGACAGAATATTGTATACATAATAAATAAATATTTAAAAAAAAAAAGAAAACCTAACTAATGTAATTAAAAGTTTGATTATTATAGATGACTATCTGTTAATCTGTATTTATTAATTATATATTACATTTATAAATGAGTCATACAAACACAATACCTTAAACAAGAGCAGAAATACATATACACTATAGCAAAATTGACCTTAAATTTGTCTCAGTAAACCAAGATTCATCTCTATATCAAATGCAAAGTATTCATCTCTATTTCATATCCCCCTCATTTTTTTAGAAATTAACTGTGATTAACCATTTTTAAAATGAAAATAAACACTTATAAACAATCATTTTGGGAATTTGGGCATCATTTTCTCCATACTGCTTTCTGCTGTTTGTTGGGCAAAGTAATTTTAGGGTTCATGGAGACCTTTCAGGGGTCTTGTTCCAGCAAACTACATTAGCCTGGAAGGAATTCACAGGTTCTGCTACTCTGTGGAAACAAAAGCAGAACCTCTTTTCCAGAGTATCATATCATTAGAACTTAGTGGCATTTCATTTGTATTTTAATAAATAAAGTTTGTCTGAAAATCAAAGAGTAAAACAGCCCTACTGGTCAGCCTTACAGACCAGGCAATGGTAACGCACACCTTTAATCCCAGTAACCATATTAGTTGCCATAGGAACCAGGCGTAACCTTTAATCCCAATGGTGCATGCCTTTAATCCCAGAACTAGAAGGATTATAAAACAGAAAGAGACAACTCTCAGACTCAGCCCTATTCTGAGATTCCTGGTGGCAGGTGGTAAGAGCCTGTGGCTGGCTGCTTTGCTTCTCTGATCTTTAGATTGAACCCCAATTTCTGACTCTGAGTTTTTATTAATCATGCTTCATTAGGCTCAAATTTTGAACTCAGGATAGCTTTAAATATATATGTTGTATTAGCTTATCAGCCCCTGAATCAAATGTCTCTCTGTAGTCCAAAACTTCAAAGAAAACACAATAGCATACAATATTCAAACTCTCTTTGTATTTTCTATCTTTACTTGGCTTTTTTCTGTTTATTTTATTTTTAATTTTTGTGTTTGTTTTATGAGACAGGGTTTCTCTGTGTATCTTTGGCTGTCCTAGAACTCACTCTGTAGACCAGGCTGGCCTTGAACTCACAGAGATCTGCCTGCCGCTGCCTCCCAAGTGCTGGGATTAAAGGCATGTGTCACCATGCCCAGTCACTTTTTTATGGACTTTCTTTTTTATGAACTTTCTCTATTCTTTTTCTTTTCCCTCCCAAACCTCCATATATTTTTAATCACAATGTAAACCATTTCGAGATTTTTTTCCCCCATCTGCATCTGTCTTTACTGTATATCTCTATCTTTTCCTGAGCACATGAATCTTTAAGATCTCCTAAATGGCCACGTGGTGGTGCACACCTTTAATCCCAACATTCTGGGAGGCAGAGGCAGTTAGATCTCTGTGAGTTTGAGCCAGCCTGGTCTACAGAGTGAGTTAGAGGACAGCCAGAGATACACGGAGAAACCCTGTCTTGAAAAACCAAAAAGAAGGAGGAGGAGGAGAAGGTGGAAGAAGAAGAAGAAGAAGAAGAAGAAGAAGAAGAAGAAGAAGAAGAAGAAGAAGAAGAAGAAGAAGAAGAAGAAGAAGAAATCTGCTAAACGATATGACTAAGATTAAAGCTGTATTCGAGACCAGCCTGGTCTACAGAGCTAGTTCCAGGACAGGCTCCAAAGCCACAGAGAAACCCTGTCTCGAAAAACCAAAAAAAAAAAAAAAAAAAAAAAAAAAAAAAAAAAAAAAAGATTAAAGCTGTAGCTTTGATGGCTGGCTCTACTCCATTCCTTAACTTTCTGAGAGTCTAGCTTCCTGGCGGAGGTACTGGTGGAGCCACGTGTTTGCCGACAACTCTGTGGAGTTTCTAGATCCACGCTACTACCAAGAAGCCTGATGCTGGCTGCTCATAAACATCATTTAATTGTTTGGTGGCAGAGCCTCTTAAAAGAGCTCCAAGGTTTTTACCCCTAAAGCTGAGTCAGGAAGCCTGTCTTAAAGGAGCCTTGCCTCTGCTTGTTGCCAGCAAACAAAGCTTCCCGGAGAAAAGATGATTATAAAGAAGCTGCACTTGACTCTATTGTTGTCTGTCTAGAATCCATTTTTTTAAAGCTTTCTCAGGCTTTATGTAAAAATTCTTGCCAAATGTTTGTACATCATTTGTAAACAAAGACTAGGCTTTTGTTTCCTGGCCTCCCAGACCCAAATAATCACACAGAAACTATATTAATTACAACACTTTTGGGCCAACATGTATTACCATGTGGCCATGGAATTATCTTATTTTCTACATGTCTTGTTTCCTTGGCATCTGGCTGGTGTCTGCTTGAGTCTGCCTACTCTCTTTCGATAAGCTTTATTCAGCAACCAATAAAAGCAACACATATACAGAAGGACATCCCACATCAGCAAGACATGTGTGGAGGTTAGAGGACAACTTTGTAGAAAGGGTTCTCTCCTTCCACTGTTATTCGAGTTCTGAGGATCAAACTCAGGTCATCAGGTTTCTGTTGCATACTGTTTTAGCCACTGAACCACCTCATCAGCCCCTATATCTCACTTTTTAATAAGAAGTAAAGACCTACCCAAGGATAGAGCTGAACCTAAAAATGTGCTTTTTATATCCATCAGGAGAAAGGTGGAAATTGATAGTGTGTCCTGGCTCCTTAACATAAAAGAATCAGACTGCCTCCAAGAAATAGTATCCTAGGAAACAAATGCAACTTTGCAAAATTTCTTATCAGACCCTTACAAAAGCAAGCATTTCTGGCATTTTAATGGCAGATGGAACCTCTAAGGAATTTCCATTTCTAGGTGGACTACGAATTTTCCCAATGATTCACTTTTAAAATGATGGCAATGCCCACCTAGTTTAATACCATAGTCAAGAAGGCATATCTTTCTCTTTTTTTAAAACTTGATGAATTTGGTGCTAGCAAGATTATACTTGGCAATTGAAGGGCTTCAATTGGGATTGAAATGCTAAATTTATCTTTGACAATGATAAGCATTCCACCAGCTTGAAAGAGAACAATAAATTATCCTTTGAGCCACAACAAATCTTTTAATAGAATTTTATTTCAAGAATATAAGCCCAGGAAAATTCCAGATGTTCATTTTATAGAGCCAAAATGAATAATAGAACAAGAATAATCTATAAAACAGAAGCTGCTATTTGGGGGGAAAAATGAAGTGTTCAGGAAAGGAAAAATGAACTTAGGTTTTCTTAAGAGAGCGTAAAAGATGAAAGGCTTTGGGGGAGTAGAATCTATTATCTCTATGTTTGGGGGAGTAGAATCTAGTATCTCTATGTTTGGGGGAGTAGAATCTAGTATCTCTATGTTTGGGGGAGTAGAATCTAGTATCTTTATGTTTTTTGATTAACTAAGTAGATATGGCCCTTGGCACTTTATGTAAAGAGATACCCACAATTTCAAGGGTTTACTTTCTACCATTATCCCACTATTTATACAATATATTTTGGAAAGAAAAATTTAAAAATAGTTTACTCTCTGTTGCCAGGACCTCTCCCTTAACCATAAAAGGAAAATATAAACTTGAGGCCCATAATTTTAATATTTTGAAATAATCTGACCCAAAGTTACCAAAGCATATCTTTCCCTTTGACCTGTCTTAGCTGATAACTCCAAAGTGGCTTAATGATTCTCACCGCCCTCTTTTTGTTCATATGTATTTGAGTATGTATGTATATGTATAATGCTGCATGTGCACATGTGTTTGTGGAGTCCAGAGAAGGGCATCAAATGTCCTTCTCTATCATTTTCCACTTTATTCCTTTTTAATACAAGGTCTCTTTGGGACCCTGGAGCTTGCATTTTATGGCGAGGCTGGCAATCAGCAAGGCCCCAGCAATCTCCCTGTCTCCACCCATCTCGGAGCTGAGGTTACACATATAGCATGGCCAGACCCATTTTATTGCGTCGTTGCTGGGAACTAAACTCCATTCCCTCCTTCCTATGTGGCAAGCACTCTTAACCATGGATCTCTCCAGCCCAGCCCAGCCCATTCAAATGTTGCTTATGCTGGTAGGGTGCTAGCATAGAAAGTACATGAATGAGATTAATTCTCATTCTCTTCTGGATCATTTATTAGCTACACAAACTGCTCACTAGTCACATGCGTTCAAGCAAATCTCTCAGTCTTCATTAACATCAATTTCCCCGTCTGTAAAGCAAGAATACTAGTACTTTGCTTCAGTTCGATAGATTAGTGCTCGATTTTGACTATGAAGTGAGATTGTGAGGTACATCAAATGTGGCATCTATAATATTTCACCCTTACTTCTGCTTTGAATTTCCCTAAGCTCTATCCTTCATTTAGAGTCTCTCTCAAGTCTTGCATCTTGAAACCATAGCAACACCCACCCCCATCACTGAACTGGCCATTGATATGGTTTTGTCTCATGGTGCTGCTTAACTTTTTAATGGAACATCTTCTCTTTTCAGTGGCCTTGTAAATTCCAGAAAGGAAGGAAGTGTTTTTTGTATGTGTTATGAATCAACCATATTGCAGGATTATATTAGATTTTCACGTTGTATTTATTTCTTAGGAAGGTGGACCCCAGATGGAACTCAGTGACAAAACCAGCTGCACATTTGTATAGTGGCATAGGTCTCCATAAGAGCTCCAAGTTTGTCTTAATGCTTAGTTATCACTGCCTTAGAATCCTTAGTAATTTGTGAACAATTTTTATTTGCATTGTATTTTGTTTTGGATCCTACAATCATGGAACCAGTGCTGTCTAAAAAACTCTCTGATTTGAGGAGAGAATTGGGAAGTGTTTGGAATAAAGGATGACTGGGGTGGAGAGAAGAGAGGACTATTTAAAAAACTGCATGCAAAGAAGGCTCCAAATATTTTCAGGATTTCATTCAAAACTTCACCTGTGTACTGTTAAGGACACACACATATATAATATAACCAATGCTAGAAAAAGAACCACTGGAAGGGAGATGACAGAATAATTACTAGAGTTGCTATATTAATATCAAGGTTGACTTTAAGGTGATGTCTAATAGTAGAAATAAAAAGAGCCATAATAAAGAAATAATTCATCCAGATGACATAAAAGCCTAAACATTTAGAGATGTGATGACAGAGCTTTAAAATGAATAAATTAAAAATGTATAAATCTGAGAGGAAAACTAGCTAAATTCACAATTATGGTCTGAAACTTCAGCATACTTTTCTCAATAGTTGACAGGACTAATCAACATAATGCCAGTAAAATATAAAACTGTATAACACTGACAGCTGACTTGACCTGCTTGCCACTTATGAAACATTTCAACCTAACAACTGCAGAATATGCATTATTTTAAAATCACATGAAAAATTTAGAAAGACAGCTCCTATTCTGGCCTGTTTGAAAATAAAAAGTCTTATTATAATCCAGCTATGACAAGGCCAAAGGATCAGGAGACTATTCCATTGAAAAGATGGTTGGTTACTCCCAGATTCTCAAGAGGAGGCTTGGTCAGGAGGCAGAAGGAGATGGGAATGTAATCAAGAGGCTTTATTGAGCTTTCTCTAGTGGGCAAGGCAAGGTACTGCAGGGTTAGGAGTAGCTAGATAGTTTGAATAATTTTCTTGGGACCTGAGGACTCCGGAGCTGTCCCTAGTTTTTAGATACCTAATTCTGCATGATTATGACAGGTAGATGAACTTACTGGAATATTTATCACAAATGTTTCATGACAACACCTGATTTATGCTTCTTTCAGAAGGTTTAGGAATGGGATAATTGAGATGGAGGAAGGGTAGATATGGGAACAGGGAAGAAGGTATCCTAACCAAGGGAGCCATTTTAGGGTTGGCTAGAGTCTTGGCTCTAGAGGGGTTCCCAGGTGGCCAAGGCGATTTCCCCAACTAGTTCCGTGGACAGCAGAGGAGAGGGTGCCTGAACTAACCTTATCCTATAGCCACACTGATGAATATCTTGCATATCACCATAGAACCTTCATCCGGCGATGGATGGAGATAGAGACAGAGACCCACATTGGAGCACTGGACTGAGCTCCCAAAACCCAGATGAAGAGCAAAAGGATGGAGAACATGAGCAAGAAAGTCAGGACCGCGAGGGGTGCGTCCACCCACTGAGACAATGGGACTGATCTAATGGGAGCTCACCAAGGCCAGCTGGACTGGGACTGATGGAGCATGTAATAAAACCAGATTCTCTGAACATGGCAGACAATGAGGGTTGATGAGAAGCCAAGGACAATGGCACTGAGTTTTGATTTTACTGCATGTACTGACTTTGTGGGAGCCTAGCCTATTTGGATGCTCACCTTCCTAGACCTGGATGGAGGGGGAAGGACCTTGGACTTCCCACAGGTCAGAAAACCCTGACTGCTCTTAGGACTGGAGAGGGAGAGGGAGAGGGAGTGGGGGTAGTGGGAGGGAAATGGGAGGAGGTGGAAATTTTTAATAAATTAATAATAAAAAAGAAAAAGAAATATGGAACTCAAAAAAATCCCATGCTTTTAAATGATCACACTCATTGGTAGCAAAATATAAGACAAAAATGAACCGCAGGCATTTCTGGGTAGAAATGTGATAGCCTTTTTACTACCTGATGATGAGACCCCCAAAGATAGACCTCGCCTTCAGTCCAGAGATCCTATGTCTAGGCCCACCAGCAAGACATCCAAAAGTGTATACTTTTGTACAAAGAGGGTCATCACAACATTGTTTACAATAATGACCCTCAACATTGTTTACAATATTTTTTAAAAGTTGAACAGTTCTTCTAAAAATAGATCATTGGTGACATTATAATATATCTATGTTGTGTGATATATCTAGCCATTACAGTTTTTTTTAAAGGGAGGCATGTTTATTACTATATATGGACAAAAATTACATAAATAAAGAGAAATACAGAATTTGTGGAAGATATAACCTGGTGCCATATGGAAATTTTTTGTTTCTAAGATATGATCTTTTCTTTGTTTTTAAAACAATCTTTTTTATATTACATACCAGTCCCAGTTTCCCCTCCCTCCCATCCTCCTGCTCCCCCCACCTTCCCCCACCCCACCCCCATCCACTCCTCAGAGAGGGTGAGGCCTCCTATGAGTCAACAAAGTCTGGCACATCCTTTGAGGCAGGACCAAGGCCCTCCTCCCTATATCTAGGCTGAGCAAGGTATCTCTCCAAAGAGCCAGTTCATGCACTAGGGATAAATACTGGTTTCGCTGTTAGTGGCCCCACAAACTGCTCAAGCCACACAAGTAACACCCACATTCAGAGGACCTAGTTCAGTCCTATGCAGGTTCACCAGTTGTCAGGCCAGAGTTAGTGAGCTTCCACTAGCTCAGGTCAGCTGTTTCTGTGGGTTTCCCCATCACAGTCTTGACCCTTTTTGCTCATATTATTGTTCTTTTCTATGACTGAACTCTAGGAGCTCAGCCCAGTGCTAACTGTGGACCTCTGCATCTGCTTCCATCAGTTGCTGGATGAAGGTTCTTTGATGACAATTAAGGTAATCATCAATCTGCTTACAGCGGAAGACCAGTTAAGGCTCTCTTTCCACTTAGATTCTTAGCTGGGGTTGTCCTTGTGGATTCCTGGGAATTTCCCTAGTGCCTGGTTTGAAGAAGATACCAGAAAATGGAAAGATCTCCCATGTTTTTGGATTGGTAGGACCAACATAGTAAACAAAGGCAATCCTGCCAAAAGCAATCTACAGATTCAATGCAATCCCCATCAAAATCGCAACACAATTCTTCACAGACTTTGAAAGAACAATACTCAACTTCATAAGGAAAAACAAAAAACCCAGGATAACCAAAACAACTCTGTACAATAAAGGAACTTCTAGAGGCATCACCATCCCTGATTTCAAACTCTATTATAGAGCTATAGTAATGAAAACAGCTTGCTATTGCCACAAAAACAGACAGGTGGACCAATGGAATTGAATCAAAGACACTGGTATTAATCCACACACCTATGAATACCTGATTTTTGACAAAGAAGCTAAAATTACACAATGGAAAAAAAGAAAACATCTTCAACAAATAGTGCTGGCATAACTGCATGTCAACCTGTAGAAGAATGATAATAGATCCATATCTATTCCCATGCACAAAACTCAAGTTCAAGTAGATCAAAGACCTCAACATAAATCCAGTCACACTGAACCTCATAGAAGAGAAAGTGGGAAGTAGCCTTGAACGCATCGGCACAGTAGACCACTGTAACACAAGTAGCACAGATACTGAGATGGCCAATAAGTGGGGCCTCCTGAAACTGAGAAGTTTCTGTAAGGCAAAGGACATGGTCAACAAGACAAAACAGCAGCCAACTGAATGGTAAAAGATCTTTACCAACCCCACATCTGAATTTACAAAGAACGCAAGATGTTAGACATCTACCAGACCTCATTACAGATGGTTGTGAGCCAATCCAAGATTTCAAAGCACTGACAATACAGAACTAAAAGACATAATTAAGAAAAGGCCAGGGGGCCGGAGAGATGACTCAGAGGTTAAGAGCATTGCCTGCTCTTCCAAAGGTCCTGAGTTCAATTCCCAGCAACCACATGGTGGCTCACAACCATCTGTAATGAGGTCTGGTGCCCTCTTTGCCGGGCGATGGTGGTGCACGCCTTTAATCCCAGCACTCGGGAGGCAGAGGCAGGTGGATCTCTGTGAGTTCAAGACCAGCCTGGTCTACAGAGCAAGTTCCAGGACAGGCTCTAAAGTCACAGAGAAACCCTGTCTCAAAAAACCAAAAAAAAAAAAAAGAAGAAGAAGAAGAAGAAGGAGAAGGAGAAGAAGAAGAAGAAGAAGAAGAAGAAGAAGAAGAAGAAGAAGAAGAAGAAGAAGAAGAAGAAGAAGAAGAAGAAGAAGAAGAAGAAGAAGAAGAAGAAGAAGAAGAAGAAAAAGAAAGAAAGAAAGAAAGAAAGAAAGAAAGAAAGAAAGAAAGAAAGAAAGAAAGAAAGAAAAGGCCACAGAACAAGTTCCAATACTATTTAAAAGGGTTTTTTTTCATTCAAAGTGTTTTTACTTAGTCAGGCATAGTGATGTAACTCTGTAATTCTAGTACTTTGGAGATGGAGGTAGGAAGATCAAAATTGAAGTTCATCTCAGCTACAACCAAACTTGAGGTCAACCTGGGTTGCATGAGATCCTGTCTCAAATAAACAAACATGTTCTCTGATCAAAAAGAATTAAATCAGAAGTTAATAAACTATTTAGATAATCCCAAACTACCTAGAAGTTAAAAGATATGCTTCTATATAATAACTAATGACTAGGAAAACAATTTTTTAAAAGCATTAGAAGGTATTTCAAACTGATGGAAAATGAAAACAAAGTACTTCAGACATGAACATTTGTGACATGCAGTTCATGAAGTGGTCCCTGGTGAGAAATGTATAGCATTGTATACAAATAGAACAGAACGTGTCTGAGGATGTGCGTCCTGGTAGATTGCTCTCCTATCATGTACAAGGCTCTGAATTGAATCCACATACACACATATAAGCCATGGTATAGATGTAGATATCAGCGGACAACTTGCAAGAGTCACTTTCTGCTTCAACTCAAAGTCGTCAGGTGTGGTGGCCAGCACCCTTATCTGCTGAGTCATTTTGGCCTCCTTCATTTTGTTATTTTAATATGGCCCAGGCTAGCCTAGAATTCACAATCTTCTCAAGAGCTGAGATTACAGGCATGCATCAGCATACTTAGCCCCATATCTATTAAAGATATTAGCATTGTAGTTAAAATCATTGCCACATCAAAAACTCCAGGTCCAGATGGCATAAATGGAGAACTAAACACAAATATTACAGAAAGTAAAGATGAGAAAAGCATCTTCTAATTTAGTGTGTGAGGCTAGCATTTCCCTGATGTCCAAATCACACAAAATCATTGCACAACAGAAAATAATAGATCAGTCACCCTTATAAATATAGATAAAATCTTAAAATTGGAATAAATTGAACCCAACAACATGTAAAAGAATATAAAATATAAGTTAGCAGGATTTATTCCAAAAAAGCAATGTTGGTCTTGAATTTGAAAAAAAAATCAAGAAATTGCAATTGTATTTATTAGGGTATTTTAGGGAAACAGAAACGATAGAATGAATGACTAAAATGATAGAGTGAAAATATATGCATATATAAACAGGATTTATTGGAGAAGATTACTGGCTGTGGTTTGGCTAATCCAACAATGACTGTCTCCTGATAGAAAGTCCAAGAAGCCAATCAGTTCCATAGCTGTATTCCTCAGCTGTCTTCAATATATATTAGAATCCCAAAGAAGTAGGTCTAATACCAGTGAAGGAATGAACTTACCAGCGAGAGTGGGTGAAGGCAGGCAAAAAGAAAAAAGAAAAAAAAAAGAGAGAGAGAGAGAAAAGCATTCCATCGTTCATGTCCAGAAGAAATGCCTGAAATCCTAGGTTCACTCTCCAGCATCACAGGGCAGGGGGAGTGGAGTAGGGACTGGAGAGATGGCTCAAAAGTTGAGAGCACTTGTTGCTCTTGCTGAAGATCTGGGTTTGAGTCCCAACACCACATGGTAGTTCACATGCATCTGTAACTCCAGTTCTGTGGGCTCTGATCCCCTCTTTGGGCCTCCAAGGGCACCAGGCACACACATGGTACCTACACATGTATGCAAGCAAAATGTTCAAACACCAAACACATAAAATAAAATAAGTAAATATAAAAAGCTGAGAAAGAAAAATATTCCAGACAAAATTCTGCATGCATTAATGATGAAAAAAGTCTTAGCAAGCTAGGAATGGAATGTAACCCACTAACTCTGATAAGGGATAGCTATAGAAACCTATAATCTTTGATTATATTATCTACAGCTGAGCATACTCTTTATAAAATTATAAACATGGCCGGTGAGATGGCTTCACGGGTAAAGTGCTGCCACACCTGAGAAACTGCATTCAATCCTCCACATATACAGGATGGAAACAGAGACCAAAGTCCTAGTCATTGTCCTCTGAGCTCCTCCTGCATTCCTTGACACGTATGCCCTGAAAACATGTGCATGCACACACAGAGAGAGGAAGAGAGAGAGAGACAGAGAGAGAGAAATGTAAAGGGTTTTAAAGGCTATAAACAAGATAAAGATGTGCTCCCCCTTACCATTCGCATTCAACAATATACAAGATGTACTGGCCAGCACATCAAAGCAAGGAAAAGGAAATCAAAGGTCTACATATTGAAAAATAAACTAGCAGATTTACTTTGTTAACAGTCGTCTATGTAAGTGATCCTAAGGGACCTACAAGAAAGGTATGCTAGAAGTGAAAATTAAATCACCATTTTATTTCTATATGCTAGCAGTAAGCCAACATAATGTTGAAGTTTACAAGAGTCAATTTACAATACTATATAGATATAAGAAATTTATTGACAAATTTTACAAGAAATAGCAAACCTTATATCCTAAAAATTATGAAGCAGTTCCATGAAGGAAAACTTGGTAATTTTTGATATTTCCAAATTCATGTTAAAATTTATGAAAATCTGAATTTCAATCAAAAGCTCAGCCTAAGAAGGAACTGACAAACTACTGAGTGAGTTTCAGGATAGCCAAGAGATACAGAGAGAAACCCTGTCAAAAATAAACTAGAAAGATAGAGAAATGTCAAAAGACCATGATGATATGTTTCAGTTGTGCTAAGTTTTGTGAATATATATACACACACAAACACACATGTGTAATACATAAAATTCTACTTTTGTAGTATATGCAAGTATACATCACTATATTCCAATTAAGGTAAAAAATAGAGAGTAATAATATTAATTAATTACAAAATAGGTCAGATTATTGTTATTTAAATTGTTTGAAGCTATAAAAAAGAAATTTTGAACTAATTTTTTTCATTAATACTAAAATTTGATAAATATTGTACACATAATATTGTGGTCCAGTACCAATTATATTTTGAGATAATTATTCTAAATAAAATACTTAACAAATGTGCCCAGCTGACTATTAAATAAATTAATTCCGCTCAACTAAGTATAATTTATTAGGAAATTATAGACCATTATTATAGGAGATATATATATATATATATTAGGAAATTATAGACCAATATTAGTTCACTTGGAATACTGAACATATTACTAGATCTGGAGAAAGATGAAATAGTCCTCTCTGCACACACGGAAAAACTGTTTGGCAGAAATGAACAGATTGTGTGGGAGGGTGGGTATATAGACACACATATGCATATGTGCATACCTACGTGTGCGGGCAGCGTCCAGAGAAGACTGAATCTTCCTCTAAGATCCTCCACTCTAGCTTCTGAGACAGAATCGCTCACTGTACTTGAAGCTTGCTATTTTAGCTAGGCTGCTGGCCAGGCGGTTCCAGGATCTACCTGTCTCTGTCTTGCAGTGCTGTAATTAGGACATTCATGGCTATGCCTGACTTTTACATGGGTGATAAGGATTTAAACTCAGGTCTTATTTATACAGCAAGTACTTTTACCCGAGTCCTCTCCTGACTCATAACTTTTGTAGAATAATATATACATAATAGGAAAGTAGATTATTTTAAAATATGTCCATATAAATACAGAGGTATCTTTGGGGAAGGTCAGTATGCTATTAAATGGAAAAACAATAGTGCCCATCCCACTAAAGTCAAGATCATGACAAAGACAATCACCATTATTTCTCAACGAGCACAGCTGAGAAAGAGCAAGAAAATGAAAGTATAAAAGTTGGAAGGAGTAGGGTGTGGTAATATGTATTTGTAATCCTTGCATTCGTGAGGCTGAGGCAGGAGCATCACCTGTTTTGGGCCACCCATATCTATGTAGTGAGATCCTGTCTTTTAAAAAGTGAAAAGAAAGAGCTAAACTGTCAAATAATTAACTGAAAATTATCTTAAATATTAACAGAATAGAGAAAATCAGCAAGACAAAAATTGATAAAGAGTAGTCCAAAGAGACAGGAATGAGGCAATAGAAATGAGCACAATCGTAAGAACAATGAAAGGGCTCCACTAGGTAGGAAAGAAATTCTTAAGAAATAAAGCAAAAGGCTATGAGAACAAAACTGTGAAGAACAAATAAGGAGATATAACATGTTCCTAAGAATAAATGGCCCCAGATATGTGCAAATTTTGCCTAGGTGTATAGATTTAAGATAATCCCATTGAAATTAAATTTTCTGTTCTTCATCAATTATCACCGCCTGTTCTCTACTTTTATATGCTTACATTGACTGTTTGACCAATTACTAACAGAGGAGTTCCTTTCACAGATTTTTTTTCTCAAAAAGCAAAGGGTAAGCCTTCCAAAACAGACAAAAAAGGCACGAATAGGCTGTTCACAAGAGAAGCAATATCAAATAGAGATATGAAATAATGTTCAGGCTCATTGCTTATTAGAGAAATGCAAATAAAAACCAAAATTAAATACGGCTATATACCCATAAAATTTGCAAGAATTACATATGATTATATTATTTTCACAAACCTAGAGGATAAGGTGAACTCCTTTAATAAAGCAGCATATCATTTTCTCATAGAGTCAAAATTGCACTCTCAGTTCCAGCAACAGGTCTGCCTGCACGCTGCCATGCCCTCCTTCATGATCATAGTGGACTGAATCTCTGAAACTGTAAGCAAGCTTACCCAATTAAATGTTTCCTTTATAAGAGTTGCTGTCTCTTCCCAGCAATAGTAAACTCTAACGAAGACACTCACGGATGACATTTGGGGTAATCACCAATCTGATCACAGGAGATGGCTTGTTCAGGCTTCCTCTCCACTATTGCTAGGAGTCTTAGCTGTGATCATCCTTGTGGATTGGCGGGAGTTTCCCTTGCATCAGGCGTCTACCTGACACCAAAATGCCCCCATATCAAGACATCTCTTTCAGTACTCTTCCCCTCCACCCACCCCATAAGACGATTCCTCAAGTTCCTATCCTTAACCCATCCCAGTGCACCCAGGAGATCTTTTCTATTTCCCCTTCCCTAGGAAATCCATGCACCACACCTTCTGTGGGTCCCTCCTTGTTACCTAGCCTCTCTGGGTCTGTGGATTGTAGCATGATCATCCTTTATTTTACAGCTATTATCCACTTATGAGTGAGTACATACCATGTTTGTCTTTCTGGGTCTGAGTTACCTCACTCGGGATGATGTTTTCTAATTCTATCCATTTGCCTGCAAATTTCATGATGTCATTGATTTTAACAGCTGAGTAGTACTCTATTATTTAAATGCACCACATTTTCTTTACCCATCCTTCAGGTGAGAGCTAGCTAGGTTGTTTCCAGGTTCTGGCTATTACTTGTTGCTTTGAACATAGTTAAGCAAATGTCCTTGTGGTATGATTACATCATTGTTCTTGATAGACCCAGATTGAAAACAGTCCAAATCTCTATCAATAATAAATTAACTTGTCAAAGTCAGATCGTTTTAAACTGGAATACTCTGTATCAGTGGAAATGAATGAATTGGAGCTACACGGGACACAAGGAACTGCACAAAACAAAGTTTGGATTTGTTATAAAATACCTTCGTTTGAAAGTGTAGAACAAGTCTAGACATAGATACCCATGTGTGTCTGAGTGTGTGTGTGTGTGTGTGTGTGTGTTGCCAGCATGCATGTTTGTGTAGGACATGTGTGCCTGATACCCACAAAGGTGAGAAAAAGAGTGTCAGATACTCTGCAACCAGAGTTACAGACAGTTGTGAGCCATTATGTAGATACTGGGAACTAAACACAGATCCTCTTAACTGCTGAGCTATCGCTTCAGCCCCCATGTACAAAACAAGGAAAACTAAACTGCCACATAGATCATAAACTAGATAAAAGTGATAAAGTGCTGACAATTAAAATTATTACAGTTGGTGCTGGAGAGATGGCTCAACAATCAAAGGAGATTACTGCTCTTTCAGAGGACCCAGGTTTGATTTCCAGTGTCTACATGAGGCAGCTTACAACTGCCTGTCACTCCAGCTCCAGGGGATCTAATGCCCTCTTCTGCACAGATGCAGTGCACAAAAACTCATGCAGGCATACACATATGCACATCACTCGGGGCTGAGAACCATTCCTCTGGTCCCTAGTCCAGAGGAATAGTAGATGGAGCCTTCCCATTGTTCACAGGTTTCAGGGTCAAGTGATATAATAGGAAGATAAGGGGTGTTGGCTAGCTGGTAACTTTGACTCTGAGGGTATCAGGAGTGTTTTTAACTGAGAAATGTCAAAATAATTACCAAGGAAATATAACTGATAGTGTGCTCGGGCCTTGGGGATCTCCTCCCCACTGGAAATTGAATTGAAACATGTGGGAGTCTCTATGACCAACATGGCCACCAGAGTAGTTGGTGCAAATTCCCAGAGTCTGACCCCCAATTAGTTTATTTTGGGCATACTTAAGCATAGCACAACTGGATGAAAAGTTTCCTAATGATAAATAGCTTACTCCCATGTGCACAACTTGACTAAATAGAAACTCTTTGTAAAGTACAGTACATGTACCTTTCATAAAGATAGGTTCTATAGATTTACTGAGAAAAACAAGCTCATGGTAAGGGTCTGGGGGAGGTCCAGTGTGATCTCAGCCACACGGATAGTGCAAAGGTCACCAGGCTATTAACCACATCTCTTCCCATCCTTCTGGGTAGAAAACAAGTTATACATGTCCCCCCTTGAAGAAGCATTCCTGTGTTTTTAACATTCTTACTTCCTCATGTGCTAATCTGTGAGCACATGAACCTCCATGCCTCCTGCACAGTCAGAAGTCAAGAAAGAAATAAAACATTTTATAATTGGATGAACATGAAAACACGACATTCTAAAACCTCTGAGACACAATAAAGGCACTTCTAAGAGGGAAATTCATAACATCAAGTGTTATTATAAGGAAAAAAACTAGAGAAATCATGTATTAGTAACTTAGCAACACACCTGAAAAGTATAGACCAATGAGAAGAAATAATACGCAAAAAGAGCAGACAGAAAAAAAAATAATCAAATTTTGGGCTGAAATCAATGAAATAGAAACAAACAAACATACAATACAAAGAATCAATGAAAGGAGTTAGTTCTTTGGGAAAAATCAATAAAATTGACAAATACTTAGTCAAATTAGCAAAAAGACACAGAGAGAATCCAAATTAATAAAATTAGATTTTTAAAGGGGGATATTGCAACAGACACTTAAGAAATACAGAGAATCATAAGGACATACTTTATAACTCTGTACTCTACCACTGCAAAACCTAAAATAAATGCATAGATTTCTTCATAGATACAGCCTATCAAAGTTAAAATCAAGATCCAATAAGTAACCTAAATAGACCCATAACCCCTAGTGAAATAAAGGGGTCAATAAAAGCCTTCCAAACCAAACAAGCCCGGGATCAGATGGATTCAGCACAGAATTCTACCAGACCTTCAAAGAAGAATTAACATTCATATACTTCAAATTATTTTGCTAAATAGAAACTTAAGGAACATTTTCTAATTCTTTTTATGAAGGGACCATAGCATCAAAACCATACAAAGACCTAAGAAAAAAGAAAATTATAGATCAGTATCACTTATGAACATAGATGCAAGAATTCTCTATAAAATAGTTACAAACCCAATTTAAGAAAACACTAAAAAGATGATCTACCACGTTCTCCCAAAAAAGCATGGGTTGCTCAACATACATAATTCAATAAATGTAATCTACCAAATAAACAAACTAAAAGACAAAAGCCACATGATCATTTAATTAGTTACAGAAAAAAACTTTGACAAAATCTAACATCTCATCGTGATAAAAGTCCTGGAGAAACTAGAGACACAAGAGACAAACCTCAACATAATAAAGGTAATTTACAACAACTCCACAGCCAAGACCAACACAAATGCAGAGAAACTCAAAGCATTTCCACTAAACTCAGGAACAAGACAAGGTTGTCCACTCTCTCCATACCTATTCAATATAGTGCTTGAAGTCTTAGCTAGAACCATAAGACAACTGAAAGATATCAAGGGGGTACAAATTGGAAAGGAAGAAGTTAAAGTATTTTTATTTGTACATGATATGATTGTATGTATAAAAGACTCTAAAAAACTCTAGAGAACTTTTACAGATGATTAAACACTTTCCCTAGAGTATCAGGATATAAAATTAACATGCAGAAATCAGTAGCTTTCCTAGATGAAAACAATACAGTGAGAAAGAAATCAGAGAAACAACACCTTTCACAATAGCCTAAAAAAATAAAATATCTTGGGGGCAACTATAAACAACAAACAAAAGGCATGTATAACAAAACTTTTTTGGTTTTTTATTAATCAATTTTTTATTTATTTTATATCCCGACCACGGTTTTCTCTCCCTCTTCTCCTCCCATCCCCCCAGTCTCCCCTTTGATCCCATCCACCCATCCTCTGTTTCTGTTCAGAAAAACTCTTAAGACATTAAAGAAAGAAGTTGAAGAAGACACGAAAAAGATGGAAAGATCTCCCATGCACACGGATTTGTAGGATTAATGTAGTGAAAATGGCCATCCTACCAAAAGCAATCTACAGATTCGGTGCAATACCCATCAAATCTCATTAATGGTTGCTATTGTTATGGTGTCTCTTCACAGTCATAGAAACCCTAAATAAGGCATATGCCTTCATATAACAAGACTGTAGTGATTTGATCAATAAGGCAGCATCGCATGCTCCTTTTTCTTTCATCCCCAGCATTCTTTGAGTATGTTTCCCTAGCCTGTGTTTGGTATGCAATGGACATTTAATATCATTTTTCCATCAGCAGTTCATGTCAGAAAATCAAGCACATTCCCAGAACTTCCTGGCTGATATCTGGTCATGCTTTAAATATATTTTCTGACAAGATCTCCTGAGTAAATTGGGAGCATGGGGACCATGGGAGAGGGTTGAATGGGAGGGGAAGGGAAAGAAAGGGAGGGGAGCAGAAAAATGTATAGCTCAATAAAATCAATTAAAAAATAGAAAAAGAAATATGTCTTCTGGTCTTAGCTGTAGGGGAATTTGTTTAGATTTTTTTTAGCTGGCATATTACCTCCTAAAACAAAAATCTATGTTGCCAAGTATGGTGATTCATGCCTTTAACCCTAGCACTCGGGAGACAGGCAACTGGATCTCTGTGAGTTCAAGGCCAGTCTCAGGTCTACAAGCAAAGTTCAGGACAGCTAGGGCTGTTACCAAGAGAAACTGTCTTGAAAAAAATCTATTTCATCTAGGTCTAGGAAGGTGAGCATCCAAACAGGCTAAGCTCCCACAAAGCCAGTTCATGTATTAGGATCGAAACCTAGTGCCATTGTCCTTGGCTTCTCATCAGCCTTCATTGTCCGCCATGTTCAGAGAGTCCAGTTTCAACCCATGCTTATTCAGTCCCAGTCTAGCTGGCCTTGGTGGGCTTCCAATAAATCAGTTCCACTGTCACAGTGGGTGGGTGCACCTCTCGTGGTCCTGATTTCCTTGCTCATGTTCTCCCTCCTTCTGCTCCTCATTTGGACCTTAAGAGCTCAGACCGTTGCTCCAAATTGGACCCTAGATAGAAGTGGGAGGACCTTGGTCTTCCTGCAGGGCAGGGAATTTGGACTGCTCTTCAGTATCGAGAGGGAGGGGGAATGGAGTGGGGGGAGGAGAAGAGGAGTGGGGATAGGGGAAGGGGAGTGGGGGTAGGGGGCAATATGTGGGAGGAGGGGGAGGGAAATGGGAAACGGGGAGCAGGTGGAAATTTTAATTAAAAAAGAATAAATAAAACCTACACACGAGAAAAAAAATCTATTTCATATATGACAGAATAATATTTAGGTGGGTGTCTAACAGTGTTTGACCTATCACCCAGAGATTGAAACAGGCAGGATCTACTTCCTATTTTCAGTTGAATGCATCAAGACTTCTCACATATGGGAAGATTAAGGAGAAAATGAAGACAATTAGAATATATTCGTGTAATAGTGTATTTTATCCAAAGGGTTAGCTGGTTTTAGACATAAAATTAGCTCCAGTGTTCTTAGCATGCAAAATCCTGCCATGATCCTGACCCACATGTGGTTATTCAAGATCTCTGGAAACTATATCACTCTACCTGGATTCAGACTGGTTCAGACCGATTGAGACCGGTTCAGACTGGCTCAAACTGGTTAAAAACAGTGCAAACAGATTTAGACGGGTCTAGACCGGTTTAGGTTCAGACCGGTCTAGATCGGTTCAAACTGGTTCAGTCTGGTTCAAACCTGTTCAGACCAGTCTAAACTGGTTCAGGCCAGTTCAAACCAGTTCACATTATCTTTCATACCAACCACTAAAGGGAATGGCAAGACAGACAGATCTGGTGTTACACTGCCCTGCAAGAATATTTTCATCATGGCATTAAGTAGAGCTAATTGTCTCTGAAAAAACACAATTATCTCTGGAAAAAGAATCTTAGCAAGTGGTAACCTTTATGGGGTCTGCCTTCTTAGAGTGTCAAAGATCATGGGCTGGATCTTTTGGTCCAACATATGAAGGCCACTGACTTTACCATGATGGTATTAGATCAACTCAGTTCAGCGTTCTGGATTTCTGAATGTCACCATACAAGAAAATGATTTTATATCTGACTTATAAATATTAGACCAAGATAGCAGACTGACTTTAAGTGCCAGGGTTCCCCTTCCGGATTCAAAGCTTTTAAAATGACAGGAAAGCTACATACACACAGTTAGTTTCAAAACTAACATGTTATTGCTAGAAAGTAGTTCCTGTTAAGGAAAAGCGGATACTGGATAAAATTTATAAAGAATAGAGATTTTAAAAATGAGCTCTTAAAGTTTTCATGAGTATACATAGTATTTACATGGGTGTGTATGTGTGTGTGCAGATATGCCCAAGTGTGGGTGCCAGAAGTCAGTGTCAAATGTCTTTTTCTATTGACCTCCACCTTATTTTTTGGTGATAGGGTCTCTTGCTGAACGTGGAGCTAACAAGTTCAACTGAGAAGGGTGACCAGGGAGCCCTACAGAGCCACCTGTCTCTGCCACCAAGCACTGGGATTACAGATGTGCACTGCCACACCCTGACATTTATGTAGGGACACGCAGATCTGAATTCAAGTATTCATTCTTGTGTAATAAGTGCTTTATCTACTGAGCCATCTCCCCAACCCTAGAAATGGACATTTTGATTGTTTACTTTTTTGTCTAATGACTCCTAGATACTCACAAGAAATTTTGGTAGAAGAAAAATAATGCCTGTTTTAATAATCCCCATGTTCTGAGCACAAAGTACTTTTCAACTTAATAGGGTTTTTTATCACAGAAAAGGCTAGAGATGGCTCAGAGGTTAAGAGCACTTGGTACTCTTTCAGAGGATTCAAGTTCAGTTCCTAGCATCCACGTGATGTGTTTCATAACCATCTATAACTCCAGTTCTAGAGGATCTGATACCCCTCCAGCCTTCATGAGTACCCACACACATATGACATACACTAACGTATACACATAAATAAAAATAAAATTCAATCAACAAATATATAAATAAATAACAGAAAACAGTGCTTTAGAGAGAAAGATAAATCATTTTCTATTTGTAAAGGGGCCTTGGGTGATTCTGAAAGGCCAAGGCCAAGTCTGACCAATTTACAAGCCCTAAGGAAAGACAACATTACCTATGGAATTCCAACAAGTCACTCTCCCTTCTCACAATGAAGAAATGTATAAGACTCTGTGGGACCAAACAATACTTAAGTTGTGACAAGCACCAAGAATGTACTGGAAGCTTGGATAGAACCACCTGACTCTTTTTATATACTTTCCAACCCTTGAACTTTCCAAGTCACAGCTGGTAATGCTAGATACAGAATTTCTCTCATAGTTTTGAAGTTTATCTGTTAAAATCACCTTGTGAATTTTGTGCTAAACGAAAGGTTTGAATCTGATCCTAAGAAGTGAATTAGTGTCTAATAAAATTATTTAAAATAATCTAGTATATTCATTACCTGCCCATAATATTTGGCACAGTTACAATAAGACTCAATTAATGTGTGATTCTTTAGAGAAATCTGAAATGGCCTGGATTTAGAATTATCTGATTTCTTAATGAAGAACAAGAGAGCATTTAGTGGTTGAGAAACAATAGTTCCTTTGAATTACATATTCACTTAGTATTACTATATGGTGATTTTAGGGTATCTAATACTTTATTTCTCTTTTGTTTTATTTTTGAGACAGTCTCATGTATCCCAGGCCAATCTTGAACTTGCCTCCACCTCCCAAGTGCTAAGATCACATGTGCACACTATCATGCCCAGGCACGTGGTCCTGGAGTGGAACCCAGGGCTTCAGACATGCTCAACAAACCCTCTACCAACTAACATAATACTTACTATTTTATCACAATGGGTAACTTGTTCATCTGAAGACAGGAAATTTTAATTTTAATTCCAGATCCACTTACAGACATAGTGACTTTGAATAAACCATTAACTCCTTTGAACTTCAGTTGTGGATATTACAAAAAGATTAGACTGAAATATTCACAATGGTTTTACTTTTTGCTACCTCCAAAATATTCTGGCTTAACTTTTGGCCAGGGTTCTTTTCCTTTTCTTAATTTTAATTCAAGTGTGTGTGTGTGTGTGTGTGTGTGTGTGTGTGTGTGTTACTTGCATTACTTGCATGCTTGTCTGTACATCACTTGCATGCCTGGTGCCACAGAGGCCAGAAGAGGGCATCAGATACACAAATTGGAGTTATAGACTGTTGTGAGTCACTATATGGGTGCTGGGGACTTGAACTTGGGTCCTCTCTGGAAGAGCAGCCAGTGCTCTTAACCTGTGGGCTAGCTCACTAGCTCCAGCCCAGGTTTTTTTTTTTTTAAATCCCCATACCTCCTTCATCAATTCTAAATTCTCAGATACTCCTGCATTTACTTCTCTTCCTGTCCAGTGTTACCCCCTGAGACAACTGCCCACGGAAGAAGGCACCAATGTCTGTTCCAAGAACGTGAATGGAAACTCACTGTCTCATCTCCACAGAGCCAGTCTGCTAATAGAAGGCACCCCCTTTGTCTTTTTAAAGTGGAAAAATGATGCTGAGTTTGAGCTACTGTGACCAGTCCAGTACGGGGGACAGATCAAATTCTGCTGTTTCTTTTATTTAAATTTTGTATTTAAATTTTTTCACGCAATATATTTTAATCATATTTGTTCTCTTTTCCAAACTCCTCCCACATCTACCACCCCCCCCAAAAAATCATAGCTGATAAAAATTCTGCTGTTTCTTATATGCTACCAAAGCTTTCTCTACATGGTACCACACAGATCCATCCTACATGCATCTAGGCACAATGCCACAAACCCCACATATAACACTCACAAGCCAAAATCTCTCCACAAACCAAGTTACTCTGGGCGTTTCTACTAACTGGACCGACTCAGCTGTAGCTATTGAATGCCACAAATCCAGTATGCATTCATGGAAGTGTGTGTGTATGCTACAGGTTATGATCTAGTTTCTTTGAACATAATTAACATGTTTCTTTCTTTTAACATCCTTAAATGAGGAAAAAGTCTCCAGCATATAATCTAAACCTGTGTGTTTCATCTGCATCAAAACATTATCTCTCACCTGTCAACATCGTGGCCCAATATTGTCAATACCATGGTAGAAATCCTAAGTCTGAGAAAAATCGGGCAAGGAAATTCTGTATCATCTCCCTTGGTGTTCCACCTCCCCACCCCCACCCTTGTGTCTAGACATTGCGGCAGGCTTCACAGTCACCACCCTTTTTTCCACATTTCATTAATAATCGTACAAGTCAAACAATAGCTAATCTGGCAATTATGTGCAATTTAAAACACTGGAACATGTTACCCTGTATTGCCTGCCAAATCACACTGAAGTCTGGATTAATGGAGGCAGTGCAATATTTTTCAAAATACGCTTGTCCTCCCTTTCTTCCTGTGTTTTGGAAGCAAAAATTTAAAAAAGTGACCAGATTTGTTTCAAAAGCAAATTAATGACCGCATGAATCCTGCTTCCTTGTGTTTTCCCAATTAACTGAAATCCAGAGTTTCGGGGTGGGAGAGAAAAATGGGGAGTGAGACAGAGTGTACCCACACCCTGAGTCCATTGCATCAGGCTGGAAAAATGAGTACCACACCCCAGGCAGTCGGATTTCTGGGGTCACTTAATCATATGCTGTACACCTGTGCTCTGATTGCCGCACAGCTGCAAAAAAACCGAAGCACGGCTTGCCTCCTTCCCAGGTGGAGGCACATCCAAATGTCCTAGATAAACCAAAAGAACGGTTTGAAAAGGGCAGTCAAGCCAGAGCAAGATTGGATCGCAATATGCTACTCCAGACTCGGCTTAATGAACACATCTCTCCTGTGTTTCTTCAACCTAGGCTTCAGCTGCCCACAGCCCACGGAAGCTCAGTTTCCCATGAGCACAGTGTTTAATCCGTGCCCTGACCTGAAGGTGAGTTTGGATCTATGAGGGTCCCTTGCAGCCTGCAAGGGAGACTTCAGATTTCATGCAGTACCTAAAAATAGTACTGACTATCCGGACTATTTCATTGTAGGTTTCTTTGCTTCCAGTATTCCCAGGAGATGTTACTAAGAGGTGAGAATGTGAATGCTCACAGGGAGCAGAACAGCAATCATCTCTGAATCACAGATTCCCATGGAAATCTGGAGAAGCAGCAGGCAGGAAGCTGATGGGAGGACTGATTTAGGTTCATGAGCCAATCTTTTGGAAAATTCTGTAAGCGATCTATGCTGGGTGACCATGAAGGCTAATTTAGTGCTGTAATACTTCAATTCCTTGTCAGCATACTCTATTGAGATTTGGATCAGGAATCTAACATCAAACTGGTCTCCCAACTATATTAATTACCTTCCTTGCATCCGAGAATATTATGATTCATTGTGGGTTCCTTGAGAGAGTTGGTCTACCTCACATCTAGAAACAAGGACTTGGTGTCCGGAAAGAAGTCCTGGGATGGTTTAATATTGCCATTTTATAAGCCTAAATCTACCCTGAAAGTTTCCAAAAAGATCTGCCTATTAATTCTCTATAGAACACATGGATAGAAAAAGCTGTGGGGTCGGCCTTGAGTCTCTGAAGCAATTACCAACATAGGAATCTACCTTAGTAGCTGGTTATACTCGCTCACAGCTGGCAAGACATTAAAGTAGATTTGTCTTGACTAGCCACTACCCACATCTTGTTCTTTCTCTTTTTCCTTCCAGCTGAATACACTCATAGATATCACCTGGGTGGCCTAGAAAGTTGCACCCCTACCGTCTGACTAGGTGAACACTTTCTCACCACTATCACCCCTCACTCAGACTCTGCAGTAACCTCTGATCTTGAACCTTCTACAATTCGTTCTCTACTCTAAAATGCAGATCACGTCATACTTAGGCTTACAACCCTTCACTGGCTTTCCATTATTAACACCGGCTTAGAGCTGCAGGGGGTGGCGCACGCCTTTAATCTGGCACTTGGGAGGCAGAGGCAGGTGAATCTCTGAGTTCCAGGACAATCTGGTCTACAAAACGAGTTACAGGAGAATCAGGGCCATTATACAGAGAAACCGTCTTTAAAAAACAAACAAACAACAAAAAAAGCACGATTTAAGACTG
Source organism: Chionomys nivalis (assembly GCF_950005125.1). Classification (NCBI taxonomy): domain Eukaryota; kingdom Metazoa; phylum Chordata; class Mammalia; order Rodentia; family Cricetidae; genus Chionomys; species Chionomys nivalis. The sequence continues at coordinate 134,937,907 of NC_080112.1, forward strand.
CATGTTTCTTTCTGTACTGTGTGTGTCACTTTAAAACCAGCCTATGCTTGTCTGACTAGCTCCACTTCTCCACTTACCTGTTGACACCATCTACAGAACTCTCTTCCACACTGCATCATGCTAGCCTTCATACTGCTGTTCCTCTTCCTGGAATGTTCTTTTCCTCCTATGCATAGGACCACCCCTCATCTTTCTCTCCCATGGCTCCTCCCTAATGACTGTAGGGCAGATTATAATTCTTGTATAGCATCCCCAGTCACATTTCTTTGTCACTGCTTAGTTCATTTTCTATCATCTGCACTGGACAGAAAGCTCCACAGATGTGGGGAATTAATCTGTTTTTCCCTCCAGACACCTGAACCCATGCTTACTGGCATGTTTATGAATTTTAGCTTAAAACCCCCATCTCTGTATCCTGAAGTATCTTAAAACAATAATACCTAATAATTCCACTTTAGATCCTACAAAAAATTCCATATTTGAGACATTACCCTGAGCGGTAATAATAAATCTTAACATAGCCCTCAGTTTGTCTCCTCAGTGATTACTGTCTGCATTAGAAAAGGCCTCACGACAGATAAATGGGGAACCTTTGAACATGAAGGTCTCATAGTCTAGACAGAATCAACGTCTCCAAAGTCTGTAGTGGAAATCTAGGCAGAAACAGAAAAGAAAGGTTATTGCAACAGTTCTCAACCTATGGGTCACATATCAGATATTTACATTACAACTCATAATGGTAGCAAAATTACAGATATGAAGTAGCAATGAAAATAAGTCTATGGCTGGGGCTCATTCCAACATGAAGAGCTGTATTAAAGGGTCTCAGTGATTGAGAATCACTGGGCTTGGAGAGTCTGAGGAAGACATTAGAGCAAGTCCCTTTTCTCTTTGTACAAGCTCCTATTTGTCCTTTGAGACTAACTCACCAAGGACTTCATCCTTGTCTTCTTTTCTCCATTTCTTTCTGAGGCTCTCCTGGCCCTACGCACAGGCAGGACCAATTCAACTCAGTCAAAATAGGATACTTCATTTATAATTCCATCAGCTTCCTTCAATCTGTGGAAACTTTCACAAGTTAGGCAAAGTAGGAATTTTGGGCCCCAAAGATGTCTGGTACAAATGAGCTAAAGAGTCTCCCAAGAGATAAATTAATCCTAGACACAAAGAGCTTGACCTAATGGGAACCTTCTGTTATCAGTCAGGAGAGCAATCCGAAAGCAAAATGATGGGATGCACTTCTGGGCACAGCGTGATATCTATCTGAATTTCCTCCTCCTCTTCCTCTCTCTTTTCTTTCTCCCTCCTCCTCTTTTTCTTCCTATGTTTTCTTTTCTTGTTTTTTTTTTTTTTATATTTTTCATTGAGCTGGTGCAATGAGATGGCTCAGCAGGTTACAGTCTTGGCAGAGCAAGTCAGACAACCTGGGTTCAATGGCCAGAACTAGCAGTAGGAGGAGAACACCAACTCCCAAAAGCTGCCCTCTGACCTCCACACACACACTGTGACATGTGTGCACGTAGACACAAGCACAATAATAAAATTTAAAAATTAAATGTCAGCGTGTATACTCATTATATATGGCAATATGTTATATAAAATCATAAGGATATTTTCATACAAACAAATGATATATGTTGGACATATTCTTCCCCATACCCCACTAACCTTTTTTTTTACTCCTCTCCTGTTAGTACCCCTTGTTCCCTTTCATGTCATATGCATGCATGATTTTGTGCATCTATATAAAATCTAAGAACAAAAAATGAGAGAAAAATGTATAATTATGTTTCTGAGACTAGCTGGCTTCAACTAATATAATTTTCTCTAGTTATATTTTCCTCTTGCAAATGATATGATTTCATTCTTTATAGCTGAAAAATATATTCCATTGTGTACACATTTGGTATAAATAGTAGCTACCTTATTTTTAAGTTCATAAAGAATCCCAGGAATAACCAAGACAGATTCGCAAGGGCTGCATTCTCCATTATGGTAGCTATTAGTGTGCATGTGTATCTTTAACTTAATAAAAATGAACTAGCAGTAAAAATTCCATTCCTAACAATTACCATCCACATTTTTCAGATGCTCAGACGAGACATGTGGCTAGCGTTTTCTGCACTAAATGTGTAGACACCCCTTACAACATTTCAGCACTGAGTTAGAAGTTCCACCTCAAATAGGGTACAAGGTAGTATAATACATACGCTTACAGGTTGGTTTTTTTCCTGGCCTTTGCCTATACCCACATAGAAATGATACCTGGGAAACCCTAAGAAATGATATATTATTTCCCACTACTTATTCCCCACCTATACAACTAGATTCTTGAAGATGGATGCTGCTACTGACTCTTTGACTACAAGGAAAAGAGAAAGTTCGAGGACTGGGAGCACAAGAAGCAGAGTAAAGAGTTCAATTTGGGCATAGGTTAGAATACTGCAAAAAGACACCCCAGAACTGATATCTTAAAGGATTTGTCTTTCCCTCCAGAATAGCATATGGAGTCTGAACACTATGTAGATATCTGTGTCTTCCCAAGGATGGTGCCTGAGTACTCACTACATTTTTTTAACTATGTATGTGATTATGAAGCTTGATCAAAGTTGATTTTATTGCCAGGTGGTGGTAGTGCACACCTTTAATCCCAGCCCTGTGGAGACAGAGGCAGGCGGATCTCTGCGAGTTTGAGTCAGCCTGGTCTATAGAGTCAGTTCCAGGACAGTCTGGAGAAATCCTGTCTAGAAAAAAAAATAAAATAAAATAAAAAGTTGGTTTTGTTGTTCTAATTCTGTGTGTGAGTATCTGTGTGAGAGACAAAGACAGATACAGACACAGACAGACAGAAACAAAGAGCACATGCTTGAGGAAGGCTAAGATGGAATCTGGATCTAGAAGTCCATTCAGCATGTAAACTTTAGTTGAAGCAAGAATGAATAAGTTCATTCACAGTGACTGAAGACTAAGAATAGAGAACCAAGGACAGAACCTAAAATTGGAAAAAAAAAAAAAAGCAAACCAGTAAAAGGGCCCTGAGAAACAAGGCTCAGAGAACTAACAGTGAAGTGTGCTTTTAAATTCAAGCAACAATAACCTAGTTTACATAAGCTTCAGCAATCAGGAAACTATGCCACACAACAAGACGTCTGGTAGCAGGCATGGTGCATCCAGCATCCAACTTCACTTTACTGAAGCTTGTCTAGAATACTACTGGCTTCTTCCTTGGACTAGGGCAGTGCTTCTTCAACCTAATGCTGCAACCCTTTAATACACTTCCTCATGTTATAGTGACCCCCCCCACCATAAAATTATTGCACTGTTACTTCATAGCCAATTTTCCTACTGTTATGAGTTGTGATGTAAATATCTGATATACAGGATATCTGATATGCAACCCCTATTGGGGCTGCAACCCACAGATTGAGAACCACTGGTCTAGAAGAAAACTGACTTTAGAGAATCTTAAAGCAATCATTCGTTGTCAAGAGGAATAGCACCATCACTGTTGGTTTAGACTAATTATTCTTGCCTTTGACTGAGGGTTCAAGTGTTGATCATAGTAACAATGATTAAAAAAAAGAAGCAGAAGCTAGGGATGTTAGAGAAGCTGAAAGAGAAGTGAGCGTGTGTCCTTTGCACATAGTATAACCGAATTCTTTTTTATTGAACATATTTGATGATGCTCAATGATTTAGCCTTATCCAGTGAGCCGTTGTATATATGGCTCAAAATTCTAGCTGGCCAGTCAATGGAAAGAAATCAGGAAACAGGCTCATGGGTAAAAGAAAAGAGAAAATAAACTGAAAAGATGAACAGCAACAAGAAACAAAACTAACATCTTTTAGGATGGTATTAACAGCACACAAGACATCTCACTACCCTATTCAGCAAAGAAAAGAATAGAACATTAAAACAGATCATCCAGAGAACACACATGCAAAAGATCCAGGCTTAGGAGCAACTGTAACTGTAATGGTAAATCTAAAGAACTCTGGTGTCTTGTGTTACTTGGCGTTGCCAAGGCAGCCCCATAGCTTTGAAAATTTTGGCAAAGCAATCCTTGGCCAACAGAGAAGCCATCTCTCAGAGGCCTCACTTGGCCATTACCCACAATGTTGATCAGTTCCTTGATGCTATTCTCAGAACAAATTTTCCAACAGATGCTAAGTTAATGAAAACACACTGAGGATTGTAAGAGAATTTCTTTTCCATCTGCTTACACCTGTACTCAATTGAGAATACCAGCTCATAGCCTAGGCAATATATGGTAGAGGCCAAGGGCCACTCCACCCACATTTTATAAAGTGCTCATGATGCCAATTTTAACATTACAGCTGTAAATAACAGGACTCCGGAGCCCTGAGGCATGATTTCATGCACCAACATACATCTGAAGCTTAAAGAAGACCCATGTCTTGTAATGACTGTGGCTGAGCTCACCAGCACTTGGATGACCCAGCTGTATTTCCTTAGGGTTCCTCTGAACATTCTCCCCTCCCTTCTCCATCTGGGAGTCTCATAAACTGTTTCCCATGGATTCAAGTGTAAGTGCTAGATACGAGGAAATTTGGTAAGAAGTGGGAAAGTCACATCACCACAAATATCGTCAGTTACTTCCCTGTTTGTGTTACTGAGTGAAAAGTTTCCTAATGAAGTGCTATAGCTTAGATCCCAAGTAGTCCCTAAAGGCCCATACGTTGAAGACTATCTGTTGTGGGGAGCTAAGGGCTGTGTTCCTGCCGCCCCAGCTCCTGGTCACCTGGCTAGCTTATGCCCCGAAATAACAACACACAAACTGTATTCTTTTAAACACTGCTTGGCCCATTATATGTAGCCTCTTCTCGGCTAACTCTCGCACCTGGACTAGCCCATTTCTTTTTTTTTTAATATTTATTTATTTATTTTGTATACAATATTCTGTCTGTGTGTATGCCTGCAGGCCAGAAGAGGGCACCAGACCTCCTTACAGATGGTTGTGAGCCACCATGTGGTTGCTGGGAATTGAACTCAGGACCTTTGGAAGAGCAGGCAATGCTCTTAACCTCTGAGCCATCTCTCCAGCCCTGGACTAGCCCATTTCTAATAATGTGTGTAGCACCCCAAGGTGCGCTTACCGGGAAGATTCTAGCCTACGTCCATCCTGGGTTGGAGCTTCATCGCATCTGCCCCGGAGAGCAGAGGCATGGAGTCTAAGCTCACTTCCTCTTCCTCCCCGCATTCTGTTCTGTTTACTCCACCCACCTATGTTCTAACCTATGAGGGCCAAGCAATTTCTTTATTTAACCAATGACCTTCCTCCATCAACTATCCCCAAGCCTGTGGCACTCCACTGTGTTTAGGAGATGTGGCCTAGTGAAAGGATGTTAGGTTGCTGAGGATAGACCCCTGAGGTACACATTGGAACACTGACCTTCTTGGCTTTTTTGTTGTTGCTGTCGTTTGGCCTCCTGGCTGCCATAAGGTGACCAGTTTTGGCCTACGGTATAGTTCTGTCCTTCGAAGACAAAAGGTCCAAGTGGCAATGAACTGAAATCTTCAAAAATGTGAACCACAATGAATCATTTCTCCTGTTTATGTCAGGTATTTGTCGTAGTGAAGGCAGGCTCGCTAACACGTAAGATATAGCTGGAGATGGCGACTGAGAACTTCTTGTTAGAATAGGTTGGCAGCTTCCCCTGGTCTTTAAAATCCTGATCAAAGTCTTTGCATGGCTAATGAGGACTTCAGAATCCACTAACCCCTCCAACATCACCCCCCTCCTTTATCACCGCTCACACAGCACACTTCTCATAGCCATCTGATTCCTTGCCCGAGGAGGTCCAGGTCCCTCTGTCTAGAATCCTCCGCACTTGACACCTATTCTTCACCTAGGTTGTTTTTTTTTTCGTATATCTACTTATTTGGAGGGGGGTCAAGTGTGTGCTACAAGGCAAATGTCAAATAGAGGGTAACCTATGGGGTTGGCTCTCTCATCTACCATGTGGGTGGGTCCCAGGGAGCAAGAGCAGTCATGAAAAAAGCAGTCAAGAAGTTTCATGACTGCTCCTTTACCCATTGAGCCATCTCACAGCCCCTCACCTAGTTTATTAAACCTCAAGCACTCAATTCTAATATCGCTTCACCACTAAAGCTTCCCTTCCTTTCTAGCTTAGATCAGGATCCTACAGTATACCTTTTTCTATTGTCTGCATTTTTCTTCTACAGAGTCCACCCAGCTGTGTCAATTCTTTAACTTATGTTATTCTGGAACACTCTAAGACTTAGAGTCCAAGTATTCTGAGTACAGGAAAGTGCTTGTTTGGTTCACTATCCTCAATGCCCATCTCAGTCAGTGCCTGGCATGTGGGAACTCAGTGAGTGTTTTAGTAAGATTACTGCCTGATGAATTGCTATTACTTATCCCCACTTGGGCTGAAGTGGGGGTAATTCTGAATCTTAACCTAAGTAAATAGGTTTTTCTTTGGTTAACTAAATTCTGTGCTCTTTCTTCCCCTTTTATTCAAGAAACTTTTATAACTTGTTTTCTTGTTTTGGTTTTGGTTTTTGAGACAGGGTTTTCTGTGTAGCCCTGGCTGTCCTGGAAACTCACTCTGTAGACCAGGTTGGCCTCGAACTCAGAGATCCACCTGCCTCTGCCTCCCACATTATAAGATTAAAGGCGTGCGACACCATGCTCAGTTTAAAACTTTTTATTAAGATGGAATACACATACCACCCAACCGACCCATTCTAAGCACACAATTCATTGGTTTTTCAGTGTATGCAGTTATTCATTTACCAGCACAATCAATTTTAAAATATTTTCATTACCCCAAAAGAAATCCCATGTCCATTAATAATCATTCCTCAATTTTCCCACCTTAAGCAGCCGTCTGTACTGTCAAGTATTATGTCAATTTGACACTAAGCTGGAGTCGTCAGAAAGGAGGGGAACTCAATTGAGAAAATACCTCCATAATCAGTCTGTAGGCAAGCCTGTATGGAATTTTCTTAAATTAGCAATTGATGAGAAAGGGCCCAGCCCCTTGTAGGTGGTGTCATCTTTGGGCTGACGGTCCTGGGTTCTATGAGAAAGCAGACTGAGCAAGCCATGGAAAGCAAGCCAGTAAGCAGAACCCCTCCATGGCCTCTGCATCAGTTCCAAGTTCCTATCTTGTTTGAGATCCTGCCCTGACTTCCTTTGGTGATGAATAGCAATGTGTAAATGTAGGCCGAATAAATCTGTTCTTCCCCAGCTTGCCTCTGGTCATGGTGTTTCATCGCAGCAATAGAAACCTTAACTAGGACATCCAGATTGTTTTAGTTACGTGGAGTTCCTTGAGTTCCTTGAATTTCTATGTGAACTTCAGGGTCAGTTTATCTATTTCTACAAACAAGCTGACTGCTATTTTGGTAGAGAATCTGCAGCAACTTGGGAATCATTCCCATCTTAAAAAACATTAATTCTTCTTGCCCATGAGCATGACATGGTTTTCCATTTATTTAGGCCTTTTGAAGTTTCTTTCAAAATATTTGATAATTTTCAAAGCATATATGTTAATTAACTTCTGATGTTAATTCATTTATTATAAATATGTTGTCAGCTGGGTGGTGGTGATGCACGCCTTTAATCTCAGCAGTTGGGAGGCAGAGGCAGGTGGGTCTCTGTGAGTTCAAGGCCAGCCTGGTCTACAGAGCGAGTTCCAGGCCAGCTAGGGCCGTTACATAGAGAATCCCTGCCTCAAAAAAAAAAAAAAAAAAAAAGAAAGAAAGAAAGAAAAGAAAAAAATACAGTATGGGCTGGAGAGATGGCTCAGAGCCTAAGAGCACTGGCAGCTCTTCCAGAGGTCCTGAGTTCAATTCCCAGCAACCACGTAGTGGCTCACAACCATGTGTCAAGAGATCTGGTGCCCTCTTCTGGCATGGAGGTGTACATGCAGAAGGAACATTGTATGCATGATAAATAAATCTTTAAAAATAAATAAATAATATGTTATTATTTTCAATGTTATTATAAATGGAATTCTTTACTTAATTTCATTATTGTATTGTTTATTCCAGTGTAAAGGAATAAAATTGGCCTTTGTACATTGATAATCACACTGTTCAGACATCTTAAAGTTGCCACAATTTGGAGCCTGATGTGCCAGTTCTATTTCATCCAATTAATCATTATACAGTCATTCAATGTTGGTCTTCACATGAAGGCCTTACCTTATTGTGTTTATTTATTTATTTGTTCATTTGTTTATTTTTACAGTGTTATCGATGAAACCTGTGACCTCAGCCTAGCTAGGTAAGTGTTGTACTACTACACCACATGACTAACCACATAAGCTGATGTGTTTAAAGAGCAATTAGACTGAATCTAAAATGCACAGACTGTCCTTTAGTTCAGTAAGAATGCTGAAAGATTATTCTGTTCTCTTTGGGCTGGATATGGCTGTAGAGACAATTTAAAGTGGCTGTTAACTGATCCGTATTTTGTGGTTGTTTTGTAATTTTCTGCCAAGATTCTTGATTGAAACTCAATTTCTTACTAGCTTTGTAGCTTTTCGTGGAATGGAGGAGTGTCCCTTAGATCCACAGCAGTTATAAATCACAGTAAATGTAAGGTTAAACTATACTTTAAATCTTATGTTCACATTGCAGTTTTGCCGGTTGACCCAATAATACCCTTTAAAGCATTTTCCTTGTAACACAGGGTCTTCTAGAGGCTCACGTTTGGTATTAAGTTGTTATGCTCTTTAATCCCTTTAATACAGATCATTTCCTCCATATTTATCCCTTATGACACTGATATTTTAAGAGAATGCTTCCTGTTGCTTTTGAATTTAATGTTCCTTAGCTCCCACCTATATATTCCCAACCATACGGGTTCCATAAACATCTGACTCTCATTAAAGGTGATTCTGATCCCCTAGTTCAGATGTTACCCAATTGCATTTAGTTATTAATATTCTAAATTTTTTCACTTATCTTTTTCTTTTAACTATATGACCTCAAGCTTTTGTTCTGTCATTAATTTAATAATGTACTTTTGGTCCATTCTATTTCAAGTGACTTTATCCAACCTCTAACAGTGTTCTGCTGATTCTCAACTTGTTTTCCTGACTCTGATATGTCATCTTTTAGGCACATGTATTATTTCAGTGATCTTTTTTCTTGTTTTTTATTGAGTTTTTTATAAAAATGTTATATATGTTTTGATCATATTCCTTCCCCTCCCAACTCCTTCATATTCTTTTTCTCTTGAAAAAGAAAAAAAAGCACACATAAAAACTAAAAGAGGACAATAAAAAAGCATGGAGTCCATGTCATGGTAGACGACTGTCCCTGCTCATAAGGCCTGCTTTAGGGTGCAGTTGCCACACCCAGTGACACTCCATTGAAGAAAACTGATATTCCCTCTCCTGCAGCTGTCTTTCTATGCTACTTTAACTGTAACATCTTCTCTGTCATTGACCCTTCTTATTCTGTTGTCATTGTTGTTTGTTTGTTTTGTACGTTTTATGGATAAGCTCCTGATCCTCTTCTAAGTTACCTGGCTTTGTCTTAGAGCTCCGAGTTAAGGTCTAATCAGATATTCTATATGCTTTTCTTTACCCTGATAAAACCATAGGAGTAGAACTAGAATTGGGGTTGCATGCTCCCCTTTTAGTGGTGTGGGACTCTCTTTGCAAAACTGCTTCCACATTTTACAGTAGGAGTCCAGTTCCCACACCTAGGGACATATTCTACTCCAAGGGTAATGGGATTTATATCACCAATTTTGTATGAATCCATAAGTGACACACACTCAGAATTTTGTCTATTTTATATCTGCAGTGAAGTACTTGGAGGTTTTCATTGGTGCTTCCTAAGGGTGTTTTAATTTCTCAGTGGTTCCCATCTCTCTCAATTTGGAGTTACTGACAAGAATTTTCCCTTTGTTGTCTAACTTTTTTTCATCCAATATGACTTCAGGTGACCATGGGTGAGGAGAAGGGTGAAGGATATGAGCAGTAATGTGGTGGGAAGTGGGGACAACTGGCTGCCAGAATTTTAAGTCCCTGGAGCTCAAGAGGTGGTTCCGATGGTGGTTAAGAATGTGTATAGTTCTTTCAAGCAACACAGGTTCAATTCCCAGCACCCATATGGTTACTCACAATGGTCCATAACTCCAGCGTAGGGGTATCTAGTGCCCTGAGATGGCATTGACCTCCACAGACACCAAGGACACATGTAGTACACAGACACACGTGTAAACAAAACAGAATTGTACACATAAAATAAAAGAAAGAAATCAAATATATATATATATATATATATATATATATTTGATATGTGTGTATACCACTAATGTATAAAGTGTGCTAGGAAGTACTCCCATTACATCCAAGTTTAAGCTGCCAATGTGATATGCTACTAAATGTGGAATTGGCACCTCTCTCATCATGTAGTGTCATTACGTGGCATTTCCACCATGTGCTTATAGTGGGTGTAAAGAGCCTCAAGGGTATAGAGAATATCAAAATGAGGTTAAAAATCTGAAAATAGGTTTCTAAGAATTCACCTTTGTTTTTGGTGTAATTTATTTCTAATAATCACTGTGCATATTACCTGGTCTGGAAGATCCCTGATGAATAGACTAATGATTTCTTTTGTTTTGCTACTTTTTAAAGGCAGACACTCACCATACAGACTAGGCTGACCTAGAATAAGAACCCAGGCCATCCATTTCTTCCCATAGCCGCCACTATTTTTATGTTTTATTAAATTTATTTATTTATTTGTGTGGAGTAGGGTGTGTGCATGCCTTGATGTGCTTGTGGAGTTGAGAGCATGGCGTAGAGCAGTTCTATTTTTCTGCCTGGTGGCTTCCAAGGGTCAAACTCAGGTCATCAGGACAAATGCATTTATTCACTGAGCCATCTCATCAACCCTCATTTTGTATTTTTTAGCACAGGGTCACACTTCTTCATTTCTATGGTTTTCTATTGATAATCTCCTAATTATTCTTTTAAAATTCCCTTTTGTATCTCCTGAGTAAATTGGAAGCATGGGGACCTTGGGAGAGGATAGGAGGGGAGAGGAGAGGAAAGGAGGGGAGCAGAGGAAAATATATAGCTCCATAAAACAATTTTTTAAAAATCCCTTTTGTTTGTATTAATGGAATGAAGCTCTATATTTAACTTTAACTTCACTCTCTTCCATGTCTTTTTTTAATTAAATTACTTTGAGAATTTCAACATGAGTATTATTATTGCCCTTCCTCCTTCCCTTACCTTCTCTCATGTCTCCTCAATTCCCTCTCAAATTATTGACCTCTGTTTTTATTTTCATGTTTTTTAATTATTTTTTAAAACAATCTTTTTTTCATTTTACATACCAATCCCAGTTCCCACTCCCTCCCCACCTTCCTCTCCCCCCATCTTCCCCCCACCCCACCCCCAGCCATTCCTCAGAGAAGGTGGCCTCTATTTTTAAATTATTATACACACAAAAAAAAACCCTGCTGAGTTCACTTAGCATTGTTCATATGTACATGTGTTTAGGGTTGGCCCCTTGGGATTAGATAACACATCAGGGGGCTCATCTCTGAAGAAAACTGACTTTCCTCTCAACAACCATGTAGCCCATCTTCTAGAGCTGGAACCATGTGACATTTCCCCCATCTGCACTGGCATTTCAACTGTTGTTGTCGTTGTGCAGGTCTTGTTTATACTGCTACCATATTGTGGAGATTTTTGTGGGTGCAACTCCCACGTCAGACTGTGGTGATATTTTGTGTGTGATCTAACAAATAAAACTTACCTGAAGATCATAGTGCAGAGCTAGCCACCACTTAGCCCTAGAGGTCTGGCAGTGGTGACTCACACCTTTAATTCCAGCACTCAGGAGGCCGAGGCAGCTGCACCTATGTTCAAGGCCACCCTGGGCTACCCAAGATCGATCCAGTCTAAAAGAGAAGCAGAGCCAGGCAGTGGTGGCTCACACCTTTAATCCCAGTACTTGGGAGTCAAACACCTTTAATCCCAGCACTAAGGAGATAGAGACAGATAGGGATATGGCTGGACGGAGAGAGAAATATAAGGGGGAGGAGACTCACCACATTCAGTCTGAGCATTCAGTCTGAGGAGTCCTGGAGACAGTATCTTGCCCACTTTGGTCTGAGGATTCAGTAGAGGAAAAAGGTCTCTCTAGCCAGGCTTTGGTGGCACGTGCCTTTAATCCCAGCACTTGGGAGGCAAAGGCAGGTGGATCTCTGTGAGTTCAAGGCCAGCCTGGTCTACAAAGTGACTTCCAAGACAGGCTCCAAAGCTACAGAGAAACCCTGTTTCAAAAAAAAAAAAAAGTCTCTCTAGTGGCTGGGTGCTCTGCTTCTCTGATCTTTTGGCATTTACCCCGATATTGACTCCAGGCTTTTATTATTAAACCCAATTAGAATTTGTTCTACATCAGACAAAGAAGCCAATATGTCACAGCAAACATCGTGATCCCCTGGCTCTTTCAGTCTTTCTGCACCTCTTCCTCAAAGTCCCCTAAGCCTTAGGTGTGTCAATTGGGGTGAAGGAGCTCTAGCGAAGGTGACGGTGAGACGGGGGTGATTTGAAGATGGAATGGGAAAGATAGGGTGGGAGACTTTAACTGAGGAAAGGAGAGGGTAATACTGAGGAAGGGAAAAGGGATTAAAAATATGCAGGCTAATTGGAAAAGTCATAGGAAAACACATTACTCTGTGTGTGTGTGTGTGTGTGTGTGTGTGTGTGTGTGTGTGTGTGTGTAGGCAGGCAAGAAAGCTCAATGCTTAAGAGCTCCTGTTGCTCTTCCAAAAGATCCGTTTGGTTCCCAGCACCCACATAACACCTCACAACAATCTGCAACTCCAGTTCTAGGGGATCAGCCTCTTGGATATTACTTTGAAAGAAGTTTACAGAGGGTATAGGAGTAGGGTGCTTGCCAGAGATGAGGCCCTCAGTTCAATCTCCAGCACCAGTAAATAAATGCTTAGGGGCTAGGAAGAAGACTCTGTTAGTGAAGTACTTTTCACACAAGCGTAAGTAACCACGTTCAGATCCCCGGTTCCTATGAAAAAGCCCGGCAGGTCAGCATGTGTCTGGAATCCCAGTGCCAGAGAGACAGAGGACAGATCGATTCATCAAGCTCCTTAGCCAGACAGGCTGGCTGAATTAATAAGTTCCAATTTCAGTGAGAAACTCGATTTCAAGAAATGTAATGAGCAGGGTCCAGGGGTAGGTTGATCCCAATTTTTCTGAGAAACCGCCACACTGATTTCCAAAGTGGTTGCACAAGTTTGCATTCCCACCAGCAATGGATGAATGTACCCCTTTCTCCACAACCTCTCCAGCAAAGGCTATCCTTGGTGTTTTTGATTTTAGCCATTCTGACAGGTGTAAGATGATATCTCAAAGTTGTTTTGATTTGCATTTCTCTGGATCAACCTACACCTGGACCCAGCAATACCACTCTTGAGAATATACCCAAGAGATGCCCTATCATATGACAAAAGCATTTGTTCAACTATGTTCATAGCAGCATTATTTGTAATAGCCAGAACCTGGAAGCAACCTAGATGTCCTTCAATGGAAGAATGGATGAAGAAAGTGTGGAATATATACACATTAGAGTACTACTCTGCGGTAAAAAACAATGACTTGTCGAATTTTGCATGCAAATGGATGGAAATGGAAAATACTATCCTGAGTGAGGTAACCCAGACCCAAAAAGAAGATCATGGGATGTACTCACTCATAATTGGTTTCTAGCCATGGCTAGGGGCCACTGAGTCTATAATTTGTGATCCTAAAGAAGCTAAACAAGAGGGTAAACCCAAGGAAAAACATATAGTTATCCTCCCGGCTATGGGAAATAAACAAGATTGCCGGGCAAAAAAATTGGAATCTTGGGGGTGGGGTGGGATGGGGATATGGGGAGATGGGGAGAGAAAAGTGTGAAGGAGAGGATGAGGGGAACTTGGGGAAACGGGATGATTGGGGATAAAGGAAGGTTGGATAGGGGAGCAGGGAAACTCATATCTTAGTTAAGGGAGCCACCTAAGGGTTGGCAAGAGACTTGAACTTGGAATGGCTACCAGATGCCAGTCCCCAGTTAGTTCATTGGGGCACCTGAGGATAGGGAACCTGAAATGAACCTATCCTATAATCATACTGATGAATATCTTGCATATCGCCATAGAACCTTCATCTAGCGATGGATGGAGATAGAGCCAGAGACCCACACTGGAGCACCAGACTGAGCTCCCAAGGTCCTAATGAGGAGCAGAAGGAGGGAGAACATGAACAAGGAAGGCAGGACCACAAGGGGTGCACCCACCCACTGAGACAGTGGGTCTGATCTATTGGGAGCTCACCAAGGCCAGCTGGACTGTGACTGAAAAAGCATGGGATAAAATCCGGACTCTCTGAACATGGCGGACAATGAGAGCTGACGAGAGGCCAAGGACAATGGCACGGGTTTTGATCCTACTTCATGTTCTGGCTTTGTGGGAGCCTAGACAGTTTGGATGTTCATCTTCCTAGACCTGGATGGAGGGGGGAGGACCTTGGACTTTCCACAGGGCAGGGAACTCTGACTGCTCCTGGGACTGGAGAGGGAGGAGGAAGAGGAGTGGAGGGAGGGGGAGAGGGGCGGGAGGAGGGGGAGGGAAATGGGAAGCGGGGAGGAGGCGGAAAAAATTTTTTTTTCAAAAAAAAAAAACCAAAAATTAAAAATAAAAATAAAAGAAATAGTTATTAAAAAAGTCAAATGAAGATAAAAAAAAAAGAAATGTAATGAGCAATCAAAAAAAAACACCTAACTTGACCTCTGACCTTCATATGTGTGTGCACACATGAACAAACACATGCACACACTCACACACATGCATGTACAGATAAATAAATGAATAAATGAAAACTTGGAAAGCTGAGATTTGGTGAAATTTACCTCAGTGTATGAGCTGCTCTGATTGCAGTATTTATTTCATACATATCTACATGTATAGTTTTCTGGGAAAGATTCTATTTGGGAAAGTTGTTTTTAAAAGATTACTTACTAAATGATTCATGGCTGAACCAAATCATACATTCTAGTCAATATTTCCAATAATGTAATTGTTCAAAGTCCTGTCTGGACTTTAAAAGTCACCTGGGGAGCTTTTAAAACCTCCAATGCCAGGACCCCACTCCAAAAACTTCTGATGGAATTGCCTGGGGTAGGGCTGGAGCATTAAGAACTTTGAAAGACTCCCAGGTGATTCTAATTGGCATCCAAGGTTGCAAATCCCGGTCATAATATAACAGTTGAACATTTTATTGATACTCTGGAGAGTCTGCTAACGCAAATACCTTAGCCGCCTAGGATAGAGGGAAGAGGAAAATCTGCCAAGTTCCTGAAGATGTCTGAAGAAAAACAAGATCATAACTGCCATATCACTAAAGAGGTCTTTTTGTTTGCCGAACCTCTGAATGTTTTTCAATGGACACGAAAACCCAATGTGGTGACTATGGAGCAGCAGGTTATTAAATGTGATCATAGGTTGAAGCTGAGCACTTAAGCAGGGTATGCAGACACCAACACGTCCAGAGACTCGTCAGGAAGAGTGAGTCTTCTATGATAGAACCCCACGAGTGTGCTTCAGTTAACACTGCAATTCACATAGATACTCTTTCTGAGCTGTTTCTCAGAAGCACAGATTAAAATCATAAGAAAGATTGTGAGGGGGAGGTCTTAAAATATTTAAACAAATAAACTTTCCTCCAGGGCTTGACTACAAAAGAGCTCCCAGACTCATTAGGGGTTGTGATCACATACCCACTCAAACAGGATCCCTGAAGATCTCTTCTGTCTTTAAATTAGACTTAATTATTAACCATTTAAAATAAGATAATCAGATTAATCAGGACTCATGATTTGTAAACAAGTCCAATTAAAGTGAAGAGGAAAGGGAATTTATTTGGTTAGATTAACTGAAAAGTTCAGAGCAAGGCTGAATCTAGAAGGAGACTTGCTTGGAGATGTAGGTTAGTGGAGGAGCTCCCACCTAACAAGGGCAAGGCCCTGGGTTCGGTGCCCAGTATTATATACCAAAAAAAGGCCTTGTATTTTCTGTCTGACTTCTATTTTCCCTGGAAGTAAACTCAATTTCTAGACCAATTAGCTCTCAAGATGGCTGAAAGTAGTGTTAAGTTTTCATACAACTGTGCATTACCTTAGTCAAATATTAAGCCATCTCCAGATCTTCAACAAAACTCATAGACTTGAGTTATATTGGCCTAGATTGGTAGGGCCTTGAACAAGTGTTTATACCGAAGCAAGCCCAACAGCCACTGGAATGCCATACTCTATATGGTCACACTTGCGTCACATGCCCACCCCTGGAACAGGATTAGTGTGAACTGCACCTCCATGAGTGAGGCCAGTCAAGATGACAGCGACCCCCCCTGCCAAAAGAGGCTACCATCACAATATTTGTGAGCAGATGGCAAACAAAGAAAAACAGAGTTTCACTGAAATTTAGAAAGAAATATGGCAAACTTCCCTGTCACTCTTCTAACATTCCATTTAACTGTAAGATAACAACTTCTTAATATTTTAGAAAATATTCTTGCAAACATCCTACTTCCTATTAGTATTGTGAATAAGCATATCTCCTGATATGCAAATAGCAAATGCTGAAGGATATGGCTATCAGTAAAGTATGGCACATTATGTTTTTTTATTTGCCTAAACTAGAGCTATAATTTAGTTTGCATGAAAAATGGAAGTTTTTAAGATTAGAATAAGGATATAGCTTGGAGACAGAGCCTTCACTTAGCATGCAAGCGGCCCTGCATTTAAATTCCAATGCTATAGAAAAAGAACGGAAAGGAAAGAAAGACAAAAGAGCTAATTAAAGAACAGAATAGGGGCTGGAGAGATGGCTCAGTGGTTAAGAGCCCTAACTGCTCTTCTAGAGGGTAGAATTCCCAGCACCCACATAGTGGCTGTAAGGCCATCTGTAACTCCAGTTCCAGGGGATATGGCGCCCTGTCCTGGCCTATGTGGACACCAGGCAGACATGCAGTGCACAGACCCGCATGCAGGCAAAATACCCACACACACAAAATAAAATAATAATTTTTAAAAATTGAAGAAATAGAACAGAAATAGAATAGAAAAATATGAGCAAAGACACTGCTTTCTAAATACTCTTTAGCTGAAGTCAAGTTTTTTTTTTTTCCCTCATGAACACAGCACTGATATCTTGAGAAGATTTTCATACTGCCAACAGTGGAAGAAGATAAAAATATATACAACCTCAAAAACACCATCAGCTTCCATGGTTCTGAGGTGGGCTGTTAGAAGCAAATTAGTGACCAATGTTGAAAGAGTTCATGGTTTGTATTTTGTTAGTCTTAGTTGTCATGACAACCACAGGCTCTGCATAAAACGCCTGCAGCCAGCAGACATGTAATGGAATACATTCCTCTGAGTGAGTCAAAGCCTTGTTGAAAAGGAAGCAATCACACTGTTGTGGAAATAAATTACAAACTCCTATGAACGGCTCAGGACTGAAATAAGCAATTTTTTGGAATCTGCTTTCTCCCTCCGCCCACATATTTTTGGCGATAAGTAACTTGGCAATGCTTTGTTTCTGACGGGACTACCCACCGCATTTTAAGAAGGGGTGTGGTCACGCGTGGCCTGCCAGCCCACCTCACAAGGTTTGAGTGAGGATCCACTGGGAGTATATGTGAAGGAAGCGTGAAACCCACAACAGACCGCACCAACATGACTAGTGCTTCCCACCAAGCTTTCCTTAACGGGCAGAAACAGGAGCTCCGGATCAAAGTTTGAACTTACTCCTGAGCCATTAGAGATGACTTCCTATGACACACGCGCTGCTATTTTGCTTCGTCTAAAACCCCTGAGTAATAAAAGTGCAGCTGCTCCCCAGGAGTTTCCTAGGGCAGAACCAGAAAGTTTATGCCGATAGAATCCCAGCTCTCCTGCTTCGGAGGTTTGGGAACCTGAACATGTTACTTGAGTTTGCATTTCAGATCCTCATTTATAAGGCTGGTAAAGGAGGAAATGGTACCTACCTACCCCATAGAGCTGTAAGGAAAATCTATGCCGAAAAGTACCTTGCAGCTTCTTGCTCATAGTTAAGTAACTGTTAATTATTGGGGAGTACTAATGTTGGAATTCTTTCTACCACAATTAATTCTTTTTATCTTCTTAATTTCCTCTTTGGCTTTCAAATACCGATTTAATACTTTTGCTGTCTTGATTCCCTACCTTTTGTCCCCATCGCAATGGTCAGGATAAATTAAACCATTTATTGCATAATCCTCGGGCAATAGACTCCACGACGAAGGCTAATACATTTTTACTTCCATGCTAGCTAATGTTACCATTTACATAGCTGGAATATGATGAGGTCAACTCACCTCCATATTCTTAAGGAGCCTCACTGGCTAGGCAATGAGGAGGATCTTTAAGAAACCATGGGCAAGCCCCCTTTGGAAAGGCAGGTGGCTGGTGTCAGCCACGATGGCCATCCACTGCCCAGCACCTTCACCTGGCAGACAGCTGAACTTGGATGCTCCGCAAAATCCAAATTGCACAACTCTGGCAGCAAACTTTGTTCACTATTTATCCATCACTTGGACAACCAGGGTAGACTCCTGCAACCCAGACCTATCTGGGATCTTCCTTTTAGCCTTGTCAGCCTGAGCAGACCAGTTCCGGCTTCTGGGAACATTCCTTTGGAGAGCAACAGAAATGTCATAGAATTCTCTAGTGCTCCTTCCAACTCCTATATTGGTGAGGCCCATGAACCAATTCTCCTAATGGACTCAAACAGCCCATATTGGAAGCTGCAGATTTGCATAGAATCAGTTTTTCCGAGCAATGCAGTCTCCCCTTGGGCTACTTAATTTGGAAATGTTGGCATTTCTTTCTACCTGGCCACATGTGTTTTCTCCATCTTCTCAGACGCTGACCTTAAGTAGTTTGTCTATATCTGTCTTTCCAGAGATTCCATGTACTCTTTTCCAGCATCTTCATTAGTTTTAATACCAGGCTGATTTTCCTTTTCCATAAATGGATTTCAGAGACTTTCATTGTTCTCTGATTCCTCCTGAACCTACCTCTCCCACACAGAGTAAACTTAATAAAATGGAGTTTTACAAGCACACCTCGTGCCTTATGGCAGACATGATAAGTAATACAATCTCTTGGCCTCCTCCTTCACCAGTAATTGTTGGGGGTGGGGTACAGTAGTCAATTCCCAAAACCGATTTTTTTTCCTTCTTACTCAAAGACACCTTGGGAACCTCATGCTCAAGCCAGAACTATTTTGGGCAGAAAAGAGACAGGACATTTGATACCTTTGTGTCTGGTAAAATTCTTCCCAAATAGATCAGCTCTCGAGGCATCTTTGTAGTTGCTAATGGGTCAGATGCTAATTCCAACTACTCTTGTCTCACCCAAGCTCTGAACTGAAAATCACTTCCTTTTGGGCTAGGCATCTCTTTAGTTGAAGCCCTAGTCTGAAGAGAAAATGCTTTTGATTAGAGAGACATTTAAAAAAACAAAAAACAAAAACAAAAAAAAAACAGAAGTCATGTGCTCCAAAATTATTTTATTCCATCTGACCAAGTAGCCTGGTTTCTATTTTGGAAAACATCAATTATGTCCTGCAATAAACTTACTATTTTCAAAATGCAACAAACTCCAAGACAGTGATGTGTACTGAGTGATTTCCTGTGGTATCAGGGAACCAGGGATACCTAACTTAATTGGAGTGTAGTTTTCAAATTGCAAAGTTACAGACAGTATTTCACACCAATTTCCCCACTAATAGAGCTATAATTGCATACAGAGAAGGGTTCCTCAATTTCAGCACTACTAGCATCTGAGCCAGATAATTCTTTGTTTAGGGCTGAAAGCGGAGCTCTCCTATATATTATATTTAGCAGCATCCCTGATCCCTACACAATAAATGCCGATAGAAATTTCATTCCACTAGTGACAGCCAAAAATGTCTCCAGACATTGCCAGATGTCCCCCCAGAGAGACACAACCACCCCTACTTGAGACTCACTGGTGTCTTCCCTTTGCTTGCTTTTCTAAACTATAAAAAAATCTTTGAAGCCAATGAAAACTAAGCATATTGGGCCATGGGGTGTATTATTCAGACATTATTATCACAAAACCCTTCATTTTTTTTATTTGAGATTTTTAGAAAGACAATTAAGTTTCCAAATATAGTTGCGGCATCTAAACACTGATACCCAGCAGCTCCTAGCTCTCTGTTCTCTGTAAAACTTTACAGGAGATTTCCTAAGAGTTTGTAGGGCCCCCTCTCTGGCCTAGTTCACAGAGGGCCAGAGAAAAGCTACTCATTAGCAAAATGACTAATCCAGGAGTCTATTAGCTGAAATCAATCGGCAGGGAGGGAAAGGGAGTGCTGTGCTCCCTGTGCACTGACGGCCCTCCTAAAGCACGAGATGCAGTAGTCTGCGTGACCACATCCAGCTTGGCTTGACTCACTGGCAAACTTAGACTTTGCTATCCAGTACCTCCAACCATTCTCACTAAACACTAAGCATCAGGGTGCCAGGCAGAGACAAATGCCACACTCAATGAGCATAATTTGAGGAAAGTTGAATAAAGGAGTGGTTTGTACAGTCTTATCAGAATTTTGAGTAAAGAGAATATGATTCCATAGAGTTACTTACGCAAACAAAACAAAAAAAAAAATCCAGAAGGGAAGCTGTAGTGGTGAGCATCTCCAAGGGGTTGTTTCTTGCACCACGATCTAGCAAGCCACATTGACCTAGTAAGCAGGGGGCTTTCTGAAGAATAAATACCATAACTTTACCTTCTTAGGCCTTCAGATCTTCTACTGATGTGGTATACTCACCAAACCCAACCAGAAGAGACAGGACAAGGGAATCTAGTGGTACCATGTATACAGGACAGCTTCCCCACACATAGAGCTGGGTGCATGGGGATGGAGAGGAGATATGTAAAGAAAATGGAAGCTATCTAACCCATACTGCAAGCCCAAAGAATAGCAGCAAGGAATAGCAGCTGCCCTTTGGGGTTAAGGAAGGACATTCTCCCCTGATAGTTCCTCTGCGTCCCTTGGAGTTGTGAGACTGGTTGCCTTCAAGCAAAGTGAAATTTCTCAAAGCTCTGGATTTGCACAGGATGTTTTTGTGAGCCATTCAGTAGACATGGCTTCTATAATCACCATTTTCTTGTCCTCCCTGTCCTCTACCCACAAATTCTGATTTGTGCATGTGTCTATAGGAAAAAGCCATTGGCTTATATGCTTCCTCCTCACTTTGCTATCGTGGCCACCTCACTCTCTGTGATAATTTTATATGAGCAAACATTCTTTTCAGGTTTGTTAAGGATTTTTGACAAATAAAAAGCATTTCATTTTGCAGGGACGGTCATATCTATTACCAGGACAAGGTATATGGAGTGAGCCATTGACCGTGAGAAAGCTGAGGGACAGACCCCAGAAGGAGGCTTGAGTAGAAGCCAGAGCTGTCCTTTCCTGCACTAGCATTGCCTGGTCAAACTTGGCGTAGGGTTCTGGGAGCTTGGCTGGTTTATTTGTTGGATTGGGAGTGTATGCGTTATTTTTCTCCTTGCTATAACAGAATATCTGATGAAAGTACCTTAAGGGAGGAAGGCTTTCTTTGTCTCACAGTGTGAAGACGCTAAAGGGCAAGCGTGGCAGCATGAGGGTGGGGCAGCTGGCCGCGTGGCATCTGCAGTCAGAAAGCAGGGAGCCAAGAGAGCTGCTGCTCAGTTCACTTCCTTTGTATTTTGTGTTCAGCCCAGTACCCCAGTCCATGGAATGGTGACACCTACATTTAGAGCGGGTCATCTCTCCTCAGTTCTCCCAATCTGAAAACTCTCTCATAAACACACGCAAAGGCTTCTCTCCTGGTTGAGTCTTGATCCTCCAAGATTCACTCACAGTATTATCAATTGCATGGGGCGTTATTTGGCTTTTGTTTCTCATAACAGAAAAGTCATTGCTTCAAATTAGTAGCAGTGCAAACACGGGAAAGCCAGAGAACAGGAATCGCACTCTGTACACGCACCTAAGTTTGAAAGGCATCTTTCAAGACATCCCACCATTCAGAAAGAGCACATACAGAATGGGTTCCGAATGATGGGAGAAAAGCCTCATCAAATAGATAATGTTTGAACAATGCTCATTGGGTTGAGAAACAAACGTGAGAGTGTGTAAAAATTGTTGTCGGTGGAGAAGACATGTGCAACAAACCCAAGGCGGGAATAACCTCCATGTACTCCAAAACTAGTCAAAGAAAATGCCAATGTGATTATGTAGTCTCAGAACTGGGGAGGTACAGGCCAGAGCATAAGGAGTCCCTAGTCCAGCCGAGGCTACATAGTGAGTTTGTAGCCAGGCTAGACTACACGAGATATTGTCTTAAGACAAACAACCAGCAAGAAGGCCAATATGAGCAGCCTAGAGTGAGCACTATGTGCAATCAGAGGTAGAGTCCAGTTCATGCTGGCCTTGACAGACCCGAGGAGGCATCGGGATCTCAACCCAAGGAGGAGAAAAAACTAGGAGAAGGGTTTCGGTAGAAGAATATGATTTCATTTCATCAGCTCAGTCCAGTGGCTCTGTGGAGAATGGATGACAAGCGACAAAGACTAAAGCACAGGAACAGTAGAAAGTTGCCTCAGAAAAAAAAAAGATAGCTTTCTGCAAAAGAAATTTGGAACATATTGGGAAAGCTTTCTTGTCGTAAAAGTGTCTTCCCTTTCAACTCGTCACCAATCTGCTGGGTAGAGTGCTTGGCTCTCTCTGCCTGGCTTATTTCACTTACCAGAATGTTCTTCCCTTTCTTTCTTTTTTCTCCTTTTATTACAAAAAAAAAATAGTTCTTTTTCATGCATTATAGTCTGATCCATGTTTCCCCCTTCCCCATCTTTTCTCAGATCCTCCTTCCCACCTCTCTACTTATGCAGCTGATCGCTCTCACTCCAGCTCTTGCTCCTTTGCTTTAAAAAACAAACAGGAAAAAAGAAAAATAAAAAAGCACAAGAAACAGACAGACACACATACACAAAACCCATAAAAACACAAAATCAAAAGCCATAACATACAAGCAAAGGACCAATAAGTTAAGACATGCCCAAATAAAGCAATATGAGATTTTTAAAAAATCTACAAAAACACCATTGAGTTCATTTTGTGTTCCCCATCTACTACTGGGCATGGAACTTACCCTTAAGTTTGGTTAATATACACAATAAGACTCCACTGGAGACAATAATTTTTCTTTGCAAGCAATTGTCTGTTATGTCCCTGACGTTCATCCACATTTTTACAAACAATAGGAATCCCTTCTTTTTTAAAAGTCTGAATAGTTTGGATGCTCACCTTCCTAGACCTGGATGGAGGGGGTAGGACCTTGGACTTTCCACAGGGCAGGGAACCCTGACTGCTCTTGGGACTGGAGAGGGAGGAGAAGAGGAGTGGGGGGAGGGGGAGGGGGCGGGAGGAGAGGGAGGGAAATGGGAGGCGGGAGGAGGCAGAAAATTTTTTTTCAAAAAAAAATTAATTAATTAATTTAAAAAGTCTGATATTCTGGTGTTTGTGTGTGTGTATGCTTGTGTGAGCATACATGCATGTGTGTGCTCATACATTCATGAGCACTCCTCTAATGTGGACACACCTACTCCAGCAAGGCTACACCTTCTAATTCTTCCAAACAGTTTATTAACTGGAAACTAAGTGTAACAAGATCCCAGATCTTAGTAGGCCTCCAGATCCTAGCATAAGTGACTCCATGATGACAGTACCATTCAGGCTGTAAAACAGCATGTAGACAGCACCACCTCCCAAAACCATCAAAGTCTATAGGGAAAGTCTCTAAATGTACTAGCCTTGTTTTTTAGCTTCTGTTGTTCTGCTTCTGCTTAACTGTTCTTGTTAGTGAACTGTCAACCCAGAACGTGGTTTTTGTGCTTAAAACTTGCCCTGAGAAAGGCTTCGGGCTACACTAGGATCCCAAACACCCAGTGTAGTCCCTGGGTGGCTAATAAAGACTTTCCATTGGCCTAAACCCAAACAGACTTAAATCTGAGCAGTCATCTCTGGTGAATACCCTACAACAGTAAGCATGCAAGTATATGAGCCTATGAGGGTCATTCTCATTCAGTCCACCACATCACCCCTCCTTCTCCCAGCTTTCCTCAGTTGACTAGAGTTCTTTGTATAAGACTCAGGCCCCATGGGTTTTTCCCTATCCAGATTGGCATCTTCATTGGTATCATCCCTGTGACAGTCTTGTTGATGAGACTCTATTGGGTGTAGCTTCTGCTGTTACTAGGAGACGCAATCTCAGAGCAAACTCCCTGATCATCTTGCTTTTGCAGTTTTTCCACTCCCTCTTCCAAAATGTTCCATGGGCCTTAGGTAGAATATTTTATAGCAGGCTTGGCTTTACCTTTCCCTAGTGATTTGCAATGTTGCTCACCCTTTTATATACCCAAGGTGCATTAATATGTTTCCATTGGATAAATGTTCATTCAGGTCCTTTGTTCTTTTTTTTTAAAGATGGGTTGTTTTTCTGCCAGTGAGTTGTTTAAGTTCCATATATATATCAGATAGTAATCCTTTATCAAAAAGATGGTTTATAGATATTTTCTCCAATTCTATAGTTGTCACTTCACTCTCATCGCTTTAATTTTTATGAATTATTTTAATTATACTTATTTATTTTGCATGTGGCTGTCAGAGAACAAACTGTAGGAGTCAGTTCTTCCTTTCACGATGTGGGGCCCAAGATCAAATTCAAGTTGTCACATTTGGTAGCTTGTTCCTTTGCCTGTTGAGATGTCACAGCTCACCAGGCCAGGTGTTTCTTTTTCTATATAGAAACTTCTTTATTTGAAACCCATTTTTGCCTTTCTTACCTCTGACTTTAGGGTCACATCAAAAAAAATTGTTGCCCCCACCAATGCCAAAAATTTTTCTCTGTATTTTTCTAGTACTTCTAACATTTCTGGTCTCATTTCAAGTTTCTAATACATGTTATTTACCCAAGTTTTTTAAAACACAATTCATTGAAGAGACTATTCTTTCTTCATCATGCAGTCTTTGCATCCTTGTCAAAGAACAGTTCACTGTATGTGTCTAATTTGTTCATTGGCCTATTAGTCTGTCTTCATGCCAGTACCATACTGTTTTGATTACTGTAGCTTGGTGTGTGTGTGTTTTGTGTGTATGTGTGTGCTCACATATGAATGTGTGTGTGTGTGTGTTTAGCCATTGATAAAGACTAGGCTATTGGGCTTAGATATGCTCTCCTTAGAAGGAGAGCAAGCAGGAGTATATGGGAGCATTTGGAGGGAGGAAAGGGATGGGGGGAATGTTTAATTGTATCATAATCTCAAAATTAAAGAAAATGGTAAGTGTTATTGGGGATGTGCTGAAAAGGAACTCGATACACTGTAGGCAGACTGGTCCAGACATTCGGGAAAGCAGTATGAAAATTTCTAAAATAAGTAAAAGCAGAATCATTATGCTGCAGTCCCATTTCTGTATCCTAGCTGAAGAAAGTGAAATCTGAATCCCAAAGAGATACACATCTGCACTGCCATGTTCACGGCAGCTTTAGTCACAATACCCCAGATATGAAACTATCTAAGTGTTTATGAATGCATGAGCACAACACAGGCATGTGAGCTCACACACACACTGTTTTGAAATCAGGTAATGTGATGTTGCCACATTTCTTAATCAAGATTATTTTAGTTATTTGAAGTTTTTTTTTTTTAGTTCCACCGAATTTTCAGTTTCTATTACAAATGCCATTGGACTGTTGATAGGGATTACACTGAACATATTGACTGCTTTGAATAAAATGAACATTTTTTCAATTTTATTTTAAATTTTTTATTCATTTTACATACCAACTGCAGTCCCCCTCCTTTCCCACCTCCCCCCCACCCCACCCCCATCCACTCCTCAGAGAAGGTAAGGAGTCACCTAAGTCTGGCATATCAAGTTGAGGCAGGACCAAGTCCCTCCCTGCTGTATCTAGGCTGAGCAAGGTCACCCTCCATAGGGAATGAGATCCAAAGAGCCAATTCATGCACCAGAGATAAATCTTGATCCCACTGCTAGGGGCTCCACAAACAGACTAAGCTACAGAACTGTCACCCACTTTCAGAGGGCCTAGGTTGGCTCCCCAGTTGTCAGTCCAGAGTCTATGAGCTCCCACTAGCTCAGGTCAGCTGTCTTTGTGGGTGTCTTCAGCATGATCTTGACACACCCTCCCCCTTACTCATATGATCCCTCCTCCCTCTCTTCAACTGGACTCCAGGAGGTCAGCCAGTGCTTGGCTGTGGATCTCTGCATCTGCTTCCATCAAGTGCTGGATGAAGACTCTAGATTGTCAATTAGGGTAGTCACCAACCTGATTACAGGATAAGGCTGATTCAGGCACCCTCTCCACTATTGCTAGGAGTCTTAACTGGGGTCATCCTTGTGGATTCCTGGGAATTTCCCTAGTGCCAGGCTCCCTCTATCAAAATATCTCTTTCGAAAATGGGAAGTACACTTGAACACATTGGCACAAGAGACCACTTCCTAAATGTAATCCCAGTAGCACAGGCACCAAGAGAAGCAATTAATAAATGGGACCTCCTGAAATTGAGAAGCTTTTATAAAGCAAAGGACATGGTCAACAAGATAAAAAGGGAGCCTACAGAATGGGAAAAGATCTTCACCAACTTCACATCAGACAGAGGACTGATCTCCAAAGTATACAAAGAAAAAAAAAAACCCTTGTCATCAAAAGAACAAATAATCTAATTTTAAAAATGGGGTATAGACCTAAACAGAGAATTCAGATGTATCTCAAATGGCTGAAAGTCACTTAAGAAAATGCTCAATATCCTTAGTCATCAGAGAAATGCAAATAAGAACAGCTCTGAGATTCTATCTTATACCTGTAGGAATGGCCAAGATCAAAAACAATGATGACAGCTTATGTTGGACAGAATGTGGGCTAAAGGGAACACTTCTGCATTGCTGGTGGGAGTGCAAGCTGGTACAACCACTTTGAAAATCAGTATGGTGATTTCTCAGAAAATTAGGAACCCATCTACCTCAAGACCCAGCAAAACCGCTATTGAGTGCTCAATCATACCATAAGGACATGTGCTCAACTATGTTCATAGCAGGATTGTTTGTCATAGCCAGAATCTGGAAACCTAAATGCCCCTTGACGGAAGAATGAATAAGGAAAATGTGGCACATTTACACAGTGGAGTGCTACACAGCAGAAAAAAAATAATGACACTTTGAAAGTTGCAGGCAAATGGATGGATCTAGAAAATATCACATTATGAGGTAACCCATACCCAGAAAAATAAATATAATATGTACTCATAAGTGGCTTCTAAACATGAAACAAAAAAAAAAAACAGCCTACAGTCCACAACCCCAGAGAACCTAGACAACAAAGAGATCTTACATGGATCTACATAGGAAGGAGGGAAAAAAAAGATCTCCTAAGTAAATTGGGAGTATATGGGTCATGGGAAAGGGTAGAAAGGAAGGGGGAGGAAAGGAAGGGAACAGGAAAAAAAGTATAGATCAATAAAAGCAATAAAAAAAGAAAAATCTCAAAAAGATATCTTTTTCATTGCGCTCCCTCTCTGTCCCTCCCCTAAAATGGACACCTTTAATAACATTAATTTTTCCAATCCATGAACACAAAGTATCTTTCAAATTATTTATTTTTAAATTTCTTTCATTAATATCTTATAATTTGAGTTTACTGGACTTCCACCTCCTTGGTTAAATTTATTCCTACATATTTTATTCTTTTTGATATGGTTGTACATGAGATTATTCCCTTAATTTCTTTTTCAAATAGTTTCCCCTTAGTATATAAGATGATAACTGATTTGGTCATATTTCTGTTTTGTGTCCTATAACTTTATGGAGTTTATTTATGCTAGGGTTCTGGTAGACATGTTAGGGTATGGGGAGTGGGCATTCGTGTGTATGCAGATGAATGTGCACAAGTGTCCATGTGGAGACCAGAGGAGAGGCGACCTTGGGTGGCATTCCTCAGTGTTGTCAACCTTTGTTTTTTTAAGACGGGGTTACTCACTGACCTGGAACTCACCAAATAGTCTAGACTGGGTGGTCATTGAGCCCCAAAAAGCCACTGTCTCTATCTCCACAACACTAGCAAGAGTATGATGTTAGCTGTGAACTTGTCATATATGGCTTATAATATTATATATACCTTTTCTGTCTAATTTGTTGAATTTTTTTTCTTCCCCAAAGATTTATTTATTTATTAGGTATACAGTATTCTCAGTATTCTGTCTGCATGTATGCCTGCAGGCCAGAAGAGGGCACTAGATCTCATTACAGATGGTTGTAAACCACCATGTGGTTGCTGGGAATTGAACTCAGGACCTTTGGAAGAGCGGGCAGTGCTATTAACCACTGAGCCATTTCTCCAGCCCTGT
The DNA here is from genome assembly GCF_950005125.1 of Chionomys nivalis. Classification (NCBI taxonomy): domain Eukaryota; kingdom Metazoa; phylum Chordata; class Mammalia; order Rodentia; family Cricetidae; genus Chionomys; species Chionomys nivalis. The sequence goes on from NC_080112.1 coordinate 134,966,437, forward strand.
TGTTGAATGTTTTTTGATCATCAACTTTGTCAGACACTTTTTCCTGCACCAATGGGCGTGACTGTGTGATTTTATCCCTGTCACGGTACTGCGTTTATTGATTTACATGTATTGAAATATTGCATCACAAGAATAAATCTCAGTTTATCATGATGCACAGTCTTTTCACTGTGCTATTTAACTTGACTTCTAATATTTTATTAAGGACTTTTATATTTGTGTCTATCAGGAATATTGACCTTTAATTTTCTATTCTCACAGCAGAGTCCTTGTCTAGCTTTGGGATCAATGTAGTGTTGGCCTCATAAAATAAGTTTGGAAGGGTTCCTTCTTCATCACTTGTTGAGAATTCTGAACAGATTTGTATTAATTCTCCTCTAAATATTTGGGAGAATTTACTAGTGAGGCCAACACTTCTTGGGCTTTTCTTCATTGGGGAGTTCTTGACCATTAATTCAATCCCCAATAATTGTTATTGAGCTATTCAGATTTTCCAGTCCTTCATGATTCAGTCTAGATAATGTTACATGTTTCTAGGAATTTATCCATTCCTTTTGGGCTATCTAATGTGTTGGTACATAATCATACCAGTTGTAATATCTCCTCTTTTACTTGGAAATTTAGCATCTTTTTCCCCTTTTTTCTCTTAGTAAAGCTTAAAGTTTGTCATTTTATCTTTAAAAAAAAAACACTGCCAGGGCTGGAGGGATGACTCAGTGGTCAAGAGTATTAGCTGCTATTGCAGAGAACCATAGTCCAGTTCCAAGAACCCACACTGGGCAGTTCACAACCATCTGGAACTTCAATTCCAGGGAATCTGTTGGCTTCTTCTGGTCTCTGTGGTCACTGCACTTGTATATAAACACACACACACACATATATACACACAGACACACACAAAATTTAAATTTTTTGAATCTTTTAGAAACACTTTTTAGTTTTAGTGATCATTTCTATTTCTTCTTTGATTTATTTTGGGCTTAGTTTTTTTCTTTTCTAGTTGTATAAAATAAAGCTACTTAACTAAGATTTCTCCTTTTTTTTAATACAGGCATTTATAACGTTCCTCTTAAAATCACTTCTACTGCCAGGCGGTGGTGGTGCATGCCTTAAATCTATTAAAGGGTCCCAGGATTAGGAAGGTTGAGAATACTGATCTAAACCAGTCATAATTACACTATTGATGGGGGAGGACTTAACGAGGCCCCACTCCTGAGAAGCTACTAGTAGAAAATGGTGCTAAGAAAGGGGGAGTTCGTTTTCTTCTGGGGTGTTACCCCCATAGGTTATCCATGCTCCATCATGCTCTGCTTGCATAGCCCCAATGCTCATATGGTCGGCACTAACTGAACTCATTTGAGCTATAAAAAATAAGTTGCCAGGTGGTGGTAGCACACGTCTTTAAGCAGAGGCAGGTGGAGGATCTCTGTGAGTTTGAGGTCAGCCTGGTCTAAAGAATCAGATATAGGACAGCCAGGGCTATAGAGAGAGACCCTAATTCCAAAACAAAGATTTATTTATACTTTGTTCTCGTTCATTCTTCTTCTCCACTGCCTTCCCCCATACCTAGTGACACCTTCTGGCTCTTCCCCTTCCCTTCCCCAGATAGCTACCACTCTGCTTTCACGTCATATTCCAAAGCCCTCTTTTTTTCCTGCCTTAAAAACTCTTCATTCCTTCCCTTTCTAGTTTAATTACATACCTACCTGTCTGCCCACATACACACACACACACACACACACACACATCATGTAAAAAGGTAGATTCTTCACATTAAAAGAAATATAGGTCCAGGATGAAGCTCATGTCATTAAATTTGGCAACGAGCACCTTTGACGCTCGGAGCCATGCTAGCCCATCATCAGCATCTTCTTTGAGTTAAATGAAAGTTCTCTATCTTTCACGTTTCCTGTTCCCTCATGACCACATTAGGATCTTGCACTATCAGTGAATGCATCCGTAGGGCATCATGTTTGGAGGCCCAGAAATTCATTTACTTCTCACTGTGAATATTAGGTTTGATCATCCAGGCAAGGAGCTCTGCTGCCAGTTTTATGTTAACTTGATATAAGACAAAGACATTTTGGAAAAGTGAGCCTCAGTTGAGAAAGTGCTCCCAGCTGCCTGGCCTGTAAACAAGCCTGTGGTGCATTTTCTTGACTCGTGGTTGATGTCAAGGGGCCCAGCTCACTGTGGGCAGTGCCATTCCTGGACTAGTGGTCCTGAGTGCTGTAAGAAGACTGACAAACAGCCTTGAAAACACACATACAAGTAACAGTATATGTAGTAAGCAGGTTATATTTAGGAACATATATGTATATACATATGTGCATGCAATAACAACTAATGGAAAAAGGAAGCCATGAACTTGAAGGAGAATGGGGGAGGGGTGTATGGTAGGACTTGGAGAGAAAAAAGGGAAGTGATAAATAGGGCAGTTATAATCCCAAAAACAAAATTTAAAAAAAGAGATAGAGGAAACTGAATTGTGAAGTGAAATAAATAAATCTGAAAAGGAGAAAGAACGAAAAAGCAAAAAAGGAAAGAAAGAAAAAAGAAAGAAAGCTCAGCAAGTCACGAAGAACAAGGCAATAAGCAGCAGCCCTCCGTGTCCTCTGCATTAGCTCCTGCCTCCAGGTTCCTATCCTGTCCTGCCTTGGTTTACCTCAATACACTGTGACCCAGGATGTGTGAGCCAAATAATCCCTTTCCGCCACAAGCCACCTTTGCTCATGGTGCTTTGTCACAGCAATAGGAACTTAAGCTGAGACAGGTATTATCACATCTCTCCACTGTTAACTGATCAGCAGATTGTATGAAATCCGTATAAGCATCTAGCTCCTAAAATGGTTCCAGATTAAAGGAGACTAAGAATCATCACCACTAGATGCACCTCCTGACCCTACACCATTTCTTGCACTAAAAGCAAAAAAAAGAAAAAAGAAAAAAGAAAGAAAGAAAGAAAGAGAAAAGAAAAAAGAAATTGCAAAGAACATAATTAGATCACTTGATAAAAAATGGAACACAGGTGGTAGTTAGATTTAAAAAAAAATCAACATTAAATTTCCCAACATTGGAAATATGACTGTTAAGTTGAAATCTATAATTTTTCTTGGGAAATGAATTTATCTGTAACTATAAAATATGTTTAATAAAGAATTCATTTTTACAAAAACAAAACAGCTCTCAGAACCTGTGGGATTTGAGGGTGGGAGAAAAGAGTAGCCAAGTCAGATTCAAATACAAGATGATCAGGGACATAACTCGGTCACTTCTCTGCTCCAGGACAGACCCAACAGGCCTCACAGAAGACTGTGGAGCCCCAGTGCTTGGAACTCAGCCATTGTTTCCTGTGAAGAAGGAAGAACGTCTTCCCTCCTCAGAGTACCTACTCCCATGTATTCCTGACCCTAATCGAAGACCATCCACATGCTTGGTGAGAAGAAGCTGCCTCAGCTACTGGGGAAAAAAAATAGGATTCCAAAGCATTAAAAAGTCAATATCCATACAGGAAATTCTCCAAACATGAGAGAGGCAGAAGGATATGCCAAAGATACCAGATGTCCACAGGTGAGCAAAACAGCCACAACATTAAGAGGGAGGGAGAGAGGGAGGGAGGGAGGGAGAGAGGGAGGGAGGGAGGGAGGGAGGGAGGGAGGGAGGGAGGGAGAGAGAGAGAGAGAGAGAGAGAGAGAGAGAGAGAGAGAGAGAGAGAGAGAGAGATCCTCTAATGCTCTAAAGATGCCTTTTATGGGTACACTCTGGCCTGAATCTCAGGAGTCTGCTTGCTCTCTTCCACTTCCTCAAAGAAGCAGCTACCAGAGGCTGCCACTGGAAAAGCAGGTGTGACCCACGCATTGATCGCGTTGATCAGAGCAACCTCCGGCGGAAACGTCAATAGAACCCAGTGTGGTGTCATTACATGAACACCACAGTAGAGCTCAAACAAAGAAAGAAGGCTATAGCACCAAGTACAGGCAAACTGAGGAAAGCCAGGGCTCTCGTGTGCGCAGAAGGACAAATGCTGCGAACGCTTTGGAAAGGCTGTGTTTAAATATACTCTATGACTAAGCAGTTCCGTTCCTGATGTATAACTAATAACAATGACTTTTTATGTCTATCAGAATATATACGTATATATGAAAATATTAATGTCATTATTATTCATAATGACCCACAGTTGGAAATGACACAATGTTTATCTATAGTAAAAACGATAAGTACTATGATGTATGCAAATAAAATACTATCCAGCAATTAAGAAAATCATTGAACAAACCCTATATACAACCAAGGATGAATCTACCCAAATGCTGAGAAAAAGAAATCAAATACAAAAAAAATTTACATACTGTATGATACAAATGATGTGAAGTTCAGGAATGGGAAAACAATACCATAATACCATATACCATAATAACAATAGCATAATAACATAATAACAGTTTGTCTTACAGAGAGTGTGGAAGTTACTGACAAGAGACATGATAGAGGCTTCTTAGGGTAATAGGTGAAGTCATTAAAATCTGTGTATTTTGCTCTGAAAAAATTATACCTCAACTGGGGGGGGGTGCTGGGCGAAGACTAGAAGTAAAATCACAGCTGCTCAGTATTTGAGAGATCTTTTCTGTGGACGTGGTAGCACACACCTTTAATCCCAGCACTGGGGGGGGAGGGGCAGAAGCAGGCGGAACTTTATGAGTTCAAGGCCAACCTGGTTTAAAGAATTAGTTCCAGCCCTGAGAGAGAGAGAGAGAGAGAGAGAGAGAGAGAGAGAGAGAGAGAGAGAGAGAGAGAGAAGGAGAGGAGAGGAGGAGAGGAGAGGAGAGAGAGAACGCTTTTCAGTTAAATAAAAGAAAAAGGTGTTGTCTGAGGAAAATGGAGCCTCCTAACTTTCTAAAGGAGCTTTTGTTAACTTTACCATCATCTCCCTTAAGTTTAGCTGTTGACACCATTTTTTTAGCCTTTGTCTCATGCCTTCCTATCCCTTCAGGATTTTGCAATTAAGTCCCAGGAATCTAACTAGGAATGGAAATATGTAAAGTCCTGTCCTGTCAACTTCCATAGTGTTTTGTAGTTGACGAAGAGGAAAGACCTCTCTTGATCCTGCAACAGCCTCGTGGGCAAGGCGTGCAGTTTATATTCATTACTAAAAAGAGTCTGGAGCTCTTTGAGGATAAAATGTCATTGAAACTCAACAACTCAGAGGCAGGAAAGATTCTAGGAACCAGAAGGGATGAGGAGACGACGAGGACATGGTCCACCGGATCAACTAAGAAGGGCTCACAGGGACTCAGAGACTGATCTGACAAACAAGGAGCCTGCATGTGTCCGAGCTAGGTCCTCTGCATATATTTTGTGGTTGTGTGTGGCTTGGTGTTCTTGTGGGACTCCCAACCAAAAAGGGAGTGGGGACAGTCTCTGACACGTTTGCCTGCTTGTGGGACCCGTTTCCTCCTAGTGGGTTACCACGTCCAGCTGTCCAGTCTTATTGTATCTTATTGTATGTAGGCCATGCTTGGTGGATATCCCTGGGAGGCCTGCTCCTTTTTTCAAAGGGAAACTGAGGAGGAGTTGATCTGGGGGAGAGGGGAAGTGAGAGGAGGGACTGGGAAGAATGGAAAGAGGGGAAACTGCAGTCGAGATGTAATGCATGAGAGAAGACTAGAAGCTATAAAAATATAAACTCACCACACCTGACTTCTAATCGGGTCTTCATAAGCACTGACTTCAATACAAGTCAATACAGCAAGGGATCCTGGATCACATACCAGAAGGTGAAAATGCTCTGAAGGATAGCATCAGGACAGTGGATAAAATTTGATTACAGAATATATGTAGAGAGGAATATCATATCATATCTACCACTGTTGAATTTTTTATAGTGCTAGAAATAGAACCCAGGACATTGTGCATAGCAGGCCATCACTCTACCGCTATGCTTGGTCCCCAGTCCAATAACTTTTCATTTCTTGACCTTGATAATCATATTGTTGTTGCATATGAGAGTGTCCTTTTTGTAAGAAGTACTGAAGTATTCAAAATGTAAGGTGATCATGTCTACAATTTAGCCTAGAGTAGCTCATTGAAAATTGAATTTATACAGATGGTGAGGGAGAAAGCAAATGTTCAAATGTTAACTAATATTTGTTGGGTTGGTCTTGTAACTTCCCCATGAGTATTATTTTTTTCTTTTAAGAAAATATTGAGGAGGGGGCTAGAGAAATGGCTTACCAGCTAAGAGCACACACCCATGTTGCAGAGCGCTGGAGTTTGGTCAGGCAGATCACAACTGCCTGTAACTCCATCTCCAGGGGATCTGATACCATCTTCTGGTCTCTGAGGGAACTGCATCCACATGCACAAACCACACATAGTCACACACAAAATTAAAACAAAAAAAAAATTTTCAAAGTATTTTACTAGCACATATTGGTTGTACATGATAACCGGTTTCATTATGAGATTTCCATAATATATACAACGTATTTTGATCATATTACCCCCAATTACCCTCTCTTGTCACCTTCCTACCCCATTTCTACTTGTCTCTTTCCTCTTCACAACCAGTCCCCCTTCTGTTTTCATGTCTTTGTTTTTGGTAATGCATTGAGTTTAATGAGGGTTTCTTACAGGAACATTCTTACAGGGTCAGAGGTTATTTACAGTAGCATAGGAAATTTGCCAGTGGCCATAGCACCAAAGAAAATGTCTTTCCATCCCCAGCCTGTAGCTCCCCAGAGAGGAGTAGAGTCTCGTTGGCCCTTCCTCTTTAGCAGCGTAAGCATTACAATTTTTTTCTAAATAAGAAGTTTTAAAACTAATGAAAACACAACTTTCAGACAAAATCATGCTGTGCTTATGTGGGGCTCAAAACCATAATTATCTTGGGCAGTGTGTAAGAAATGACAGAATTCTAATTCCTAGCAGACTTATTAGTCGTTTCATTTCATCAAAATACTGGCAAAATAGCTCTTCTATTTTTCAGTTAGTATGGTCTAGTGAATTTCATAGGAAGGCTTGCCCTTCTGGGACCAGTTGACGTTTTCATATTCTCAAATACCACGGTGTTTGGTTATGAGGCCTTCGGAGAGGGAAAAAGTCAGCACCCCTGTGATCCCTGGTGCTGTAGCAATGTCCTGGGAAGGTGACAAGACCTTGCAGGACTTAGCCACATGGTACGCAAAGAAACTTGGATCCCAGAGACAGGACTCCATCTTTACCAGAACTCCATGATCCAAAAAGGTCTTGAAAGCAACAGAACTGCTGAACTTGAGAGGAATGTAGTACCTACCCTATCCAATGTGGAAACACGGTCAACAACCATTAAACAACTCTGGGATGGAGAAGACTGAGTTCGAACTTCTCCCACTGTATCAAGATGGGTACCCCACACTGAATTTAAGCTAAAGTAAATAAGACTTGTTTGAATGCTTGGGTTGAGTCATTCCTATCACATAAAACAACACACGTGAAATGCATGCTAAGTACCTTCTGTTGATTAGCTCATCTTGTCCTCACGAGACTCCTATGACATAGCAAAAACACTCCCCACACCATTATAAGGTCTCATAACTACCTATGTGATGTCACAGTGGAAGTTATTGGTGGAGCCAGCATTTGCATCCAGGCAACCTGACTACAGTATCAAAGCTCCTATCCCATCTGCCATGTGTGCGGGCAGCTACACACTTCAGCGCAATTTCTCTCAGGAAAATCCTGTCCTCCAGTTCGAGTCTGTGGAAGATGGGCTTTATTAAATAAAGTTCCTGTCCTGTGGCATAATAGCATTGGAAGAAGCCTATCCAAGCTCAGCCGAGCCCAAGAACATCACTCCTTCCATCCCTCTCAATAAGCAGCCAGACTTTCCATAGAGCAGATGACTAAAAGATGCGCTGATTGTGCCCAGGAGGGAGTGACTCTTCTGCCAAATGTCCTGGCTGCTGGTGTGCTCATCCCCTGCAAAGAGTGAGGTCCTTCCAAACGACTGGTATTCTCCATTCCTCCCATGGATGCATAACTGAGTCAGGGTAGCCTGCCAAATCCAAACACTGTTCCATACCCAGCGCCTGAAAAGAGCTGCTCCTGCCTTCACAGCAGTTTCGGAGGCATAATTAGTTGCAGATTCCTCTTGGAGCTGCTTACCTTCCTTGATGTCTCCGAGCTGTGGCCAGTGTGTAGCTCTCTTTGGCAATGAGGGGCTAGAGAGGAGGTCTAGATGTCCAGAACCAAGAGCACCATTCTCATCCAGCCTGGCTTTCCCAAGACATGGTGGGGCCGGCTCACATGCATGAATAGGGCTTTGGGGAGCATGTCCCCTTTCAGCAAATCCAAACCACACAGATCACAGAAATCTATGGGAAGTAATGTCTTCCTCATGACCTGGCCAAATGTTAGCAATAGTCTCCATTTGGCTCAGAGATACCGGGAGTGGGAAAGGAGGTAAGGAACCTTTTCTCTTAGAAAAAAAAAAAAAGGAGATCCTCCTGGATATTAACCTTCATCAGACGATGAAAGGAGACAGAGACAGAGACCCACATTGGAGCACCGGACTGAAATCCCAAGGTCCAAATCAGGAACAGGAGAGAGAGCACGAGCAAGGAACTCAGGACCGCGAGGGGTGCACCCACACACTGAGACAATGGGGATGCTCTATCGGGAACTCACCAAGGCCAGCTGGACTGGGTCTGAAAAAGCATGGGACAAAACCGGACTCGCTGAACATAGGGGACAATGAGGACTGCTGAGAAGTCAAGAACAATGGCACTGGGTTTTGATCCTACTGCACGTACTGGCTTTGTGGGAGCCTAGGCAGTTTGGATGCTCACCTTACTAGACCTGGAAGGAGGTAGGAGGTCCTTGGACTTCCCAAAGGGCAGGGAATCCTGACTGCTCTTTGGGTTGCTGAGGGAGGGGGAGTTAATTGGGGGAGGGGGAGTGAAATGAAAGGCGGTGGCGGGGAGGAGGCAGAAATCTTTAATAAATAAAAAAGTAAAAAGAAAAAAAAAGGAGAAATATCAACAAAAGACAAGGCTAGTAACTTGAAAGGATTTACAAACACACAGAAGACAAGCCTTTGTCATGTCCTTGATGGGGTTTCTAAATTAGGTTAAATCAGGTGGGAAGACTCACCATAAATATGAGTATCATCATTACATGGAGTGGAGCTTTAGACTAAAGAAAGAGAATGCAGGCTGATCACCAGAGCTCATCTCTCTCTGCTTCCTCACTATGGACTTAATATGATCAACTGCTTTATGTTCTTTCTGCTGTGACTTCCCTACCATGATGGACTGTATACACCTCGACTTAAGCCAAAAACCCTTCCCTCTTAAGTTGGTTCCTGTCAGGCATTTGGTTACAGCAATAAACTAATATATCTAAATAACATTTCCTTTGTATCCAGAAAAGTATCATAGACTTTGGTTCTGATACTGTACTGTTTCCAATTATATTTACTATTATTATCAAATCACAAAATTCATACAAATATAACTACCTTTGGTTTGGACTTTTCCTCTGGCTTTAAGAAGGAACTCTCAGATATTCCCTTTTCAAATAAATAACCAAGTCAATATAGAACTAACTCATCATCTTTTAAAAATAAAAAAAAATCATACAATTTTAATTATACACCATTCCAAGTACTATAGTGAAATTTCTTAGTTTTGTGCTAACCTGCCTAAAATGTGAGCCATTTCCTTGTGCAATGTAACCACGCTGTATATATATTACCATCCCATTAGCCACTTGGTACCGTGTCTGTTGTCAGACCCACTTTTCAGTCAGTATCTCTGTGCTTGTGTTTTAGTAAACTTTTCGAACATAATAGACCCAAAGCGCAAAACTAGTGATGCTGACAATTCAAATACGCCAACAAGTTGCAAAGTGTTACTTCAAGTGTGAAAGCACAGCACACTGTGTGATGAAATGAAGGCCACATTCATATAACTGCTGTTGCGACTGTAATATTATGACTACTCTATTTTACTGCATCTCACTGATTTTCTTTAAAAGATAGCTTATTAAGTAATAGGTGTCCAAATGAAATTGTTATACATACTTCATTATAAGCAATTCTTCTTCTCCACTCCTCCTCCCTCATCTCCCATTGTATCCTTTCATTTCGAGTATTTCCCCTTCCACTTTGTTCCATTGTCTTCCCTGCCATCTCCCTTAAAGCCTCCCTTTTCCAGTTATATGGCCTCCTTTCTAGTTTCCTGGTCTTTCTCCATATTTACTTCTACCTGGTCTTACATACTTGACAGAGTCTAGGAGCCACATATGAAAGAGAATATACAGGATTTGTTTTGGGGAATCCTGGGTTACCTCTCTGAATGTGATTTCCAGTTCCATTCCTTTCCCCCACAAATTTTATGATTTCATTTTTTTTTGAATGGCTAAATAAAATTTTCTTATATGTATGTATCCCACTATCACTGTTCATTTGTTCATTGCTAGACATCTAGGCTGATTGCATTTCCTTGCTGGCAAGATGGCACAGCAAGTAGATACACCTACTATGTGAACCTGATATCCTGAGTTTAATTCCCAGAACCCGCAGAAATGTAGAAGAGGACCAACTCCAGAGAGTTGTCCTCTGACTTCCACAAGTGTGCTATAGCACGTGCATCCACACATGCATATGTTCGCATTTAGAACATTGTAGTAAAGTGTCCAATATTAGTGTGCTTGAACCTATGTAGCCTTTTATACCCTTTAGTGTTGATTTTATTAAGTTGGGGGTTGCAAATTTTATTGCATAATATTTCGCAATAGGTCTTTTTGATAACTTCCTTTATAAATATGCAGTGACAACCCCTTCCCGTCTGAGTTCCAACAACTGGCCAGCAGGTAGGATACCTGTGGGCAGGCCGCTCCACCACTGCTGCCACCCATTCGACCCTGCAACCTACAAGACCCACTCCACCACCCAAACCCAGTGATCCCATCATCCTCCCTTTGGCTAACCCCCCCCCCAACATCAACAGTCTCTAGAGGTAAAAGCACCACCCACACCAATTAGAAGAACAGGTGACTGACTGGTCTCCCAGCTAAACTACCCTAATCTCTAGGCTCTAAGTCCCAGGGCACATCCTGTACCCCTCCTTCTCCCATCTTAGTCCCTGCAAGGCAGCTGGACCCTGCCCCCAACACTGCTGGAATTCCACCACTCTGGTGCAGCTCCTAGCAGCAGGCCAGCAGGTAAGAGACCTGCAGGCAGACCACCTCACCACCTCTGCCACCCACTGAACTCAGTAACCTATTAAACCACCACCCAAACCCACCAACCTCATCATCCTTCCCTGGCTAACCATCTCCCACAACATCAACAGTCTCTAGAGGCACAAGAACCACCTATACCAATGGGAAGAACAGACCCCACTCTGCCACGCCATCCCATCTACCCCAGCATCTCCCCATGAACAGCCCTCTTCAGCAACATCAGTAAAACCTATCGGCACAAGTGCCATCCACACCAGTTAGCAGAACAGGCAAAACCTACACCAGTTGGAAGAACAGACTCCATAGGCACAGACACATCCCACACCAGACAGAAGAATAGACCCCATAGGCACAAGCAAATCCCACACCCCAGAGAAACTAGACGACACACTAGATCTAAGCACCCAAACCCCAACAAATCTCTGCTGAGACAACCCTACTCGACCTGACAACCAGTCAATCACCAGAACCCTTGACCATTCAAGACAAAATACAACAAAGAAAATAGACAATAAAGGAACAAAAGACCCATTCAACAAAGACATCACAAGAATCAACACCTGTTCCTATAATTATCCCAAACCCAGTTGGGTATATAAATGGCACTGCAAAAATACATTCAACAACATAAAGAGCAATATAGCACTACCAGAACCTAGTGTTTCTATAACAGCAAGACCTGAACACCCCAATGCAGATGAAGCACAAGAAAATCAGCTCAAAATAACTTTATGAAGATGATAGAGGCCCTAAAAGAGGAATTGAAAAAAAATCCCTTAAAGAAAGTAAGAAAAAGACAAATAAAAAATTGGAAGAAATCAATAAATCCCTGAAAGAAAGCTAAGAAAAGGTGAAGGAAACAGTTCAAAACTTGAAAATCAAAAGAGAGGCAATAAAGAAAACACAAACAGAGGGAATTCTGGGAATGGACAATCTGGGTAAACGAACAGGAGGAAGTACAGATGCAAATATAACCAAAAGAAGAAAAGAGATGGAAGAAAGAATCTCGGACATTGAATATAGGAAAAAGAGTCATCAGTCAAAGAAAACGTTAAATCCAACAAATTCTTAAAAACAAAACATCCAGGAAATCTGGGACGCCATGAAAAGACCAAACCTAAGAATAATAGAGCTAGAAGAAGGAGAAGAATTCCAGCTCAAAGGCAGAAAATATATTCAACAAAATCATAAAAGAAAACTTTCCCAACCTAAAGAAGTATGCGCCTATGAAGGCAAAAGAAGCTTACAGAACAACAAATAGACTGGACCAAAAAAAAGTCTCCTCACCACATAATAACCAAAACACTAAACATACAGAATAAAGAAAGAATATTAAGAGTTGCATAGGAGAAAGGTCAAGTAACATATAAAGGCAGACCTATCAGATTACACCTAACTTCTTAATGGAGACTCAGAAAGCCATAAGGTCCTGGACAGACATTTTGCAAATACTCAGAGATCACGGATGCCAGACTAGACTACTATACCCAACAAAGTTTTCAATCACCGTAGATAAAGAAAACAAGATATTCCATGACAGACCAGATTTAAATAATACCTATCCACAAATCAAGCCTTACAGAAAATACTAGAAGAGAAACTTCAACCCATGGAAGTTAAGCTGCACCCACGAAAACACAGGCAATAAATAATCTCACACCAGCAAATTCCAAAGGGAAATACACACATACTACCACCACTGACAACGAAACAAAACAAAAAAACAGGAATTAACAATCACCAGTCATTAATATCTCTTAATAACAATGGACTCAAGTCACCTATAAAAAGACACAGGCTAAGAGAATGGATATGAAAACAGGATCTACTGTTCTGCTGCATACAAGAAACACACCCCAGCTTCAAAGATAGATATTACCTCAGAGTAAAGGGTTGGAAAAAAGTTTTCCAATCAAATGGACTCCAGAAGCAAGCTGGTATAGCTATCCTAATATCTAACAAAATAGACTGCAAACTAAAACTAATCAAAAAAGAGAAAGAAGGATATTTCATATTCATCACAGGAGAAATCCATCAAGATGAAGTCTCAATTCTGAACATTTGTGCCCCAAAGCAAGGGCACCCACACATGTAAAAGAAACATTACTAAAGCTTAAATCACATCAAACTCCACACACTAATAGTGGGAAACTTCAACAGCCCACTCTCACTAATAGACAACTCTTCCAGACAGAAACTTGACAGGTTTTTTTTTTTGTTGTTGTTGTTGGTTTTTTTTTTTTTTTTTTTTTTTGGTTTTTCGAGACAGGGTTTCTCTGTGGTTTTGGAGCCTGTCCTGGAACTAGCTCTTGTAGACCAGGCTGGTCTCGAACTCACAGAGATCCGCCTGCCTCTGCCTCCCGAGTGCTGGGATTAAAGGCGTGCGTCACCACCGCCCAGCGAGAAATAAGTTACAACAGATGTTATAACTCAAATGGACATAACATCTATAGAACATTGCACCCAAACACAAAAGAATACCTTCTTCACAGCACCTCTGGAACCTTCTCTAAAATTGAAAACATGCTCAGTCACAAAGAAAATCTCAACAGACACAAAAAAAAATTGAAATAACCCCCTGTATCTTATCAGATCACCATGGCTTAAAGTTAGAATTCAACAACTCAAATAACAGAAAGCCTACAAACTCATGGAAACTGAACAATGCTCAACTGAATCACCTCTGGGTCAAGGAAGAACGAAAGAAAATAAAGACTTCCTTGAACTCAATGAAAATGAATGTACATGAGACACTATGAAAACAGTGCTAAGAGGAAAGTTCATAGCAAGTGCCTACATAAAGAACCTAGAGAAAGCTCACATTAGTGACTTAACAGCACACCTGAAAGCTCTAAAACAGAAAGAATCAGGCTCATTTCAGAAGGTGTAGACAACAGGAAATAATCAAATTAAGGGCTGAAATCAATAAAATAATAGCAATGAGAACAATACAAAGATTCAATGGAACAAAGAGCTGGTTCTTTGAGAAAAATCAGCAAGATAGACAAAGCCTTATCCAAATTAACCAAAAGGCAAAGAGAGAATATCCAAATTAACAAAATCAGAAATGAAAAGGGGGGCATAACAACAGGCACTGGGTAAATCTAGAGAATCAGTAGGTTGTACTTCAAAAACCTGTACTCCACAAAATTGGAAAATCTAAAGAAATGGACAATTTCCTGGATAGGTACCACATACCAAAATTAAACCAAAGGTAAATAAACATTTTAAATAGACCTGTAACCCCAAAGGAAATCGAAGTCATTAAAAGTCTTACAATCCCCCAAAAAAGCCCAGGGCCAGATAGTTTCAGTGCAGAATTCTACCTGAATTTCAAAGAAGAGCTAATACTAAAACTCCTCAAATTGTTCCATTAAAAAAAAAAAAAAACTGAAGGGACATTGCCAAACTCTTTTTATGAGACTATAGTTACCCTGATACCGAAACCACACAAAGACTCAACCAAGAAAGAGAATTACAGACCAATCTCCCTCATGAACATTGATCCAAAAATACTCAAAAAAATACTGGCAAACCAAATGGAAGAACATATCAAAAAAAAAAATCCACCATGATCAAATAGGCTTCATCCCAGAGATGCAGGAGTGATTCAACATACGAAAATCTGTCAACGTAACCCACCATATAAACAAACTGAAAGAAAAAACACATGATCATTTCATTAGATGCTGAAAAAGCCTCTCTGAAACTCCTTTCAGACATCCTGCTGTTGCTGGAACTCATGGAGATCAGGGGCTATGTTCTCTGTCTTTTACACTCCCCTCTGGCTGTTAGAATCTTTCTGCCCCTCTCTTCCTCATTGCTGCCTAAGCCCTGAGGGAGGGGTCTAAGGAAGGCATCCTATTTGTTCCGAAATCTCTCTCTCCACATTGTCCCGTTGTGGGTCTCTATTATTACCATCTACCACAAGAGGAACTTCTCTGATGATGGCTGAGCATGATCTTTGAGTATAGCAGGATGTCATTGTATTGCAGAGCAGTAGTATTTGGTTTTCCCCTAGGTCCAAGGCCTATTCAATTTCGAGTTCTTAGCAGTGTCAGGTGTGGGTGTACACACACACACATTCATTTTGTTAAAGATTTATTTATCATGTATACAGTATTCTGCCTCCATGTGTGCCTGCAGGCCAGAAGAGGGCACCAGATCCCATTACAGATGGTTGTGAGCCACCATGTGGAAGCTGGGAATTGAACTCAGGACCTCTGTAAGAGCAGTCAGTGCTCTTAACCTCTGAGCCATCTCTCCAGCCTCCACACATTAGTATTAACAAGGTCATCTGTTTTCTTGAGGAGGCTGTCAAGGCTGTCTTACAGGAACTTGAACTACAGTTTATCTTTTTTTCAAGTTTTATTTTTTATGTGCGTTGGTGTTTTGCCTCCATGTATGTCTGTATGAGGATGACTGCCGGATCTCCTGGAACTGGAGTTTCAGTCGTGAGCTGCCATGTGGGTGCTGGGAATTGAACCTGGGTCCTCTGGACAAGATCAGGAGCATTCAGGGTGGTAATGGTCATAGATTAATCAGAGTCCTCTGGAAGAGCAGTCAGTGATCTTAATCAGGGACTCATTTCTCCAGGCCCCAACTTCAACTTACCTTAAGCCACCCCCTCCTAGCCCTCCTTCCCCCACAACCTCTCCTTCCTAGGGCTCCTCCCCTCTGCTTTATTAGCCAGTCGCCTTCCACCCAGTGACTCAGTCCTACCTCACAAAGAACTGCCTCCAAGTGACCTTCCCTTTCAGCACACCCTGCTTGACGCTGCCAAAATAACCTCGCAAAGAAGGAAGTCCAACAATGTTATCTCCAGCTTTAAAAAGAAAAAAAAATCCACCGTCAACTGGTTCTACACTGTTAAGTCCAACTTCCATAATGACGTGAGAGTCAGACCTTTCACCCTCCAGGGAATAAGAGATACTTTATTCTGAAGCCATTTTCAATGATCGTGGTCTGAGAGTTCAGATTTTGGCTACCCTAATCCCATGTTCGGACGCGGAAGCAGCTTCATGAAGTTCGTGTAGTTTTACAGAACAAAGGAAGCCATGAATCAAGGGAAGTTTAAAATCCGTTGCTTTGCTGGGTCCATCAGAGAGGCCTCATGGGGACGAGGGATCTCTGTAGGCCTAAAATGTAACCTGATGACGTTTTAGCTCTTGGGTTGGTAGAAGCTTGCGCTCTAAACCAACGGCTTCTAAGAGGTTTTTATTTATTATCATGAGGTGTCACTTCAGATAACAGCGTGGGGCAAGGCATGGCTGTTCCAGAAGGCCCAAACGAGCTCAAGATAAAGTAATTAGCCCCTGAACCTACACAATTCCCATCTCTCCACAGTTTTGAAATTCCAACAGGTCCATCAGTCTTTGCGGATACAGACTCCCTTCGGGGAGTTTATTGTTTACAGCCAGACACAGCTTCTCGGGGAATTTTAGTTCACAAAAGACTCAGGATCCCACCCCCAGCCTGTTTTCCCAGCCTCTTCTGGGGTGTTAGCCCACGCCACCCCTGTACCTTCTCAAATTCCCCAGTCCGCAGCTCCAGAGCAGTTTCCTTAGGACCCCTGCCCCCACCCCCGCCCCTGCCCCGTGCTTGGCTTTGTTAGCTTTCTGTGTGCCTTTGCATATGCTGGTCCCTCTTTCCTGGAATGGTCTTTCCCCTCCCCCTTCCCAGTGTCCGTCTGCGGTTCCTTCTAACACCTTGCTTAATTCTCACTTCCTCAGTGAACCTTCTCCCAGCACCTCGGGCGGAACAGGCTCCCCCTGCTGGGTTCCTCGTACCTTTGGGTAATTACTTATTGATGCTTAACTCTTCTAACTGGGAGCCACTGTCAAAGGCTGGGAGCAGCTGTCAAAGACTCTGCCTGTTTTACGGTCACTGTTCTCTCTCCTCCGGGGAACAGCTTATTAGAAGTGATCGGTAAATGTTGTTGGATAAATAGAAGAATTTCTTGAGCCTCAATCAGATCAAGAGCACATAACCCGGAGCGGGAGAGATGACTCAGCAGTTAAAAGTGCATACTGCTCTTCCAAGGAATGGAGTGGAATTTCACAGTGCCCCTGACAGGCAACTCCCAACTACCTTCAACTCCACCCCTAGGAGATCGGACACCCTCTCCTGAAATCCCCAGGCACTAGGCACACATGCAGTTACCCATGCACAGTGACACACATATGCACATACTTTAAAATAATAATAAAAACAAAATCTTTAATGGCACGCAACCTGTGGCCGCGCAGGGAAAAGGCTATGAATGACCAGCAGATGGCTCACTCCTAACTGACTAGCTCTAACCTTAACCCCGTGAGACTGGCTAGGTCTGATGGATATCTTTAAATGCCAACCTAGAATCACTCGGGAAGAGGGTCTCATTGAGAGACTTCCTACATTGGGCTGGTCTGTAGACATGGCTATAGGTGATTGTCTCAAATTAATTGATGTGGGAAGGCTCAGCCCACCTGGGTAGCACCATTTCCAAGGCAGGAGGCCTCAACTGTGTAAGAGTGGAGAAACTGAGTTCAGTACTAGCAAGCAAGAGGGCAGGTATGAATTCACTTCTCTCTTCTCTTGGCTGTCGATGGGATGCGACTAGCTATTTGAAGTTTCTACCTTGACTTATCTACAATGATGGACTAAAACCTGGAATTGCAAATGAAAATAACACCATTACCCTCCCAGTTAGCTTCTGTCAAGGTGTTTTCTCCCAGCCACAGAAATGAAACTAGGATACCGGGTCACAGGGGGAAGGCATCAGTATTTCTTAGAGTAGCTTTGTGCTTTGAATGAGAATGGTCCCCTTAGGCTCATATATATGAATGTCTGGTACCCTGTTAGTGGAACTGTTTAGGAAGGGTTGGGAGGCGTGGCTTTGTTAGAGTAGGTGTGGTCTTGTTGGAGGAAGTGTATCATTAGAGGTGGGCTTTAAAGTTTTAAAATCCCAAGCCAGGCCCAGTGTCTCTCTCTCTGCCTGCAATGTGGGGATCAGATGTGAACTCTTGGCTACTTCTCTAGCACCATGCCTGCCTACCTGTCACTAAGCTCCCCACCATGATGACAATAGACTAACTCTCTGAAACTGTAAGCAAGTTCCCCATTAAATGCTTTCTTTTCCAGGAGTTCCCTTGATCATGGTGTCTTTTTACAGCAGTAGAACACTGACTAAAACAAGCATCCACTGTTATTTATGTAATGTTTTATCCCCTAGAAAGCTTGGTTTAATTCTGTGATAGCATGATTCATCAAATAATGCTGTTCTTGGGAATGGAAGAAATAAATGAATAAGACAGAAGGGCTGTGGGGAAAAAAAATCCCATCATCCCTAGAGAAATCCTTCCTCGTTCCTCCTACCTAATATCCTTGAAATCTAACAGGCTCTAACCTAAAGATCATCAAGGTCTCACAAGGAAGGGCCATTGACATTTCGTAACAGACATTTCTTGAAAGATTAACAGTCTCCTCTGGTTGCCCTCCTGGCATTTGGAAAGCCTGAGTGAGCGATTCTCATTCTCCGCGGCTCTGCCACAGAGGGCACAAATGGGTTCTGTGAGGACAAGAGCCGAGAACTGCAGCCTGCTAATGCACCTTGCTAGAGTTTTGTTTAAAGTTCACAAGGATGTAAAGGCAGTGGAGAAAACATGACCTTCATGAAAGGGAAAGGCGAACTATACACGAGTTCTTACGTGATATCATCTCAAAAGAACTGTGCTAACGGCCTCTGAAATAAACCAGTGCTGAGCTGTAAAGGCTCCACAGAACTGTATCAGTCAAGGGTCCCTCGGGAAACAGGTGAGACATCCAAGTTGGGCAGGTAGAAACATGTGGACTCAAGAGTTGGTAAAGGGTTGTGCCAACGTTTCCACAGTGCACATGATGATGGACTCCCCCTCTGAAACTGAAAGCGAGGTCCCAATATAAGCAGCCTTGGTCAAGGTGTCTCCTCACAGCAATAGAACAGTGACTAAGACAAGGATCCACTGTTATTTTTGTAATACTTTCTCCCCTGGCAAACTTTGCTTGAACTGTGAGATTATGACTCATCAAATACTGCTGTTCTTGGGACTCGAAGAAAAGTGGCGTGACAGTGACACTGTCACTCAAAGCCCTCCCCTTCTTCCTGTGGAACACCACTGGAACCCACAGGAAGCCAGAGAACAGTTCAGGCCCAGGGTGGTCTATACCACTGGCTAGCTTGTGTCTCGGAGGCTGCTTAGCAACACCCTGGACCTCGGTCCACTTTCCTCCCTCAAGTAGTGATGATGACAACCAAAAATGGCTCCAGACATTTCGACATGCTTAATTGGGACAGAATCACTCCAAGTTGAGAGCCATAGATCTAAGGGAACCTAAAATTATAAAACATACTCAATAATGAAAATGTAACACGTGAGGCTCCAGAACTCCTGCTCCAAATGGTTGCTCTAACTGTATAAATGTTCACCAGGAAGGAGAGATTTGGGGTATGATTAATTTTGTTGTACAATTTTTCTTTTTTTTTCAAGTATTTTCAAGGTGTGGTGGCACACACCATTAATCCCAAAACTTGGGAGGCAGAGGCAGGTAGATCTCTGTGAGTTCAAGGACAACCTGGTCTACAGAGTGAATTCCAGGACAGCCAAAGAAACACACAGAGGTCTACATTAGTTATAGACTGATTGGCCTAGTAGCTCAAGTTTCTTATTAACTCTTATAACTTATATTAGCCCACAATTCTTGTCTGTGTTAGCCACATGGCTTGGTACCTTTTTTGGCGAGGCAACCACATCTTGCTTGCTCTGTGTCTGGCTTCTCTGTATCTGGGTGACAACTGCACACAGAAACTTCCCTCTTCCCAGAATTCTCGTTGTCCCGCCTCTACTTCTTGCCTGGTCACCCCACCTATACTTCCTGCCTGGCTACTGACAGGAATACATGTGACAGGGTATAGACCCTTGTCCCACAACGGAACTTTTATAATAGATTTTTATTTTATTTTAATATTTTAATTATAAAACATACCACTGAACAGCCATGAATGGAATTAACATCATTCTGCTATTTGGATAATTTTGTTCTTCATTTCGAAGAGGCCAATGGTATGTAAACCTCTAGCCTAAACTAATTATTTTTTATATTTATTTATAAAAAATATGTATGTCACTGATTCAAGTACACAGAACAGCAAATAAGAGGCTCCAGGACTCAGAGGAGTGGGGTTCCTCTGTGTGGAGCAGGTTTCCTCTCTGCGGTGGTCCCTAAGAAGGCTAGGCTTTCAAAGCTGGAGGAAGTCACCGCAGCTCTCCTGTGTTCTCAATTTCCCAAGGAATATTAGGTGAGTGCAATGCCCAAAATGCTGTGTTAGAATCTAAGTACCACAATTGCGCTGATTAACTGAGCTTTTGTGTACCTGGAGTATACAGATGCTTATGATCCCCCGAGTGTTTTGTGATAATAGATTAGCCTGAGTTGGGAGGAGTCCTTTGTCATGTACTTACTGAGTATCCCCTGTGTGCCTGGCATGATTTTAGGATCGGAGGTGCTCACCATGGTCAAGATGTCAACACTAGCAGGGTCCTACGCATTCTAGTGAGGGGAACCCATGATAAATACTGGGACATAGATGAAATCCAGATAATTCCATGAACTGACATAGTCAGGTGGAAGAGAGTCACTTAGACATGGGGATGAGCTGTCTTTAACTATTGATGTGAGCTAAGACATTAGGCAGTCTGGTAAGAAACTTGGGGTTTTGTTCTGCTGAAATCAGGAAAAAAGTACAGGAAGGTGTCGAGCAGGGGAAGGACAATACTGATTAGTGCTTTTGAGAGGCACCCTTTACTTCTCTGTGGGCTGCAGATAGGAACAGGTTGAGAAGGCACTCACATGACACGTGAGCAAGGGTGTACTGAGTAGGTTGAAGCGGTGGCATATGGTGTGGGCTGCTGGGATGACTCCAGGATCATGTTGGAAGCATGTGTGGGCGTTGCAGTGCTAGAGAGAGCGTGAAGAGAGGCAGAAGTGTGAGATGCTCAAGGCTTAGCCAAGTTATTGAGGCCACCAGAAGCTAAAGCTCTGGAGAATGACACAGTGACTAATGACAGAGACCATGAAATGTCAGGACCTTGTATACCCATTTTTACTTTGAAGTAGGCCAGCAGCCAGGAACTAGGCCATCGTGTACCTCCCTGGAGCATCACAACCAACCAATCTCTGGAGCTTCTAGCTATGTGAACAGTGCACCCCAGTGGCCAAGGGTAGATCACAAGGGGCCAGATTCTGTGTGGCTTTTTCTCAAATCTCTCATCTGTGGGTGATGCCTACAATACCAATCAGGTATGCCCAACCTACAAAGTACAGTCTCAGGAATTGCACAATCAGGTTACAAAAATATAATCACAAAATATCTCATAATGGTTTTCTTGTTTGTTTGTTTGTTTTCATTTTGTTGTTGTTGTTTTTTAAGACAGGATTTTACTATGTAGGTTGGACTAGAACTCACTGTTTAGACCAGGCTGGCGTCGAACTCACAGAGATCCGCCTGCCCTCTACCTCCTGGGTGCTGGGATTAAAGGTGTGCGTCACCACCACCTAGCCCTCATAATGGTTTAAGTAAGATTACAAATTTGTGTTGGACCACATTTATAGCTATCCTTGGCTACATGAGACCTATAGGCACCAGGTTAGACAGATTTCAGTTCAGAAAAAAATATACTGCAAGCTTCCTTCCTAAACACAGAAGAGAAGCCAGTGAATGGGGAACAGACACAAATGAGCAATGTGACCATGCAGAATAACCTTGAACTACAGGATAAGCCAGCTGGGACAGAGAAGTGGGATATTTGACTTAGTAGCATCAGAGACTGGGGGGTGCGGCAGAACCCAGAAAAAAATGACCTTTAAACCCAGAAAGTGCTGGCAGGTGGCAGGAAGGCTTTCCCAAGTGAGCCTGCTTGTGGCAGGCCCCCACCAAAACCTCACGTGGCACCTGGAGTGAACCCAGGAATCTGGGTAGGGGGTGGGGACAGGTGCTAGAGAAAGCTTTCTCTACCAAACTCTTGCATTTAAAGAGCAAGTTTCAGGGCGTGTCAGTTGCAGAAAGTGTGTCAGTGGCATTTGAAAATACACCAAACCGGGCTGGAGAGATGGCTCAGTAGTTAAGAGCATTGCCTGCTCTTCCAGAGGTCCTGAGTTCAATTCCCAGCAACCACATGGTGGCTCACAACCATCTGTAATGAGGTCTGGTGCCCTCTTCTGGCCTGAGACATACACATAGACAGAACATTGCATACATAATAAATAAATAAATATTTAAAAAAAAAAGAAAATACACCAAACCTAACTTCCTCCCTGAATTTCTTCTTCCTTTGTTTAAAACACTACTAAACCTCTTTTTCTTTTCTATTTTATGTGTACAGGTGTTTTGCCTGCCACATATCTGTGGGCCACATGAGTGCAGTACCTTTGGAGACTGGAAGAGGGTGTCTGATACCTTGGAACTGAAGTTATAGACAGCTGTGATCAGTCACGTGGGTGCTGGGAATCAAACACTGGTCTTCTAGAAGGGGAGAAAGTGCGTTTAATAGCTGAACCATCTCTCTAGCCCCTTTGTATCTTTTAATTCATCAACTTTTATTTTAAAAAAAACTCATCTCCAAGGCATTTAGATGAATAACATTTGCCATGTTAGTCTCAATCATGTTTTCCTCTGTCCAACAAGACATTCCACCTGCCCAACTGAAGACTAAAGAAGCTAAGGAAGGACACAAATACATGCACACACATGCACAGGCATAATAAATAACTATACTCTTCTCAGAAGAAGCCTTAGGAAAAGAGCTCAAGATCACCGGTTTTTTATTTGTATTTTCTAGTTCATATCTTGTTCTCATATTAATTTTCTCTTCAGTAGCTGCTTGTAGTTTAATATTAAACATGCATCCTTATTTAGTAAATATTTACTGAATTCATGCTATGTGTCAGCTTCTGTAGTAGAGGCTGGAAAAACAGAAAAAAAAATAATGCTTTTTTTCCCAAGAGGATTTGCTAGCAGTGGCCAAACTGTAGAAGCAAGTACTAAAATGTAAAGAAAGAACACTATAATCAAGATGTGCTCAAAACACTGAGCACTAAATTTTTGTTTACATTTTATTAAGTGAAGAAACCACATACTCATCACTACTGTGTGAGTTGAGACTTGTAATATTGTCTTTACATATTTCAAGAAAGTTCCATGCTCATTGACAAACATTTTCATTTTTTAGGGTGTGTTAAGCCCAACCTTTTCCTATTGCTTATGTTGGGTTGCCACCTGGTGGGAAGATTGTGTAGGCTCCTCGCTGCCTTTATTATTTCTCTGGTCAGAATCATATCTTCTGGCTTATTAACACTACTGTAGATCAGGTTTCCCTCATATTTCTCATGTTAGACTACAGTTTTATAGAATCTGTGTGGTGTTATGATACAGTCCTCCCTTTTTCACATGTCAAAATGCCTCCTGAGGATTTTGTGCTCGCAAAGCAGGTCTTTTCAGCATTAAACATGCGCAAAACAAATCGCATTAATTGCACACACATGTGTCTTACTGTCGTTGCTGTGCCCCCATAGTGGAGTTTGTCTTCAATTGTACGCTGGAGAAGATTTCCCCCTATTTTTATCTAGTCTTGCCAGCTACCCATTTGCTCACAAATCAGTGTGGTTTTCCGTGTGATTCAGGTTAGAGTGCTAGCATTCATCTGGATAGGATTACCATGTCATCCCAGAACAGATTTTTTTTTCTACTACCAATATACACATTGTAAGTGACAGATAAAAAAAAATGCGTGTAAGAGCATTGGAATATGATTCAGTAGGTTAGAATACTTGCTATGCAAGCCTGAGGATCTATGTTCAAATCCCCAGCACCCACATAAAAATCTGGGTGTGGCTATGCACATTCCTGCAACTCCAGCTATGTGAGGGAGCAGAGCCAAGAGGATCTCTGGAGCTTTCTGGCTTCCCACCTAGCCCCAGGTTCAGTGAGAGACCCTATCTGGAGGGAATAAGACAGAGAGGAATAAAACAGGACACCAACATCCTCTTCTGGTTTCTGAATGAACACAAGGCATGCCCCCAACACACACACACACACACACACACACACGAAAATGCATTTAGTACCCTAACTACTGACCAACCTAGCTAAACAACACACTAAAAGGTACCGGCTGCTTACTCTTGTGATCTCATGGCTGAAATGGAAACTATGACAGAGAAGGTGTTTCCAGTTTGGAATTTCCAGTGTTAGAGTATAACCTGGTGGGATTATCCAGCTATTGCAGAACAAATGCTTCTCTGTTACTGTGTTGATGAGAGAGTGCCACTTAGTTGAATTGCCAAAGATTCTGAAAGTGCATGATTGGTCCTCAGACCTGTACCCAAGCCACCAAGAGAACTTTGGAAAACAAAGATTGCAGGCCTCTGCTTGCTCTTCTACAGGGAGGGAAGATGAGAATTTTCTTTTTTTTTTTTTTTTTTTTTTTTTGGTTTTTCGAGACAGGGTTTCTCTGTGGCTTTGGAGCCTGTCCTGGAACTAGCTCTTGTAGACCAGGCTGGGCTCGAACTCACAGAGATCCGCCTGCCTCTGCCTCCCGAGTGCTGGGATTAAAGGCGTGCGCCACCACCGCCCGGCGAGAATTTTCATTTTGACTTGTATCCCCATTTGTGCTGATGCTGCCTACTGCAGAGAGGTCTACCCTTTGAGAACAACTAAGAATCCATTCCTTAAATTTTAGCTTCCCACATAGTTCAGGTCCCCCTCCCCCCGTATAATTTTATCATTGTTCCAATTGGGAAGAGCTATGGAGATTTGGAACATTTGCTTTCTGGGGTTGTTTCAAAGCCCCCATGGTACCTTTTGATGAAATGTTAGCAGTGGGGTATTTGTTTGTTTGCTCGTTTTATGTGTTCTTGTTGCTGTTGTTTCACAGTATGGGATTTTATCTGTGTGGATCTTCAATTCCTAGAGTGAGTACTACCCCCCAAATCAGTAGGCTTAATAAAGAAACTCAGTCCTTCCACAGTGACCGATTTGTTTGAAGGAATGAAGTAGATGGGAGCTTGTTTGTCTCCTTCCTTCTCTCAAACTTCTCTACACTTTACAGTGTAGAAAAATCATAGGCGAAATTCTGTCAAAAATCTTTCACTTAGGCAGATACAAACTCTGCCACATATCCTGTTCCCATGAGCTTAGTAATACATTCTTCTGTGCTTGTGGGTGCCTGACTAGCCCGAAGTGCTGACCCAAGGCTCACTCAGTCATGGGACCATCTTCCATAAGGGCAGACATAGGTCATAGCTCTAAAGGTACTTGGTCTTGGGCTCCTGGATTGTTCCACTCTGTTCATGCGGAGACAAAGATCCCTCTGATTTCTTCTTGCCCACATCTCCAGAACACCACTTACCCACTAAAACTTATTTCTAGAACTTCTTAGATACATCAATAAGTTCCTCTGGTACAAGATTATTTTTATCTTAATTTTGAGAGAGTATATCATCAGGAGTGGTGGTGCACCCAGCACCCAGGAGGCAGAGGCAGGTGGATCTCTGTGAGTTTGAGGCCAACCTGGTCTACAGAGCTAGTTCTAGGACACCCAGGGCTACACAGAAAAACCCTATCTCAAAAAAAGAAAAAAACAAAAAACAAAACTGTGGGCAAGGGACAGGGTGTCTTATATATGGCAGGTTGGCCTCAAATTTGCTATGTAACTGAGGAGGACCTTAAACTTGTACCTCCTGACTGATGGGATTTTAGGCATGCACCGCCACACCTGTATTTTGCATATGGCATTGGGACTTGAGTTCAGGGCTCTACGCGTGGTCAGTAAGCACTCTACCAACTGAGCTGTGCTTCCAGAGCGCTGCTACGAATTTAAATAGGGCAGTCACAGGCTTTCTAATGTACGGACTGCTGATCAGGAGTCTTCAGCCATCATTCAGGACAGCCCTTTAGGGTGGCTCCCTGAGTAGGGCACATCACAAGGGAAATGGCTGACCTAGTGTTTGGAAGAGTCCAGTAAGTCAGAAGTCTTGTTGATGGCACTCTGTTGACTGAATTCTGTTCTTTGCAGACGGAAATGCAGTGTGAAATTATTGTTCATGCATTTATTCACTCACTACTAAAAGTCTAACATGTGGAGTTTTAGGCTAAGTCTCAGGAATTCTAAACTCTAGTCTCACCAACTTCCTTGAGATTAATCATGTGACAGCCTTGGACTGGGACTTTATTCATAAACGAAAGGCCTAAAGCAGCCATTGTTGAAAGAAACCCCAGTTCCTAAAATGTCACGGAGATACTATGTTCCAGGAAGGCTAAGCTGGATGGTGAAACCTGTCTCAAAAAAAAAAAAAAAAATCAAGCTGGGCAGGAGTGGTGCACGCCTTTAATCCCAGCACTCGGGAGACAGAGGCAGACGAATCTCTGTGAGTTGTAAATTTGAGGCCAGCCTGGTTTACAGAGTGAGTTCCAGGACAAGCTCCAAAGCTTTGAGACAAAAAAAAAAAATCAATTAGCAAAATAAGGAAAAATTAAATGGAAAGGTCCTGCAGGTGGCGCTAACATACCAAAGTGGAATAGCAATTGGCACACCCACCTCAGGTATGCTAGAACTGGCTGACTTGCTGTAGGCAGTAATGCAAGAGGGAAGGGGGTGAGGTACCAGCTACCCATCTTTGCATTTTCCAGGTATGGATAGACTTATAGGTCTGGCATTTTTACTGTAGCCCCAACCAATGCCAGCCTATGCCAGGAATAACGACGATACACTTTAGGGAATCATAGCTGGAGTGGAGGGAGGAGTAAGGGACCTGTGTGGAGTCTGAAGGAGAACAGATGGGACAGATGGACAAGGACAACTCAAGCAGTGTCTTCTTAGCCACTGCTCTATCGCTGTGATGAAACACCATGACCAAGGCAACTTATAAAATCAAGCATTTAATTGGGGGCTTGCCGTCGAGGACCAGCTTCAACAAAAATACCTCTTACCATGGTAGGAGCGTGGAATTTTAGAAATATAGTAAGGAATATGAAGACGCGTTAAAAAAAAAAGATAACAGGACAGAATCATCCCATCATACCCCCCACACACACAGTTCGGATCTTTTTCTTTTTCTGCAGCTTTTATACCCAACGTTAGGGGAGGGGGGTAACTTTATTAACATGATACAAAGGATAACTCACACAGTCAAAGTTTTATCACTCCAAGACATCAAATCATTAGCATTCTGTAGTCTAGGTCTTAAAAGGTGCTTTAGATCTCAAATCCTGAAAACTGCCACCTCCCCCGGTGACCTCATAGTCACAAAAGAAGGAGCAGAAGTCTGTTTGCATATCCTGACCACCTGTCAGGATGGCGTGGAGCTATCTTAATTTCAAACGAACCAAGCAATCCCTTCCTGAGTTGGGAGGCACAACCATGCTTGCCAATCTCCAAACTCTCTGACTGGCAGACAAGGTGGAAATGGGCCTGCATTTTCAGCCTTCACAGCTTGCTTACAATTTCAGAGGGTTAATGCATTAGCATCATGGCAAGAAGCTTGACAGCATGTGGGCAGGAAAGCAAGTGGGCAGGGAAGGAGGCATGGTGCTTACAAGTAGCTGAGAGCTCATATCTGATCCACAAAGAAAGAGAAAGACTGGGTGTGGGTTTGGCTTTTGAAACCTCAAAACCCAGTCCCAGTGACACACCTCCTCCAACAAGGCCACACCCACTCTAACAAAATCCTACCTCCTAATCCTTCCCAAACAGTTCCACTAACTAGAGACCAAACCTTCAAACATGAGCCTGTTGGGGCTGTTCTCATTTAAACTGCCATAAGCAGTTTCGTACTATAGAGCTATGAAAAACGTGTGGGCTGGGCGAATAACAGAGATTAGTGGAGGCTGGGCATGTAGCTCAATCGTAAAAACACCTGCCTAGCATGCACAAGGCTTTGGGTTCCATCCCCAGAGCTGCCAAAAGAATATCATTTCCCTACTAAGTTCAGGGACCAACAAAGCAAACCAAGAACCACTAACTTAGTGAAGTTTTCCAGCTGCAGGTCCCAGTACCCTGGGAGAAAACTCAAAATCCTATCATAACCCATGTTACCCTTACACTACTTCCCTATTTTGAGACAGGTACTCCATAGTCCAGGCTAGCCTGGAAAACATTGTGTAAAACAGGCTGGCTGGAATTCACAGAGATCTTTATGCCTTAAATTGTTGAGTGATGGGATTACAAGTGTGAGTCACCAGGCCAGGTTCTCATGGCCTCTTTGAAGTATAACTATAAGACACCTGCTACATTCCTTTTTTGGCTAGTGGTGAGATGGGGTTTCTCTATGTAGCTGTGGCTGTCCCGGAACTCACTCTCTAGACCAGGCTGGACTCAAATTCACAGAGATCCACCTGCCTCTACCTCCCAAGGGCTGGGATTAAAGCCACCTGGCTAACCTGCTTAAAAATTTCTAAAGTGAAAGACATAGATAATATAACCTATGTGTACACATCAGGTATATGTTAGGAATTTTTCCTAACGTGAGCTCTCTGCCAATGCAAATTCTCAATCAAGCCAAATCAAAACAAGACAAGTTAAGAAATATCCAGGTTTAATGCGAATTCTGCACTCTCAGGCGGCTCCACCAGGAGGAAGGAAAAGGGACCACGTGTTCCTCTTTTGGGAGTTCACTTAAGTACCCTGTGGAGGGGGTCAGGACCTGGAATGCTGGGATTTGGAGTCCAGACCAATACAACTCTCAGGCCTGGGGGCTAGGATAGATATGAGGGGCTGGGGTCTACACTTAACAGTATAGGATTTTTAAAGACTGTAATATTAAAAACTGGAGGCAAAAACCAAACAACAACAAAAAATCCAGGCTATGGTGGCACATACCTTTAATCCCAGCACAATGGAGGCAGATGGTGTATCTCTGAGTTTGTAGCCAGCCTGATCTCCAGAGCAAGGTCCTGGACAGCTAAGGCTACACAAAGAAACCCTGTCTTGAAAACAAACAAACAAACAAAGAAGTGAAAGCCATTCATTACAGACAAATGCATGGACTTGGACAAAGATTGTAAGCATAGAATCAATGTGGGTCTAACAGCCATGAGTGCAGGCTGACCTGCAATGTTAGCTCGGTGATTCAAATACCACTTGAAGCCTTGCTGTTGGTTGTAGGATTTTTCTGCAGTGGTAGATAATGCCTGGAAAATCCCAGAACAAAGCACAGTATTGACATAATTGTCCCTCCATTCACTTAGCAAGCACTTTTGTATTCCTAGCAAATCCCCAGACTCCTCACACAGGTTTCTCACCCCTGTGAATGTCCAAAGGAAAATATTTCCAAGCTGTGCAAGAAGTATGAATGGTGATGGGGAGACGGCTCAGTCGGTAAAGTGCTTCTTGCTAATGCAAGTATGCAGGCCAGAGTGCGGATCCACAGCTCCCATGTAAAAGTCTAATGCGGCTGCATGCACTTATGATACTAGAGCTGGGGGTGGGGAGGGTGGGAAAGGAGGTCTCCTAAAGCTATCTGGCCAAACAGTCTAGATAATCAGTGAGCTCAAGGCTGGAGAGCAATTAAGGAAAATACTCCCACATCAACCTCTGACCTACATAGGCACACACATGGGTGAAAGGGAGTATGCACACATGAACATGCACACAACACACAGTTACACACAGACAGAGAAAGAGGGAGAGAGAGAGGGAGGGAAGATGGGAGGAGAGAGAGAGAGAGGGAAGATGGGAGGAGAGAGAGAGAGAGAGAGAGAGAGAGAGAGAGAGAGGGAGGGAGGAGAGAGAGACAGAGAGAGGGGGGAGGGAGGAGAGAGAAATGAGAGAGAGAGAGAGAGAGAGAGAGAGAGGAATGGCTTTTACTGCCCAGGCTGGCTGATCCTATCCAATGAAACCAAATGTTCATCACTATGCCAACCAGCCTCCCCTCTCCATTGTCAGATATGGGTTTGGGGACAGCACTGCTTCCACAGGAACAGAGTTAATCCTTAAATTCATTGCCAAAGTACATCTGATAGACAGAGGCTTTTCACCAAAAGCACCGAGAATGCCAAAGATCTGCATATTTCTATAGAGTAACAAAATTCTAACATAGGGCATATTAAGGGCCAAGTGTAAGACTTGACAAATGCTAACCCATGAAAGCTTCCTGAAAGCACTAGGAAATGAACAACTTCCGTCATTCCACTGTTTAAAGACGAGGGCGGGCATGGTAGCCCAGAAAGGCTAAGGAACTTGTCCAAGGTCATGGAGCTAGTAAGTGGTTGAGCCAGGATTGGAGACCAGGTGGACTAGCTCCAGAGTCCAGCGACTAGGTTGCCTCTCCACGGGCCTGTTGCTAGGTTTCCAAAGATTAATTCTGCTTGGGAATAAGCCCAGAAAATTGTTGAGAAAGTAACTTCAGGCCAGACTAATCAGCCATGGTTCGCATGATAGGTAAACAAGACCAGATTGAGAAGGGCGTGCAAAATTATGTAATTCATGTGTGATGGGAGTAGCCCTTAGTTTCTTGACCTTAGACACCCCAAACTCCAGAGCCATGAGAAATAAATGCCTCTTATTTCCAAGTTACCAAGTATGGACTGAGACCACCAGCCCCTCACCTTCCATACCACAACTTAAATGGGCTACGTATGTAATTGTATATATAATAATTTATATATTTAATAAGTGCCACCACTCCCCTTGCCTGCCAGATCTCATGTTCCACAGGAGCACAGAGACACTGCCATTAGCCACTGTCTCCTGTTCCTTAAGAGACTAGACTATAAGGAGGGCTTCGACATGTTTTGCTCAGTGAATGAAGGTGTTTTAGTGTTGCTGTTGCTTTGATAAACATCATGACCAAAGCAACTCGAGGAGGAAAGGGTTTGTTTCATATCACAGTTTATAGTCCATCATCCAGAAAGTCAGGGCAGGAACTCAAGGCAAGAACTGAAGTGAATACCATAGAGGGGTGCTGCTTACTGGAATGCTCCTTTTTTGGTTTGGTTTTGTTGGGGTTTTTTTGTTGTTGTTGTTGTTGTCGTTGTTGTTTAGTTTTGTTTTCAAGACAAGGTTTCTCTGTAGCTTTGGTGCCTGTCCTGGAACTAGCTCTGTAGACCAGGCTGGCCTTGAACTCACAGAGATCCACCTGCCTCTGCCTCCCAAGTGCTGGGATTAAAGGCGTGAGCCACCACCGCCCGGCTGAAATGCTCCTTGTGGCTTGGTCACCCTGCCTTCTTATAGCACCCCAGGACTACCTGCCCAGGAGTAACAACACCCATAGTGAAATGGACCCTCCCACATCAATCATCAACCAAGAAAATGCTCCATAGGCTCGCTAAGAGGCTAATCTGAGGGGGGGGTGTCAGTTGAAATTCCCTCTTCCAGAATGATTCAGACTTCTGTCAAGTTGACATGAAAGTAGCTAGCACAGAAGAAACGTCAGGCAGTGTTAGCCATTGCATGGCATAAGCAAGTCCTTTAGCAGCTTCAGCATGCTGTATGTAGCAAGTGCCTAAACAAGAGACTATGAAAATGTTAAAGTTAACTAGAGGTAATAGCTTAGGCATTAATGCCTGACGTGTGCACTGCTGTTTTTATAAATGAAAAATTTCAAATACTGACAGTCACTGGCTACTACGTGCCTATAGCACTGCCTGTAATAATGGCAAATAGTGTATCATCTTGTTGCTTCTGTTTGAAGCCTACAAACCACCCCAGAGCTTCCAGCACTCTTGCTGGAGTATTTTCAAGCTCCTCCCAGACCTCTTATCACTACCACAAGCTCTTCAGTGTGTGGGAGCTCAAGTCTGGCTTCATGTACTGTACATGCACATACATGAAGCTCAGAATCATGTACCGTACATGAAGCTCAGAATACTATATCCCAGCACCATAAGGAAAACACAAAGCACAAAACCCACCACTCTAGTATGTGGCTATAAAAAGAAGAGTTCTTTTTTACCTTGATGGTGTGGATGAAGGAAGAGCTGACTCTACCCCTCACCTGGAGGGGGCGTTCCCTGTGGAAGCCCAGACTGACCAACTCAGCTAACACCCAGGCTCATATCCAGGGCTTTGAGTTGGCCCACTGCAACATCTACCCCATCTAGGACCTCTGAAGTGTTGAAGGGACTGTTCCTGCAGGACCATATCCACAGCATCTCTATGACTCGGATATCTGAGGGGAGTTTCAGTGGGGGGCCAGTGATGGTAGACCAGAAGCCAGAGGTCTTAAATTAGACCCACAACTCATTGAAATGAACATTTACAAGTAAAACTGTTTGGGTAAAAGGGTCTACCATGTGACACACTGCAACTCCCAGTGCCACTAAGACTAATGGAGGGGTGATGGAGAGGTGGAAAGACAAAGGAGAAAAATCTTTCTTTCTTTTTTTTCTTTTGCGGGGGAGGTTCCAAGGGTGAAGAGCGAACATGGAAGGACAGGGGAATGAGTGGGATGGGGCTGCATGAAGTGAAATTCCCAAAGAATCAATAAAAAACGTGTTAAAAAAGGAAAAAAAAGAAGAGCTCTTTTGAAAACCACTTTAAAAGCATTTTTTTCATGGTTAAAAGTCTTTAAAACATTCAAATATCCAGTCACTGTTTGCCCAATGAAGCTGATAAATATCTATCTTGCACTCCTTTTTTGAGGTATCCAAGCAAGAGAGATACATCTATTGTATGTGGCTAATAAATCCCATTTATTTATTTATTTATTTATTTATTTATTTATTTATTTATTTATTTATTTATTGAGACAGGGTTTCTCTGTGTAGCCTAGCTGTCCTGGAACTGGCCCTGTAGACCAGGCTGACCTTGAACTCACAGAGGTCTGCTTGCCTGTGCTTCCTGAGTGCTGGGATTAAAGGTGTGCGCCACCACCGCCCAGCAAGAAATCCCTTCTTAGTAGGTGACAGTTCCCTGTTTGTTTTAATAGTGTCCATTGCTTAGTAAAACACTAGGTCATCTGTCCTGAGTATTTCTTGCATTGTTTTCATTCAAAAGGTTTTCTTTCTTTCTCTCTCTCTCTCTCTCTCTCTCTCTCTCTCTCTCTCTCTCTCTCTCTCTCTCTTCTTTCTTTTTTTCTTTCTTTCTTTCTTACTTTTAATTAAAACATAATTATACCATTCCCATTTCATCTCCTCCCCACAACTCCTCTCATGGCCTCTACTCCTCAAACTCATAGACTCTTTCTTTATTAGTGTTACATATATATATATGAATATATACATAAGTATAGGCTGCTAAGTTCTTTTATTGTTGCTCAACTGTACATGTTTTTGAGGCTGACCACTTGGGGTTGCATAATGAATTACTGAGCCCCTGGGGAAGACTATGTCTCCTTCTTTCAGTAGTCATCAATTGTCTGAAGCTCTTCATCCAAGGCTGTGGCCCCTAAACTAGTTGGGCTGTTAACTGGGGTTAGCATTGTGTAGGTTTTGCTTAGGCAGCCACATTGTGGAGACTTCATAGATGCAGCTTCCCTGTCATAGCTAGAAGACACATACAACAGACTTTCTGGGCTTCTGGCTATTAGAATCTTTCCACCCTCTCTTTCACAATGGTCCCAGAACCTTAAGTATAGAGACTCTTGCAGCTGTATCAGTTGGGTCTGGGCAGCAGAGGGTCAGTTGTTGTCTGCATTTACATCAGTTGTGCCTTTCTGTTATGGATTCTGACTGCTGCAAGAAGATTCTTTGATAAGGGGTAAGGCCCACATGTATTTCCTGTAGTTTTTGTTTTTTAAAACCAGGAAGACTGAAGTATCCTCTTCAGCTGGTAGCAGTTTGAGTCGATTCCCTTCTTGGTTTGGAGGCTAGAACAGTTTGCAAGCTTGAGGCCACGTTATCTCTTGTTAGGTCATGCCATGAGTTGAGTTCCTAGTTTTCAATGTGACCCCTTGTTCCAAAGTCCCTCCACAATGGAATCTATGGTCTACTTAGGAGTTGTGAGATGGGGGCATTAAAACACCATAATTTTTTATGATAAGGGAAACAAGCCATTTCTTTGCTTTTTTCTGAGTGTGTACACAAAGGCAGAGAAAAGCCATGATTCTTTTTCTTTGCCAGTTACCAGAAGAATTATTATTGATCAGATCTTTCTGTCTAGGACTTTCTGGGGATATCGTTAAGACCACTCAACTTTGACTTCTCGGTGTTTGTGTTTACAACACTTCCTTTATGCCAAAAATCAGGGTTCCTAATGACATTTTTGATGAGCTTGAACTTTTGGTGTTCCTGCCTCCAACTTCCAAGTGCTGGGATTACAGGCTTGAACCATCATGACAGTTTTATGCATTCCTGGGAATTGAACCCAGGGTATCATGTATGCTAGGCAATCACTCTCCTATCAATGAGCTATATTCCCATCTCCAAATAACATTAACATAATTATATACACTTTGTATGTGTGTGTGCATGCATCTCTGAAATCATACACACATGAGCCACATTAAATGGATGTATCACGTTGTATTTAATTTTTTGTGCATATATGTAACAACAACAATAATAGGACTGGAGTGCTGGCTTGGCAGTTAAGAGCACTCACTGACTGCTCTTCCGGAGGACCTGCGTTCAATTCCCAGCACCCACATGGCAGCTCACAACTGTCTGTAAATCCAATTCTAGGGGATCTGACACCTTCACACCAATGCATATAAAATAAAGTTAAATAAATCATAAAACTATTCTTTAAAAAATAATTAAGAGACCATCAAATAAAGGGAAGAGACATGAGAAGGGTTGGAGGGAGAACAGGGAAGGAGGAGGGAAGTAATCTAATTATATTTTAACTTACATTTTTGTAATTATTGAGGCCAGCATGTCCTACATAGAGTTCCAGGATAGCCAGGTCTACATAGTAAGACCCTGTCTCAATAACAACAATGATAGTTAATGGTAACTGACAATAGTTTATATATGTTTATATTTACTGTATATTTATTGCCATATACAATAAATATACTTATTATATATTTACTTATATATCATATAAATATGAGTTTACATATATATATAAATAAAATATTTTCCCACTGAGGATATATCCCACTGAGGAGGAGGCATAGTCACTTTTCCCTCGTATTAAGTAACTTGTGGTTTCTCTCCGTGGGTTATGCCAGAAACTTGATATGATTATATTGGTTTGTTGCATTTATTTTATTGTGTGCTATGCTTATGCAAACTTTATATAGTAGTTCTGCTATCATAAAGGCCTCTAGACATAATCCCTCTGCCAGCATGGTGCCAGCACATTAAAGATAATTCTGAATGCTGACTTTTATAGTTTTGATTGTTTGATTTTCTGGTGGGGGACAGGTGGCAGGGAGAAAACCAAAAACCCATTAAAGACCGTGGAGTGCAGACTAAGTCCTGAGTGAATGTTGGTTGTTGGTATGAATGCAGCCATCTTCAGGATCCCATGCCTTGGACCCATGCATGTGGCAAAGTCTTCCCCAGGTGAGGCTCAGAGGGACAGCAAAGGCAGAAGGGCAAGTGTTGACAATGTGTACAGAAACTGCCAACCACAGCTTCCTCCTCCTAGATAACTGTAGCCTAAGACTGCTCACCTATCAGAGAACTTCTACTGAGATTACTTAAACCTGTCTCCTTATTCATATGTATACCATAAACCCTACTCTTTATTCATCTGCATACGATATCCCCATTGCTTTGACTCAGATGTATAAAATAAACACACTGAGCTTCCAGGTTGCTGTTGCAGTTGGTGACCTCCATTAGAATAGCACAACCTACAAGATCCCAGCTTTTCTGTATGTGTGTCTGTCTTTCATTCCCTCGTCACCAATCCCTGAAGCTGTACAGAGCATGGCAAAGGACCATGCTTTCCCTAAAACTCAGCTTGATTGAGAACTTTAAGGAGATTTGCAAAGGAAAAGTAAAAAACAAAAACATACCGGACCTTTAAATGTCCATCTAGAAACCCACCATAAACTGGAGAGTTCTGCCAGAGGGATTAGAAAACAAAGTTTCTTGTTTCCAATGTCATCCAAGATGAAGAAGCCCTCCTTTCTCAAGACTTTCTCTTCCTTGGGCAATTCTTTCTTCATCTCCCTGACCTCCCTTATATAAGCCAGACCCCTTTGTGACTGTTTTAACACATATAGTGTCAATGTAGCCCATAGTAACCAGCACAGTTACAATCTCTCCCCACTGGCTACAGTGTTGCAAAGCATCTCTCACTTTCAGTTTCTGTGCATGTATGCATGTGCCTGTGTATGTGTGTGTACATCAAAGGACAAATTACTGGAGTCAATGCTCTCCTTCCACATGTACCATGGATTGAATTTATATCCTCAGACTTGGTGACAAGTGTTTTTACCTGTTGAGCCATCTTCATAGCCTTGGCTTTGTAATTTTTGCAAAGAAAAGAATAACAAAAATACTATAGTTATTAAAACACCTTGTTTCTCCACGGTAGTTTCTCCAAGGCATTAACCTTCGTAATGATAAATTTGTTGTGGGAAAATATTTTTTGATAATGCGAAGGTCTTGTTCCTCATTTTTTTTCAGTCACTAGTTTTAGCTTCTTTTGATAATTATTACCCGCAATGGTGACTATGTCTTTGCCATATGGTGATTCCCATCCCCTTAGTCCATGTATATTTGTGTGTGTACATATGTGTGGAGGGCAGCGGTTGATGTTGTGTCTTCCGCAATTACTCTTCATCTTTTTGTTTTTTTTGAGTTAGAGACTTTTACTTATCCTGGAGATTACTAATCAGCTAGCCTGACTGACCAGCAAGTCCCAGGGATTCTCCCATCTCTGCCTCTCCAGCACCAACAACTGTGTCCCATTATTTTCAGGGCTCCTTTTCCAATAATTAATTGGAATTGTAGTGCAAGGAAGCACTGCTCCCTTCTTTTACTCGGTTGAGTCCTTGTGAAGGACTCATAGCTATTTCTTTCCCATGGGCTATCACGTATCACTCTCAGCACCCATTTCATCCTTCATCCTCCTCTGTAGATGACAGAATAGGACAGAGCAGATGACCAAGGTGGCAGTTCCAGGAAGAGGGGAAAAATCAGCCGAAGCACATGAAGGAGCCTGTAAGAACTTTCAGGCACTTTCTCCTTCCATGTTTCATTAACCATGGGGATCACAATTTCAAATATTACAGTACCTTTTATCTTGGGTTCCCAAGTGACCTCATAGAAATGGTACCTGGCCAGTGCTGGACATTTGAGTGGAAAAGTCAACCTCTGTTTTTCTGATTGAATGATACTTTGAGGTTCACTTCTCAAAGCAACATAAACTCCTCCACTGTGGCTAATACAGTCCAAACTTTGAGAAATCATCTGCAGAATTCCCTCGTTCTCCTAAAGTCTTGTGTCCTAATCTTTCTAGTGTTTGGGTTAACAATGACAAACAGGAGATACAGGAATCTGCCTTTTCCCAAGAATAACGGCCAGAAGAATTGCTTGTCTAAAACTGAGTCCCCCATGAAAAGCACACTAACAGGAAGTCAAAGGACAGATCAGCGCTACCACTGAGCTCTTATACTTCTATGGTCAATCATTAGTATTTACTTTCATTTACTTATTTTTATTTTTGAGACAGTCTCTCTGAGTAGCCCAAGCTTGCCTTGACCTAAGTAGCCAGCCTGGCCACCTACTCCGGCGGCTATCAGCTTACCTCAGCCTCCCTAGAGAAGGAATGACAGGCACGTGCCACCACACCCAGCAACATCTAACATTTAATTGTTAAATCTATTTTTGTTATTCTCACACAAGTCAACAAGGGCAACATTTTGTAAGGCTATGTGATCTTTTAAAAGACAAATCAGTGGCAGAACTATTTCTAGAAACCAGATAGTCTGTCTTTCTGCCCGACACCACGGCTTTTTTCTGTGTACTGGGACAAGGCTGTAAAGCCGCACCACCGGCCCGACAGGGCAAAGAGGAGGACCCGCCTTCGCCAATTCGTCGCTGGCTTGTGGTGCACAGAGCAAGAGAAAGGCCAGGCCTCCCCGAACCCCCACTTTCCCACGCAGGCGCCCTGGGGCTGGCTCCCGCCTCCTCACCCGCTAGCCGCGTAGTGACGGAAGGCGCCCACAGCCCCACCCCTTTTTTGGTTAATTCTTTAATGGGCGGTCGCAGGTTCTTGAGATGGGCGGAGCCTTCGCCGGCAGCCATTCTAATTGGCCCACAGGCTGGCGCGGCGCGTGATGCCGTACCAACTCCGTCACTGCGTTTAGGGCGTGGTCTCGGCTCAGGGCGCCTCAAGGAGACTTGGGGACGCCCGAACCACTCCTTTTGAGTGCCCGGGTGCGGCTGCCAGCGCGTGAGTCTTCTGCGCTCCATGAGGAAGATGCTCGCCGCTGTGTCCCGCGTGTTGGCAGGTGCTGCGCAGAAGCCGGTGAGGCTGGGGTGGGGCTCGAGCCGGCCTGAGGCGGGGCGGGAGGAGGGCGGGCCGGACCCCCGGAGCGCGCGGCCGGGTGCCGGGGGTGACGAGCTACGGAGCTCGCGTGGGCCTCCTGCGAGGTGCGTGTCGTCACGGCCTGAGGCGGAGGGGCTTGAGAACCGCCCGGTCCACCGCACCTCCCCCAATCCCCACTGGTGGAGCTTCTCGCCGGCTCCCCAGCAGCGCCCCAGAACCGTCCGCTGCTTACGGGACACCGGGAGGCGGAGCTTGGGCTTGCTCCAGCCTCCATGGACTCCGGTGACTTGCACTCTCCTCCTTGTCATAGCTCGTGGCCAAGTGGCCACGTAAGACGAAATAAAGAACTCGCAGTCCCAGTAGCCGGATGATCCTTGCACAGCCCAACTTCATCATTTACTAGTATCGAGTCCTTGCTAACAAGAAGCAAAGAGTTTTGTTTTTTCAATCGTCCCAGGGCCCAATTTCCTCATCTCAGTAATGAAGATACTAAGAACGCTACCTTATGGGATTATCCTGAATAGGAGTGTGGCACGTGTGCCAACCTTTCTGCCTGGCATCTGGCACGTACGGGTGCCCAGCTGGGTGAGCATTTGTGGATCACCTGTGCTCGCTCGGTCCTGAGCAGGGTTCAGACGGGGTCAGGCTCACGGAAAACAAACTTCCTCTACTCCCTGCTCATCTGAGGTT
Organism: Chionomys nivalis; assembly: GCF_950005125.1. Classification (NCBI taxonomy): domain Eukaryota; kingdom Metazoa; phylum Chordata; class Mammalia; order Rodentia; family Cricetidae; genus Chionomys; species Chionomys nivalis. The sequence continues at coordinate 135,005,757 of NC_080112.1, forward strand.
TTTTTTGGCAGTCAGTTTTAGAGCAATCGAGTATAACCCAGAGGAAGCCGCCTTTACCCTTAAACACACAGAGGCTTACAGTTCAAAGTAGCGAAAGAAAATAGCAGTGGTTCTCGGAGGGTAGGGATTAGAGGTTACGACTTAACGTATGGCCCCGGTTTTGAGAGGTGTCTGAACACCTAAGCTTTTAACATTTTGACCTCTAGCCGCCCAGAGGTTGCGTTTTCTTGGTGTAACTGCCACCAGGCTTTGACTTGTAATTCTGATTCTATCGATTTCTTCAGGGTTTTATGCAGTTCTGCTTAGTTTGGGGAGGTTGTGGGAAGGTTAAAGGTGCACTTCTCTAGGAATTCCATTCAGTAAAAGAAAAACACCTTTTCATTGAGTAAATGCTGCATTCCTGTTTGAATCTGAATCGGCAGTAAAGCACACTTCTTAATGTGTCTTTGCATATGTGTATGGCATTTCCTGAGCTTTTATAGTATGTGTCCTGAATTTGGCCAGAATCTTCACAGGTGTTCAAACTGCATTCCTAAATTTTAATTGGTTTGAACAAGTTTCTTGTGTGTAGAAATAGTTAAAGGGGAATTTCTTTATACCTTGGAGATTGGGCATGAAATAAAGTTGAAAACTAAAAGAAGCTTTGTTTCCCTCAGTGGAAAAGGGAAAAGCCAGCTCTTAACTAAATCAGAGTTTGAAGAAGTTGAATTAGAATCTGAAATCAATAAAAATTCTACCTTCCACTTTTAAGACATGTGCTCTGTCCCCTTTTGGAGTCTAGAGAGCAATGGGAGATGGGAAACCCCCTTAAATCTTTGTTAGGCGCTACACACTAACCTTAGGTGTATTTCTTTGTCTGAAAGTCAAGTTTACCATTTCCTTTAATCACCTTACAGCAGGAAAAAAATTGAATTCTAGAGTTGAATTCACCATAGAAAGAACCCTGTTATTTTCTCACTTGGTGGTGGTATTGGGTAAACTCTCCAGTAGCTAGTTTTTTAATTTTTTTCTTTTGAGACAAGGTCTTTTGCTATGTATCCTAGACTGGCCTCGAACTCAGATCTGCTTACATCCTCTACCTCCTGACTGCTTGCATTAAAATCTTGTGTCCCCACATCCGGCATGCTAAGGGTGGGGAACAGCTTGACCTGTCTTTGTCTCTTTCTCTAAGGGGCTCACTGTGTAGCTCTGGCTAGCCTCCAATCACAGAGATCAGCCTGCCTTTGCCTTCTGAGTGCTGGGATCAAAGACGAGCACCATTATGCCTGGCTGTTTTCTTTGTGAGCATACTTGTTACATGTTAATTAGGAGCCAGTCCTGAAGCCTTTCATAATGTTGAAAACTTACATTTCACCTTTCATCTCTGGGTAGACCTCTAAACTCTAATGTGTCTTTTTAGAGTTTGCAATTCTAAGGAATTGCAGATTTCTCTTTTATTGCAGCCTGTATAATACAACATAGCTCGTTTTTAGTTTTTCATGTTATACATGTGAAAAGACTTTTAAATTTAATTTAAGCCTTGCAAAAATACCCTTACAAACAGTAAGCAGTGGCTCATTAAACTTGTATAACTAGGGTTGCAGTGGCCAAGGGATCCTCTGTGGGAGAATGAAGGATTAGGCATTTGCTTTTTGATAGCTAAAATAATGTGCCTAGTTAATCCCCTAACTTCCTCTGAGGCCTCTGCCTGTTTTGTGCCTTTGCTCTTTTTATTAATTATTTCCCCCTTAAAAATTAGGCAAGTGTGAAGGTTTACCTCAGGCTTAAAGTTTGCCTGTCTCATCACTGTTTGGATGTGCAACTTTGAAATGGATTACAAAAATGTGGTTTTACTTTTACATGAGGTTGAAAGCTTTCAAAGCTTTTTAAGACTGAGCTGCATTTAAAATTTTTATTTTGCCTTATTGCTTGTATTTGTTATGCTCCCTTTTGTGGGATTTTTACCACCAATAACTTTTTTGCCTTTGCATATTGAAGGTAAGGTTTTTAATTCATGTTGGTACATTCTGAGAGTTCTTAAATACTTTTGAAAATTCTGTATTTATATACTTACAAGTTTTTATTGAATAAGTTGTTCAAGGTCTCCAAGAAAGGAATTTCGTTAGGGGCTGAAGTGTAGCTCAAGAGATAGAGCATTTACATAGTGTTTGTAAGGTCATGTGTTCAATTCCCAGTATCCCACTCCCCCCAAAAGAAAACCCAACAAGAATTCCATTTAAAGAGAATTCTTTTTGTTTGGTGTCCTGTCCCCCCATCCCCCGTTCCCCCCCCCCAACACACACACACTGAATTTCGCTGTTACTGCCATGGCTGACCTGGAACTCACTTTGTAGACCAGGCTGATTTCATAGAGATCCTCCTGCCTCTGGAATGTTGGGATTAAAGGTGTATGCCGACACGCCTGGCTTTATAAATTTTACCTTGAGAATTTATCTTTGCTACCAACGCCTGGGTGGGTTGTGAGGGAAAAAAAGGAATAAAAAGGAAAGGTCATGACTGCTCCTTGGTATGGTGGATGATGGGAAAGTTTATTGTAGATTTGTGGGAGAGCATAGTCAGAAGCAGGGACGTCTGGGAGAGTCCAGAGTGGACATGACCAGACTGAGCTGTACCGTGTGTGTGTGTGTGGGGGGGAGGGACACCAAGTGCAGCTGCCAGGAGGCCAAAGATAAAAAAAGGGGAAGGGTAACCACAGTGTCTGGATTATATAGGGAAGAGCCTCTGGGGGAAGGGCAGCCCAGCTCCTGGGTGAGAGAGTTCAGGGTAGAGAGTGCTGTGGACTGAGGAATGCTGGGATAACCTGGCAGGTCCAGCTTTGCTATGTTAAATAGGGACCTCAGCTTTGGTGGGGGTAGTCTTTGCCCTAGATTGTTCTGTAGTTGTATCCAGAAACTTACTTTGCGATAGAGTAGCTGTTTCTGGCTCCACAAAATAAACTGTCAGAAGTAGCACAACCATTTGTTTGCTACTTGATTGGCTTCAGGTTTAGGGGTTTTTTTTGTTGTTGTTTTTTTACATTTTTCTTCATTTTAAGATAGCTAACACATGCTCTGTACCTCTGATTTAACTGAAGGATCCGTTACCGGTATTTAGAGTTTTCCTTGGGTAGTGCCTTTGCCTTTGTTGGCTTTATCAGATAATAATACAGCAGTTGCCATATTGTGCCCCTCCCCACCTTGTGTCCATGGCTTTGCAAATTTCTGTGGTTGCAGCTGTTAAAAGGTGTGGTTTGAAACGTTCCAGAAAGAAATAATTCATGAGTTTTTTAAGCTCTGTGCTATTCTGACTAGAATGACACCAATCTTCCATTGTCTAGATTAGGATGTAAATAATCCCTTTGGCCAGGTGTCCACTCTGTCTACTCCACCCACCCAGTTGTTCATCACCAGGAGTCATCTTGACTATCATCAGACCATCTGCCTTTCTGTCACAGCACTCACACTAAATTAAGTGTGAGCAGTGGTTTTAGGCTTCTACTGAGGGTCTAAACTATATCCTGTCTATAGAGAAATAGAGGCTACCGCATGCCTGTAATTCCAGCATTGGGAGGTGGAGGCGACAGAAAAGAGCAGGAGAGAGCTAAGTAGGTCTTAAATCTGCCTGTTGGCTCCTAAACTTGGAGGTAATAGCTAGCGTGCTGACATTTAACTCCTCACCAAGGTCAAGTCCAGTGCTGCAAAATATATTGGATTATACATTGAACATGCTTTTTTATGGGATCTCCAGGAAAAGAAATGATGTGAGTTTACATGTAAGTATGTGAAAATGTGGCAGCCAGTGGCTAGAATAACTGTTTTTGTGGTCTGTCACTTAGAATGTTTTTGTTGTACTTGAATTTGTTCAGTTGTGAGGGTAGAAAGGAATCAGTAACTCTTAAGTAGTATTAACCACTCAAACCAGTCAGGGGAACACTGTTTTAAGAGAACATTTTTCTGTTATGGGGCTCTAACAGGAGACTTCTCAAAATTTAGACTGCACAAGTTATACAGTGGCTGGCCCAAGTCCATGATTTTTGACAAGCATTAACATGTTTTTCACTAAGGTATTTATGTCATACTTTGAATGTTTTTTTTTTCCTTCATGGTTATATGTCATAGAAAAATAGCTTGCCTTAAATAGGGATTAACATAGTTTTATTTGAAGTATTTTCAAATAAACCTTAAAAAGCCCACACAATCTAGTTTCTTCGATTTGACCATTGTTATTGTTCTCACTGTAATTGCTTTGAAAACAAAATGGAAAGTGGATAGACTTGGCGTTTGCCACCTTCCTTTTTTGCTTTCAGATAGTGATGAGGCTGTGTTCAAAATCCATGCTTTAAGCATGGATTCTATCGATAGTAATGACTTACTCTGGACAGTTAAAAAAACAGAAGTAATGAATTTATTTGCATATTTCTGTTTTCTAGACAAGCAGAGTGCTAGTAGCTTCCCGTAATTTTGCAAATGATGCTACATTTGAGATTAAGGTAAGAGTGTTTCACTTTGTGCTTCTAGTTTTTTCACAGGTACTGATACAGTTTCACTTTCAAGGAGTTGATACTGGTGCTGTGAAGGTAGGGTTACTTTCTTTCAAATATTCTAGAACCAAGGGTTCAGAGAAGTTTAGCAATAGTAACTTGCTGGCAGTTTAAAGGATACAGGCTTTAAAAATATACTCCAACAGGGTTGTTCAACCTCTTCACATTCTGACATGTTGTCACCTACAAATACGTTGGGTTGACCTGATAGCTATCCTGGCACATGGACCTTCTTGAGCCAGAGATTGGATGTACCTTTGGTAGGGGGTGGGATTCAGTGGAACATTGATGACCATAAATGTCAGGAATCAGAAGCATTTTGAAGCACTGTTTTTCTTTTAGAGGCAGTTTCATGGAGCCTCAGTTAATCCCAAACTTCCTATCTAGCAAAGAATAACCTTGAACTCTTATTCCTCCTGCCCTCACCTTTCAAGTGATGGGATCAAGGTTTTCTCACACATTATTCTTGAAGCACCGCTGAGGCATGCATTTCTTTGCTGTTGTTCAAGTTGTGTATTATTTGTGTGGAGTTGGATCTTAGAATGCGTCAGCAGTATTTGTGGAGTAGTAACTGGAGGGTGACTACCTTATTTCATTTCAGAAATGTGACCTTCATCGGCTAGAAGAGGGCCCTCCAGTCACCACAGTGCTCACCAGAGAGGATGGGCTCAAGTACTACAGGATGATGCAGACTGTGCGGCGAATGGAGCTAAAGGCAGATCAGCTATATAAACAGAAAATTATCCGTGGTTTCTGTCACTTGTGTGATGGTCAGGTAAGTGGTAGGTTTGTTAGAAAGCTATGCATGTTATTAGGATACTTAAATAGGTTTCTTTCTTTATGCCTTCTTTCCCGTCACCTCTTTTCTTTGCCTTCATCCTAGGCTTTTAGAATTTCAAAACCACCATTTATTTTGTGTGTGTGTGTGGCGGGGGTATTTATGTGCCACCCTATGTGTGAGTATGTATGTGTGGTGGTGGGGGGGTCAGAGGACAGGTTGCAGAATTTGGTTCTTCCCTTCTACCTATGGGTTCCAGGCTTGATAGCAACCTCCTTTAACCGAGTTCTCTCTCACTGTCCAAGCTGGCTTGAAACCCCTGAACCTTGACAGTGCTGCCTCATCCCCCAGCATGCTGGGATTACAAGCATGAGCCACCACACTTAGCTTTAAGTATGGTTTCTGTTTATTGGTTTTCACCCTGCTTCTTGGGTCAGAAGGATTTGAAGTAGGGATTTCAAAATAAAACTAGAATGCTAGGATCCACTATGTTGTAGGCATAAGAATTTATTCACACTTAGCATTTCTGAATTTTATATCTGTTCTTTGAATTTTACTTTTAAAATTTGCTGGAACCTGTATGCTATTTTGTTGTTTTATGAGTGTGAGTGTGTGTTGTGTGTGTGTGTGTGTGTGTGAGAGAGAGAGAGAGAGAGAGGAGAGAGAGGGAGGGAGGGAGGGAGGGAGAGAGTGTGTTCCATTTGTGACAAAATAGCCAACAGAAGCAACATAAGGAAGTGTTTATTTTAGCTCACAGCTTGAAGGTACAGTCTATCTTGGTGGGGAAGGCATGGCTGTAGGAGCTGAGTTACCTGGTCACATTGAATCTGCAGTCAGGAAGCAGATTACCTTACTTTCTCCTTTTTTATTTAGTCTGGGATCCTAGGCTATGGGATGCTGCCATCCACATGTAGGGGTGGGTCTTCCTACTTCTGCCCAAGAAATTTCCTCATAGACATGCCCAGAGCTTTGTCTTCTAGGTGATTCTAGAACTTTTTAAGTTGACAGTAACTGGTTCCAAATTTAGCAGTCTACAGAGCTAGCTAGGTAGAATAAATGAGTGAAGTCAGTTATATATAACAATATGAACAACGGTAAGATGGATCAGTGCAGAGTTGGGATGGTTAGGCCCCATCCAGAGATGCCACGACTTGGTTTCAGTCAGTTACTTCCATGTGGAAACACAGACCTAAGACTTCTTTGGTTTGCATGCATTCTATCAATTTTTTAATGTTGGCATCTGACTGGCAAATTATATTTTTAAATTCTGTCCAGGCTAAAGGAAACAGCACATTTGTGGATTGGTTATGGCTTCTGGTTTAGACCTTACCCTTTTCTTTTAATGAAAAATTTTTTTGGAGTTACTAATGACAGGTTCACTGATCCATGTGTGGTTTTGGAATTATTTATTTCGTTTTATGGTCTGTTTTGGTTTTTTGAGACAGAGTTTCTTTGTGTAGCTCTGGCTGTTCTGGAACTCACTCTGTAGACCAGGCTAGCCTCAGTGTCACAGAGATCTACCTGCTTCTGCCTCCTGAGTCCTGGGATTAAAGGTATGTGCCACCATTGACCAGCTTGATCCATGGTTTTTAAATTGTTGAATCTAATAGAAACTCTTTATTCAAATATAAATAATGCCATTGTTTCGTGGTTCTTCCTTTACTCCAGGAAGCCTGCTGTGTGGGCCTAGAGGCCGGCATAAACCCCACGGACCATCTCATCACAGCCTATCGAGCTCATGGCTTTACCTTCACTCGGGGCCTGCCTGTCCGAGCAATTCTTGCAGAGCTAACAGGTTTGCTGTGGATTTACAGAGAAGGGATATAATGAGTTGGGGAAGTTTTCAAATATCTTCCATTAAGTTGCTAAGCATTATGAGTTAGTGGTAAAAATCTTAGAACTTTCGTTTTTGAAACAATCAAGCCTTCTGGTATGTATCCTGGTACCTCTGTTGTGACTTTGAGTAAACCATTTATGAGGTCATCTGGACCCTCAGGTGAAACTGGAAAATAAGGTTTGCTTTCACTAAAACATGAGAAATCTAACAGAGAAAGTAAATTGGGTTGAAGTACTTTGAAATGTAGGCAGATTCTAGATAATGTGTGTACTCCCTCTAAACCTAGTGTCAAAAATACTTTGCTAACATCTGAAGGTAACAAGCATTTAGAAAGCAGGCACCATTGGATTAGTCTAACCTTATCACAGACACGGAGATGAGGAGGTATGTTTTCCTGGAGGGACAGACAATTGAATTGGGTGGTGGTTAGTGCTTTGTGTGGTTGTTTTTATTCATGTATGGTGTGTGTACTGCCATTTCTAGGACGAAGAGGAGGTTGTGCTAAAGGGAAAGGCGGATCTATGCACATGTACGCCAAGAACTTCTATGGGGGCAATGGCATCGTTGGAGCTCAGGTAACTGAGGAAGAGCACATGCTTTGATACATTTGATCCTGGCCTGTGTCTTCAGGACCTTCTTCACTCCAGAGAACTGTAATTTCAGAGGATTTCAGTAATTTGGGAGTTTGGTTTGTCTTTGCTCACTGCCTTTTATCTTCCCATTTGAGGAATTAAGTAGATTTGGGTAGTGATTTAAGGTTTGTTGTTTTTGTTGTGTTTATGAGTAAGAGCCTATAGTGGTGGAGCTATCCCTTCATCTTTCTTTTTATATTTCAGTAAAATCAATGGCTCATCACCTCAACTTCACTCACTCTGACATACTCATAGGCAGTGCTAGCAATGGGATCCAATTACAAGTGAGGGGCTTGTTAAATTGACAGCCTAAGAAAAAAAAGCAGAAGCCTTACTTTCATGAATAGGAAGGAAGTCCTTGTTCTTATCAATTAATGAGAAGTGAAGCATTAACAGCATGCAACAATATCCACTACAGTCGCTTTTATTATATATCTAGGCTTCATTTTTTTATCTTGTTGTGATCAGTAGTTAAATCTTTGGGTACAGAAATCAGAAACAATATAGGATTTATTCATGTTTTGTTCAAAATCACAGGGTAGGTAGATAGTGACAGGGTTAGGAATGAAGACTTGCAGCACTAGTTTAGCTTCCCGTATTCTCCAGGCATTGAAATTTAAATGCATCCTAACTCAGATTAATTTGTACAGTTTTCTTGGTTGTTCTTTATTTTAGGTGCCCCTAGGAGCAGGGATTGCTCTGGCCTGCAAATACAATGGAAAAGATGAGGTCTGTTTGACATTATATGGTGATGGCGCTGCTAATCAGGTAAGTGCATCTCTTAATTTCCAGAAACAATTACTTTTATTTCCAAGTTGTGACTGGCCATATTTGGATTTATAAAGAAATGCCATATTGTTTATTAATTGAAATAGCGTTTCATATGGCTGACTCACATGGGAGATTTACCTCTTGACATGAGCCTTCTAAGGGTACATTTCTGTGATGTGTCTCTTTGCGTTACATTTATGCTTTGCAAATATGCTCTGTGGTGGGAGATTTTTTTGTAATTTCTCTTTAAAAGATCTACTTATTTCTAGTTTTGCCTGCATTTGTGTTTGTGCACTGCATGTGTGCCTGGTGCCAATGGAGGTCAGAAGGTCCCCTGGAACTGGGGTTAAGGACAGTTGTGAGCTGCCATGTGGGCGCTGGGAACTGAACTTAGGTCCTCTACAAGAGCAGCAAGTGATCTTTATAGCTGAGCCATAGGTCCAGCCTCGTTGGCTAAATGTAGACCATTACAAACCAATAGTGTGATACAGAGACTCTTCCCTTGGATTCAAATGCAATACCAGATTCCTATAATGTCTGAACCTTGGCTCTTGGTTTCTTTGCTCATCCTGTCTTGGTCTCAGTGTAATCAACAGTCTCTGGACAGCACTTAGTGAGACCCTGTCCTGGATGCTGAATCTCAGATGCTGCTGGTTCACTCTGATTATCTGGTCAATTGAGTGTGACAGATTAATAGCAAGAGCGTAAAACTAATTGGTAACTTGGTGCTTTTCCATGTTCCTCTTTGCAGTGTGTTCTGTTTTAGTAGATCCCCCAAAATGTATACTAGCCATACAGTACACACCACGTTTCCCTACCATAGCAGCACGTACTCCTTTCCTTCACCACCAGAAACTTGCTTTTAAAGATGAGGCTGTTTGGCCTTAGTGTAAGCTCTCTGTGTTAGGCAGAGCAACAACTATTAGGAATGGTGAAAAAGTCTAGAGAAATAAGCAAATTAAACCACTTGCATTTTATATAATGCTTTTAGGGTCAAATATTTGAAGCTTACAATATGGCAGCATTGTGGAAACTACCTTGTATTTTCATCTGTGAGAATAACCGCTATGGCATGGGGACATCTGTCGAGAGAGCAGCGGCCAGCACAGATTACTACAAAAGAGGAGATTTTATTCCTGGACTGAGGGTAAGGTTCCTTATTGTAGAGACAGAACCATACCCTATCAGTTAAATGTTCTACAGTTTCGTCACATTATGCCTGAATAGGTCATTAAAAGTTGAATGGGAGGGGCAGGAGGTGTGGCTTAGTGGCAGAACACTTGCCTAGCACGAGTTAGGCCCTAGATTCCATTCTTCACCACAATAAAAGTTAAATGGATCTGGATAGTTCATTTACATTCTGCCCCTCCCACATTTATTAACAGGTAGATGGAATGGATATCTTGTGTGTCCGAGAGGCAACAAAGTTTGCAGCTGCATATTGTAGGTCTGGTAAGGTAAGATGAGATTTTTTTCATAGGCTTATAGGTTACAGGTTTATAATGACATTCACTTCAGTTAAAAGAAGCCTTTCCAGATGGCAGTTGGAGCTATCCTGGGGTAATGACTAAGTGAGCTCTCTGAAACAAGCAGAGTCCAATGAGATAGCATGATCTTGGCTCACCTAGTAAACACTCCATGTTTCTCTAGTCTTCACTTTGACATTAACAGAGGGGTGGGAACACATAATTAACCAAGCCAAAATACAAATTTGAAAACCTCTGTTAATCATAAGCCCCTTGAATGATCAAACTTTGGATCTACACAGTGCTTAATTTTACTTAGACTGCATTTGAATGCCTATTATATTTGCTGCTTTACCTGCCAGTGTATGGCAGGGAGGGAGAGGGGAACAGTGAGACTGGCTTAAAAGGAGCTTCAAGTAGCTAAGTTTAACTAGTTGTTCTAAGCCCGGAAAACATGCCCCTGCAATTTACTTTTGTTAAAATTGAGAAGGAAGAAACATGACATAAATTGGTGTTAAGAATCAGTCTGGGTGGTGCACGCCTTTAATCTCGTACTCCGGGAGGCAGAGGCAGCAAATTTCTTGAGTTTGAGGCAGTTCCAGGACAGCCAGAGCTGTTACACAGAGAAATGCTGTCTCAAAAAAAAAAAAAAAAGTCAACCAGTAAACTCTTGACAACTCAGCTGATACATAGAAGGTGGGTAAGAATGTATTGGATGTCACGGGGTGTGTGTATCTCCATTTGAGGCAACAATTCTTGGCACATATCTTCGTAGCTTTAACCATTTATGGCTCTATTTTAGGGGCCCATCCTGATGGAGCTACAGACTTACCGTTACCATGGACATAGTATGAGTGACCCTGGAGTCAGGTAAAGTTCATGGGGTATCTTGATTGTGGTTCCCATGGTGGCTGGGCAGGCTTTGGGCTACTTAAATAAAACAGTAGAGTAACTTCTTCATTTGGCTCTTAACAACCAAATTGTTTTGTTGGCATCAAGTGGTTGTTTTGAGGCTTAGTCTGAAAGCAGCTTGAAGATCCCTACAATGTATCCTATATGTTAGCATGAATATGAGCAGTCATTTAAAGAAGAACATTATGTAACTAAATTGCAGTGTGGAACTGTCAATGTAAGGCAGATAAGAGAATTAGTTTAGGTGTCATTTAGTTTATTTTATGTGGGCATTACCCCAAATTCAGGCATGGCAAATTCTACTTGGAGAGGACTGAGATGTGAAAGTCTCACTGGTAAACTGCTACATGGAAAGTTTAAGTTGTTTCTTTTTCTTTTAGCTCTAGCATGTAATGATGAGTTAGTAGACTTGACAGGTTAGAAGTGGTCAGTTTAGTCGAACTTTAGCTGAAGCCCTTGTAGAATGGACCAAGGTGTGGCTCTCAACGATACTTTCACAGGGATCACGTACCAGATAGTTACGTTATGGTTCTTAATAGTAGCAAAATTAGTTATGAGGTAGCCATGAAGATAATGTTGGGGTTCACCACAACATGAGGAACTTTATTAAAGAGTTACAGCGTTAGGAAAGTTGAGAACCACTGGACTAAGGGAAACACTCAGAAACTTGGTGTGTTTAGGATTTTGCTGGTCATGCTGCTTTGGGGTCTTAGTGAGAAAGGCAAGGTGTAGTTATTTCCTGCTTGGTATGATGCTTCAGGAGAAAGAGACCTGGTCAGTCATCCTCATCAACTTAGACCATATAGGTCTTCCCACACATGCTTCAGCACTGCCAGGGCATAAGTTTCATTCATTCATGATGCTCCAAAAGTCTAGAATTATCACCACTGCCAGCTCTTCCTTGCTCCATCCATGTACTAAAAAGTGAGGCTAAATGTGTAAAACTGGTGACCCTTTCTTCCAGGTCAAAGAAGCAAACACTTGGTCCTTGTTAGAATGCCAGTAAAGCCCCAAGTTACAGTGAATAGTTTTCTATAAAAGATGCCTACCACCATAACTATTCTCACAGTGACATCAGTATTAGCTTGCTCCTTCCTCTTTCAAAAATATACTCTTATACTTCACAAAGTTCTCAGGCACTGTTCTCAAGGGTCTATCACCGCGTCTCCCTTCCCCATAGTTATCGCACTCGAGAAGAAATCCAGGAAGTAAGAAGTAAGAGCGACCCTATTATGCTTCTCAAGGATAGAATGGTGAACAGCAATCTTGCAAGTGTTGAAGAATTAAAGGTACAGTTGCTCTTGGAGGTTTAAGTCTGGTTTTTAAGGTAGGTTCACTGACTAATTTCCCACACCTCACAAAATGTCACTCCTAGGTGGCCAGAAAGTTGAGTTTTTGCAAACCCAGAAAGCATTCTGATGAGGTTATTGTTGAATCTGAAGTCTCACAGGGCTATTGGTTTTTGGTCTTTCTGCTGAGAATTAAAGAGTTGCAGGGCAGGGGATATGACTTGGTTGGTAAAGTGCTTGCCGCAGAAGTATGAGGATACGAGTCTGGTTCCCAGCACCCACATCTAATGGGCACAGTGGTGCATGTGTACAACTCTAGCTCTGGATTAGAGAGAGGTGAAGACAAATGCTTTGAGTGTGCTGGCCAACTGGTGAGTTCTGTGCTCAATGATAGATATCCTGTCTCAAAAAAAGAAAGTAGAGTAATAGACATTCGTACAAAAACTTGTTTCCTCCCCCCTTTTCCCTAAAAATATCCTTTGCATGTGTAATTTATATACTGTCTTTAAGTGGTGAAGAGTCACATATTATATAGTAACAGGTTCTTAGACTTTCGAGTTGGTTCCAAAGCTGCCTTTGATTGAAAAAAAAATCTCTTGCATTGTTTAGGAGATTGATGTGGAAGTGAGGAAAGAAATCGAAGATGCTGCCCAGTTTGCTACAGCTGATCCAGAGCCACCCTTGGAGGAACTAGGCTATCACATCTACAGTAGTGATCCTCCCTTTGAAGTGCGTGGTGCCAACCAATGGATCAAGTTTAAGTCAGTCAGTTAATGGGAAACTGAAATGAATGGGGGTTCATCATCCACTGTAAGAACTCTGTGCTTTCAACTTTAAGGACAGGAAATACCCAGACAAGTCTTGAAGACATGTAAATTAAGGAAGAGTAAGTTGCATGCAGTTTATATGTTGTATGCAGTGTATCCATGTGAATAAGAGTGTAATGAATTTGTATAGGATTTGAAATGGATAATGGAGTGTTTATACCTTTCCCTCATCATATCCTACCACAGATATGTCCTGGTGGCATGCTGGAATTAATACAATGCACAGGTAGAAGAGTAGCGGCCACCCTGCATTGTGGAGGCTGTCATCTTTTAGCACTGACCATCATGTCTCCGTGATCAAAGGCTATTATATAATCAGGCATTTCAAAGATAATTTAATTTTCTCCTTTTAGACATTTAATAAACATGAACTTGTACTCTCATTGCAAGGCACACTGTTTTTACCTTTCACATTTAAGAATTATGCTTTATCTTTCCAGCAGTTACTATAAGGTATGCTGGCTTTTTAAATTAAGTACAGTCCTAAGAATTCAATATACTAGATCATGGTTGATGTTACAAGGATGGTCTAAAATTATACATGCTGGAATTTCGATGTAAAGGCAGGATTTGTGTGTACACGAACAGAAGCTTTGACCATAAGCAGGTGGTAGGGTATTTGCTTATTCTTGCGAGCTTGGCTCAGTGTGAGGACTCCTGCATTTGTCTTCTGTGCTGGGAGACTGCATGCCAGAGCCTACAGAGGACACCACCGCTGCAAAATAGTTTTCATAAGAAAACAAATTTGAAAACAGCCACCTCACAAATAGGAGAAGCAAGCATTCAATCTACAGGATTACATTTGCCAGATAAATACTCTTTCAAAATATAATCTAACTTATTAAAAGTGTGTTTTCTTTGTCTGAACCTGGTGCCATAGGAGTGTTGGTGGCTCTGTGTAGAGGTGTGGGCATTTAAACAAGAGTGGAAGATAATTTAAGATCAGAGGAAGGTACCACCATTTTGTTTTTCTACTTCACTAAGACCTTCCAAGACTCAAACTATTTGGAAGCTCTTACCGTAATCTAAGGCACCTTAGGTCTTCCTTAGTAATGTCATTGAGAATATCAGAAAGTGTATAATCTTCTTCAACAATCTGAAACAATGATTCAGTTTATGAGATAAGCAGCTTTTCAACAATATCATAGGAATATTTGATTTAGAAATTTACCTTTTCTATTGTATTTGCATCCACTCCTTGTAGTTGCAACCAGTCTATAAGCTCTCTGTCTGTTCCCAGTTCATCAGGGGGTGCTGGATTCTCTGTACCACCTATAATGATTCCAATTTTGTTTTATTGTATAGTAATGTATAACCATAAACTACTTCGAAAGTAACAAAGTGGATGTAATGACAAATCCAAACAGAATGTAAATGTGATGTGAAAAGGAAATAAACTTTTCTGACTCAGCTACTTTTACAATTCTTGGGTTCCCTTTCCAGAGAGTAGAATCATCTCTATCTACACTGAAACTCAAGTGTTAAGATTTGGTGGCGTAGCTTTATGTCCAGTTCTTTATCCCAAGAGCTACTTTTATGCTCTAAGGGGCAGATTTGAGAGTCATTTTAATGTGACACAAAATCGTGGGACTGTCATAGTCAAGACACTTTTTTGTTACCCTTCTGGGCTCTTTCCTATTCATCGTGATTTCTGTCCAGTTTTGCCTCTTCTAAAATACTGACTAGAATCAGTATACTATATTCCATTTCTTCAAGGTGTAAGTCAGAGTTTTAGTAGTTTGTCCCTCTTTGACACCTATATCAGAGCAAAGGGAAAATGACTCACCATTGGATTTGTATTTTAACTGAAGGTGATGTAATTCTTGAGTTTTCTGTTCTAGAGTTAGCCGTAGAAGATTCTGGTACTCTCTTTCTTTTTGAACTAGGTGTTCCCAAAGTCTGTTTTTTAAAAAACAACACCCATCGTTCATAAAGTAGTCACATTCAATTCAAACATCTGTTAAACATCACGTATGAATAAAGAAAAAGGCACAATCTAAACCCAAGCTGTGGGGCCCCAAAGAGAAGCGGTGGATTGTTAACTAACAATTTTTGTCTGGTAGGTTTCAGCTTGCGTAGGAGAAATGTGTTTTTCTTCTCCTTGATGCCAAAGGCCCAGTACTGAGAGTGTGGGTATATTTTTTGCAATGGAGCCAATGATTGTATCCCTCTTGAAATTCATGTTAAATGGTAGTGTAAGAGGCCTTGCGAGTGTACAGCTATCTATGTACCCTCACCTTGATCTTAGACTTTGAAGTCTGCAGAGCTGTGAGACAGAGCTGTGAGAAATGAATTTTTGCTTATTTTATTAGAGCAGCCTCCTGGACAAAGACAGTTTTGTTTCAAAATGTATCAGGGAACCAAAAAAAATGAATTTCCCGTTGATCATTAGTACTTGGCCAGAAGGAGCATCGAGCACCTAATTATTCAAACCAAGTCGGATAAAGTAGCTGACTCTAGGATGGACAGCCTTCTTTCTGCACTCATTAGTAGCCAAAGCAAGAGTAGTATTTTGACAAGAACAGCCAAGGGACCAAGGATGGCCAGTGCAAGCTGCAGCTGCATGAAGGGAATGCTGCTAGCAATCACTAACACCGAGGACTGCCCATAGTGCATTTAAACCTTAGGACATACAATTCTAAGGAAGTAAACATTCTTTTCCAAGCCATTTCTTTAAGCAATTTACTCTGTCTCTGGTGGGGTCTTCCTTATCTTCTGCCATTTAGTCTTACTCATGGTGTCCCTGAGACATGAAAGGCATGACTTGATACAGTTAAGCTTCTGGATCGCCCCATGCTAGCTCATTAACAGTAGAAGGGAACAGAGCTGGAAGTCAGAACCATGGCTAACTTTCATTTGCTCATGTATCTAATAAACAAGATTATTTTAAACTAATCAAAAAGGCATGCCATGTGGTTATCTACTGGTGAACAAATGACTGCAGGACTAAGCTTTATATTACTGGAGTTAATTATTGATACTGCCCAAGAGGGCACAGCCATAATATAAATAGATGAAAGCAGTTTCGGGGTCATTTGTTAGCAAATGGAGTGGGAGAGGTGGATACTTCTACCCCAGCAAGACCACAAGGAGATCGTATAGTACTCAACAAGTAAACTCCTTTCTCACCCCTGCCCTGCCTGCCTTCATCTGTCTCAAGAAGCTCCTCTTTGAGCACATCAAGTAGCTTGAGCTTTTAATGGGAATGATTCCCATTTTTGTTTATGCCACACCATGAGGATAGGCAGGCTGTGTATTTATTAACTACTCACATTAACACTGAGTTGGATAATTAAAATCTTTCTGCAAGACATTTTGAAGAAATGTATTACTACCATTTTTTTTGTACTTGTCATCATTTTAAACTCCCGAGTTTTTGCCATCATGATTATTTAAATTCCAGGCCTTAAAAATATCTATATAAGATCAAACTTCCCCTAAGGGTTATTTGTATACATCTTTTTATCCAAAAGTGTGTGCCCAGTACCTAATCTCACCATTCAGACAGCACTGCCACAAACAACAATGACGTTTGGAGCAAACACCATCTAGTTTACTATAGCTGTGGGTGGTGTTTTTAAAAAGCTTATTGATTCTCCAGAGCAAAGGGGAATTGTGTTACTCGTTTACAAGGTTGGAAAGGCAATCTACTAATGCCTGCCTAGGGATCCTAACAAGTGACCGGGAAGGCTTGGAGTAGGGTTACAGGATATACCACTATCTACAAATTGCTACATTGCCCCCACTCCCCCCAGCTGCTTCTGTGGGGACAGGCTATAGCTATTCATTGCTGGACCACATACCATGCCAGAGGTGCCATCGTGAAGCCAAACCTCAGATGGTGCTGCTTGCTGCTTTCGGTATGGCAGATTTGTGTGTGACCTGTAACGACGCACTGTACTGATTCCTGGCATTGAGAGAATGGAGGCCTTTGTGCACTTGGAAATGTACCCTTGCCCCAGTTCACTGACAGTGAATATACATTTCCCCAAGACCTAGATAAAGTTCTCAACTGTGACCAGAGGATCTTGTATAAGGTGTGTGAGATCCTGACCTGTTGGTCTCTTGCCTGAGCTTGCTTAGTTGGAGGCTTGGGTCCTGCTGCTGGGGCTGGCCCTCTTCGATAGCAACTGAGCCAGGTCTGATACCTCTGGGTGCCATATGCACTTCTTGGCCAAGCAGGTCTACAAAGGGATAATTCCCTCCCACTTCTGTGTCCTTGTCCACCCCTTCGGCCTCAGAGGCAGGCTCAAAGTGGGCTTGGAGCTCTGAAAACAGACCAAGGCACAGAACAGCACTCAATAAGACAATTCATTGCATTGCACTGCTTGCTGTGTTAGGGCACTACTGACTAACGAGATGATTTGATTGGACTCTGCAGTGTAACTATGGTCTTTCTGAGTTTACACAAGAAAAAAAAAATGACAATGAATGGCTACAAACAGGCTTGGGCTCTGCTTGGTTCCTGTTCCAAGAAGCACTTGGGAGAGCAGACAGAAGTGAGCAGCCAGGGCCCAGTGTGAAGAAAGGAAGGGAGAGCAACAATTCTAAAGCCTGCCTTCTTCAGCCAAAGTACCACAGGAGAAGCAAGCTGAACATTAAGTTTGTGCTAACATTTCAAAAAGGAAGCCTCTTAAGATTGGGCTCTACATAGCACAGAGATACAGCATGTACTTCAGAACATGTAAGATCCCGAGTTTGTTCCCCAGAATGAACATGCACATACATACAGCAAGATCTGTAGCCAGTGAAGGATGCTCCTGAAGAAACAGCCATGTAATTATCAATTATCTTATAAGCATGGGTGAACATGCACACTGAGGAGGCTGTATGATCACTGGAGGATCCCTGCCTTCAAACACTGACTCCTTGTTAAGATCAAAAGTATACTTTGTACACAGTCACCTTCATTATGCCCAGGAGGTAAGTAAATAGGACATTAAGAGATGTTATCACAGACTTTTAGTCCCAGAAAGATCTATGACAGCATTTACTTAACTGTGGGGAAGTATAAAACCAAAATGGAAACAGAATTGGATGTTTGAGGCTAATGCTGTCTTGGGCAGCCTGAACCTGACCTTGAGTGCAAGAGGGCACTTACCTGGGATGAGAATGGCAACTGCAGCCTGCACAGCTCTGCGAATGATGTTGTCCATTGCAAACATCCAGTGAGGCCTAATTAAGTGGTTTCTCAAAATTCTATTGACCTAAAAAAAAGTCACAAAAGTCCGTATGTCTATTCTTTGAACTTTTAAGAAAGCGACTTATAATTCTAATTTGCTCCTCTTCCCTGTGAGATGAAGTGTTGCTGTGCTACCCTGGATTTCTGCCTGCTTCATTCTTCTGAATGAACCTTCCTCTAGGTAGACCCTAAGTCACAATGGGTTCAATGTCACCGGGCCTCTTGGCTGTTGATTCAATGAGCATTTATTGAGCATCTATGATATGACAGACTATTGGGAACATGTAACAAGATAAACCAGACCTGGCTTTGGTATCGGAGGAACATACATCTGGGCAGGCATAGAAGCATACCCAGCGTCTGGCAAGTGCCTTTCCCTATAGCCTATGCATGCTCTCTGTGGTCAAATGCAATTACTGTGTGCTTACAAAGAGCTGCTGAAATTTGGGGTTCTGGTTGTGAACAAATGAGAAGGAATGGATGCCACTGAAGAACAGGGTGAGTTAACTAGTTTAGCTATCATGTTCTTCCGGGCCTGATAGCACTCACAGCATCCTGGAATCCAAACAGGATCAGGTGAATCTGGTTGATGGATGAGCTGTCAAAGTCCAGGTCCACCTTTAGTTTTCCTATTGTTGCCGCCATCACCCTGTGCTCTGGAGAGCGGATGAAGTCTCTGAGGATTCCAATTATCTGTTTGATGTGGCCAACTGAGAGAAGCAACTCTTCTGAACTCTGACAACCACATACACACATACACAAAATCATTTTCGTTTGACTGAGTCAGGAGGTAGGAATTTCTACATGCATTGTGGGAAAGTAGACTCTACATTTGCTAAATGGAATTGTGGGAGCTCTCCATATCCTTCCTGTCAGTCTTGGGGATCCTCTCTGATAGGTGGGTAGACAACGCCTCAGCACTAAGCCAGCTGGGAATGATGCTATCATTCTATTTGAGCACTGGGTGGGCCTCGGAAGGTACAATTCACAGCAGGGCAATGGTCTCTCTTAAAAGTAACTTTCCATCCATAATAAGGAGAGACATCACTTTGCTACTACTGTGACCTAGTTAAAACTTTGTTTTCTTCCATAACCATTTTCCCTACAGTGGCTGTTCTCTTAACTTCTGGGTGTAGCTCGAGCATGGTGCTTCTCAACCTTCCTAATCTGTGACCCTTTAATACAGTTCCTCATGTTGTGGTGACCCCAACCATAAAGCTATTTAGTTGCTGCTTCATAACTGTATTTTTGCTACTGTTATGAATTGATATGTGACCTCAAAGGGGTTGCCTACAGCTTGAGAAGCTTTGCTCTAGAGGCTGGATGGAGGCCTAGGAAGCTCTAAGTCTTCCAGGGCTTTCAGCTGCCATCTGGCTTGTTCTCCACCAGATGGCAGCACCACCCCACACTTCTAGGAAGCACTGCAGTAGGCTGAAAATTTACCTTTCAGGGGAGTTTTCTTTGTATTTTCCTTTGTTAGGAAAGGGAAAGGTGTCGGGAATAAGCACAGTAATCATGACTACTATGTGAAAGTACCAGAGGACAGGCCACCCTGTTGTCCGTTAGCAGACCCCATCCCTCAGCCTGTACCTGGACCACACACTCCTGCAAGTTGGAAGCCACTTGGTTCTGTTCCTCCCAAAGGATTTTGTACAGGATGGCTCTGCGCTCACTGTCTTTGCGCAGCAGAAAAAGACCAGGATCCCTCTCCTCTGGGGATAAGGCTGTGTTGCGGTCTTCTAAGGCCGAGCTTTCATCTGGGACACTGCAGACAAACACATTCAACAATTCCTGTGCTTGTCTTGGAAGGGTAGCACGTTCTGCTCTGGGGGAGTCTCCAGAAAAGAAACTTGTGGGTGGGCAAGAGGTTAGCATTCCCTCCCCCCTCCGTGACTCCCTCTATGGTATCCTTGGGGGAGGAGAACAAGGAGATAAGGGACCAAAAGAAAGGAAGAGGGAGAGAACCGGGAGGCAGAGAGGGGGAGGGGAAGAGGAGATGAGAAAGAGGAAGCATGGAGGGGGGGGGAGGAGAGAGAGGAAGAATATAGGGACAACCAGAAAAGAGAAAGGGCACTGACTGAAGTGTTTCCTTGACCACCCTGCTGCCCGGCAAAAACCCTTTCCACGACCCAGCAAGTGTTCTGATATTGAGAAACAACCAGCACCCTGTAGAGGGACAAAGGACACTGACAGTACCTGAGAAGGTGGCTGAGCTGATGCTTGGGCACCTGAGCTTTCTCAAAGAATGCATCAGGCTGGGCATCCGAGTCTGGGGAGATGGAACCATGCTCGCTGCTGCTGCTGCCCATAAGCTCAGCCGATGAGGGCAGGGCCAGGGTACCAGTGCTACTCCGGACACCCTCTGTGGAGAAACAGCCAGAGAGTGGCCAGGTGTGCAGATAAGGGCTTGTTAATCACGGAGTACCCTAATCTGCTGGAACAATCTCTAGGGGAAGGATCTAGTGAAAATGTACATTTGGGGTGAGCCTCATCTGGAACACAGCTCTCTGCAGCAAGTTGGTGAGTCACAATGCCACAGCCTCTGACTCATCCACACAGCGGAAAGAGGGCAAATTGTTTTCTTTTTAGGTCAACCCTAGTTCACTGAGAGGACTTACTACACAACAAAGTGTCATGTAGAATTTTCTGGCCTGCAGGATGGCAACCACAGGCAGACTACCCCAATGTGCCCTTTTATCAAGTAGGTATCAACAAAGGATAGCAGGCCAGACTTCAAAAGTGAGGCATCAGGCTCTACATGTGGGGAAGGTCAAAACCTTAGGCAGAGGACCTCTTGTCTTCCTCCTCCGCACATCCCTCAAAGTAGTACTTTAAGTACAGGGCGGGGCATCATAGTGATCCAGGAGGTGCCCTGTGCCTGTGAGAAAATAGATGGACAATTGCCTGGGCCTGTATACTCTTCAAACCTCTGGGTCCACTCCTGCTGTTTTTCATTTAAGTGGGCCTAGCATGGGAAGCTTGGTATTCCAGGGGCCCCTGTTCTTTCTCTGAGCATCAGAGCAGCTCAAGCCCAGGGTGTTCTCCAGTTGTCCTGGTAGGCCTTACCTGAAGGCTTGAAAGCAATTCGGTTTTTCTTGCCCTTGTTCACCTGCCTTAAGAACCCTTCTCGGAGTAGGTCAGCAGCAGTGACCCGTTTCTGAGGATCAGGTTCAAAGCATGATAAGATGAAGGCTCTGGCTTCGGCCGAAAGGGCTTCTGGAATTTCAGGGTGGATCTTAAACATCCCTACCTGCATTGAAGGGACAGTTAACAGTGTCAGCCTTGGGTGAATTCAGGTGTATGCATGTTCAATAGAAGCTGCCATCTCATGAGGATCAGAGCTTGGTGACAAATTGCCACATGATGTTTCTGCTCCTTCCACCTACAGATGGACTGACTCTATTTCCCTTTCCCTGAAGTCTTGACTAGTTTCTCATGACTCAAAAAACTGTTGGGAAAGCAATATTGTGAGGCTTTCAGGACATAGGCCTTAAAAGGCCTGGTAGACACTGCTCGTGGAGTCTGGAGATCATCACAGTATGAAAAGGGAGCCAGGATAGACAAGCACGTGGAAAGAGTGGTTCATCTACCATCCCTGCTGTGCTCTCAGCCGCGTAGAAGAGCCCTGCCCCAACAAGGCCACCAGGTGGATGCACCCACGAGCAAAGCCAGGGAAGAACACTCAAAGACCAACAGTCAACTCAGAACTGTGAGCAACAACTGTGCTTTAAGCCTCTAGAGCAGCGGTTCTCAACCTGTGGGTCATGACCCCTTTGGCAAACTCCTATCTCCAGAAATATTTACATTACAATGCAGAACAATAGAAAAATTAGTTTTGAAGTAGCAACAAAATAATTTTATGGTTGGGGGGTCACCACAACATGAGGAACTGTAATAAAGGATTGAGAAACTGCTCTAGAGGATGATAGTTTCTCTGGTAAGAAAGCTCCAGTTGAGAAAATTCAAAGGTTTCAAAGATTGGTACTATCTTCCCAGATAAAGACTCTCATCAGATATCACCCTCTCAGATCTCTTTATCTCTATTTTACTCCACAGCCCAGATTCTTAGCCTCCAGCTCTAAGCCACAAGCAAGCATACCCTGAGGTGGTTGCCTTACAGATAAGCAAATTGTCCATCTTACAGATAAGAGGCTCCCTATCCCCACCAAAGGTTGTGGTTGAGGGAGGAATAAATCTATCTTGTTAGGACTTGGGAGACCAAGGTAGCTTCAGTTCCTCTTCCTTCTAGCTAATCCACTTCCCTGCTAAAGGAGGTACCATGTGAACCACAGTGGAACAAGAGTCAGTCCCCAGATGTCATGTCCTATCATGGCATAGAAATCTTCTCTGAAAACTTCTGGATAACTCTATATAACCTCTTCCTATATAACTCTTCTCATTAGAGGCTACTCTCTAGCCGTTTTAGGAGCTGTCTTCATAACCCCCAGCACCATCCTGTGCCTTTCCCAACCCTGCAACCCAGAGATAAAAGCCACTCTGTCTTTTATATCCGTACTCACTGTCCATTTCCTTGGCTGTCCTGGGTGCTGATTTTGACTCCCTTGCTTCACTCTGTGAGCTCTGAAACTGCAGAGCCTTCTGATTTTATCACCACAAAGCCCTTGACCAAGTGACATGTCCCATTCTCAGGACACTACTCCTTATGGCTTGAACAGATGAATGGCCTAAGAGTTGTGAAAATATTAGATGCTGGATAGACTCCAATTGTCAGACATTACTTGTAGCACTACTCACCTGAGCAATGGGGAAGAGAAGTTGGCAGTGCTCACCAGCACCAGCATACACAAAGATAAAAACACCAGGACCTGATTCTCAAGTGGGAAGAGGTAGTCCCTCTCCGGCTCTTAGAATGAAAACGGCAAAGTGGGTAGCAGCTGGCATCTTGTACATGCATGGGTGGGGTTGGGGGTAAAAAAAGGTCTCTTGTGTCCCAGGCTAGCATCAAACTTAGTGTGTAGCTGAGGATAGCCTTGAAATCCTGATCATTCTGCCTCTGTTTCCCAAGTTCTCCTAAGAGTGTACCATCATATTCAGCCTAAGTACATCACTAAGATTTTTGACTATGTTTTGTTGGCAATAAAATCTTGACTTCAAACCCAAAAAAGTCAATACATTTCCAAAGAGTTTGTACAGCTTATTAGTTAAACAAAAGCAGGAGAGAGGAAGAGGACCAGGAAAATTACTTTTGTTCTATGGACGAATTCGGTTCGTGGCTGTCGTTTGTGCTTCCTGAGCACCACAAGAGTTCAGCAGACCAGAAAGTAGACAGCATGTTTTCCTTAGTGGCAGCTGCTATAGATGTCAGGACCTGTGATGGCAGCTGGTAGTCTTCAATGGCCCCAACTAGATCAATTATACTAACTGATGTGCTGAGGGAAGTTGTTTTTGTAGCCCTTACATTCAGGGTTTTACTGGGATTAAAAGGTCAGAAGATTCTTGACTTTTTATCTTGGCCTTGCAACTGTCTGGGTTGCTGATGTGAGACAGGCAAGCCATGAGAACCTTCTGCCAAGACAAACTTCAGTGTCAGAATCCCGAGCTTCACATCTGGAGAGTTCTGTTTCAACATCCATCCAAACCACCTAAATGAACAAATATATTTTACCTTGAACATGGCTGCTTGTGGCTCACCAAGCTCATGGAATGGAGGCCTGCTGGTTGCCATCTCAATGATGGTACATCCCAAGGACCAGATATCAGCAGGAGCACCATACCCTCGAGGTCCCTGATCAATAATCTCAGGTGCCATGTACTGAAGAGTCCCTATGTGAAAAAACAAATAAAGACTTGGGCACCATATTGCTTAAAAGTGAACCATAAATATATAAATGAGTGGGTTCGGCAGAGGGGGACCTCTCTCGTGTGTAAGCCATTTGCTTGCATCATTTATTGCTCAGTGACATGCAATATGCTTTCCTTTAACATGATTAATATTGAAAGAGGATTTAGTCCCCCAAAGGATAACTGAGCCCAACTCAATATGCATGTTTCGTGTGGGTTTTTTTGGGGGTGGGGAGTCTGTTGTTTTGAGACAGGTTTTCTCTGTATAGCCCTGGCTGTCCTAGAACTCACTCTGTAGACCAGGCTGGACTCAAACTCACAGAGATCCGCCTGCCTCTGCTTCCCAAATGCTGGGATTAAATGTGTACCACCACTGTCTGGCTTCAATATGCATGTTTTAATGCATACCAGATACAGAGAAACTGGAATGGGAGAAATAAGCTGATAAGAAGGAGCTAACATGGTAGAGAAGAAGGCATAATGGTGGTGGTGTAACAGTGAAATCAAAAGGCAGTGTTTAGAGATAGATCAGCCATTTAAAGGCTAGGTTCACAACCAAAATGCAGTGCTCTAATAGAAGTATCTACAAGGAGGAACGTGTAGATGAATAAATGCCTGATTAGGCTTTTCTCTGAACCAGGGAAATTATCAATGTGTTAATTTTGTTCTCTGACAAAGTAGGGTGTAAGAGAGTTGTTGGGGAAAAGAGGCATGAAAGATAAAAAGGGAAGGGCCATGGTGTTAATCTGCAATGCAAGTTTAATTCCCAGAAAGGGGGATGGGCAAAATAGGAGGTCATCTCAAAAGCCATTGCTGTGAGCCACCATGGAGCTCCTGGCCAAAATTTGTATAGTGGATGAGTTCCCCCTTTGCCCTTTGTCATGAGTAGAGAATAGCCTGTGTAAAGCACAACCAACATGATCCAAAAGGGTGGTAGCTGATGCTGTCAGTGAAGTAAGTTTTTGCTGTAAAGATGGAAGAGGACAGAAAAACATCAAACCAGAGGGAAGAGCTTAGCAAAGCTCAAGTACAGAGTCCAGGGTACAGCCTGGTGGATCTGCACCAGATGGTGATGGTGGATCTGGGGCAAGGTGACTAAAGGTAGCAAAGAAACAACCCTTGCCAAAAATGGTGGTAAGGGAAGGCTGACTTTGTCAGGAGCTACTAGAGGTTGTTAAAGGGAAGGTGGTGACTGTCTATGGCGTCAGGAATCTGAAAGGATTAATGAAGGGGAAGACATGGGGTGAGCAGGAGGTTGGAGAGGCCAATGAAGGGCCTGGGGGTTAAAATCTTTGGTTTTCCTTAATGTGGCATGAGAAAAGAGAGTGCAAGTGTGGACTTGCCATCAGAAGATACTATGGACCGACAAAGAGGTTTAGATGACCTTGGCCAAGGCATGGCTATAATACTGATGTCCAGAGCAAAGAAGAGGGTCTGTCTCAAGATCATACAACCAAAGGTGGTTTCCTGAGTTTTTACTCAATAAAGGTACTACTTTTTTTTTGAAAGGCCAATGTCATGTAACCATTTTTCTTTACTATAAAATATCAATTAATTAACAGAGACAATGTCTTACTCTGTAGCTCAGGCTAGTCTGGATCTTTATGTAGCCTAGGTTAACAAGGAACCTTGATTTTCCTGCCTCAACCTCCAGAGTATTGGGTTCAGAGGCACAAACCACTATGCTTGGTATCATCTTTCATCCAGTGTTTCACTGCACAGCCTGGACTAGCCTGGAAATCACTATGTAGTCTAAGGCTGGTGTCAAACTTAATGGTGGTCTTCCTTCTTCAGCTTTCCAAGCCTCTATAAGTGTGGATCACCAAACCTAGCTTCCTATGAACCTTTTAAAGATTCTAAGACAGTTGTGACCAATAGAAAGTTCTGCAATAATGGGCATATATTCTATACAGTCTGACATGGTAGCCATCAGCTACACATGACTAGTATGTTGTTGAAATGTAGTTAATGAAGCCAAAAGAAATGAATTTTAAATAGTTTCAATTAGTTTCAACCACCTCTGAAGTTATAGATTATTATTGGTGAAGACAAAACAGATGGGTGGGGCACAAATAAATGCTTTGGCTTTCAGAGTGAAAATGAAGGGGGAACTGTTGAGTCAGTTGCAAAGTTAGGCAAGATGAAGGTGCATCTCATGTGCACTTGCACTATGAGGAAATCCCAGTGCCTCAGGAAGGAAACTTCTGGTGTTACAATATCCCCTGCAGGCTGTTGCTGCTGTGACCAACACAGGGAATGGTGTTGGCAGGAGATGCTCCTTCATCTATCTATAATTAAGTACAGAAAGATTTAACACCGTACTGTTTATTAGCACTCATCTCGCTCTGCTCTGTGATGCTGGGGCTGGTATCCCCTTCTTCATTGCCTGCAGCTCCCTGTTAGGTTCTGCAACTAAAAGGCAGTAGAAAGATTCTGGAAGGATAGAGGGGGATGTAGCATGAATTCTAACTGGTCTGAATAATAAAAACCTGGAGTCAGATCTTAGGGTGGGAAAGCTGAGAGATCAGAGAAGCAGTGCAGTCAGCCACTAGAGAGACCTTTTACCTCTACTGAATCCTCAGACTAAAGGAGCTATCCTGTCTCTACGAATCCTCAGACTGCATGCTCAGACTGCATCTGAGCTCCTGTGTCCTTCCGCCTTATTTTCCTCTCTCTGCCCAGCCATATCTCTTCCAGTCTCTACCTCCCTAGTACTGGGATTAAAGGCATGTGACTCCCAAATACTGGGATTAAAGGCATGAGTCACCACTACTTGGCTTTGTTTTGCTTTTAGACTGGATCAATCTCATGTAGCGAACTCACAGAGATCTGTCTGCCTGTCTCCCAAGTGCTGGGAGTAAAGGTGTGTGCCACTAATGCCTGGCCTCTATGGCCAACTAGTGGCTCAGCTCTATACTCTGATCTTCAGGTGCTTTGCTTTTTATATTACAAACAAAAGGGGACTTACTCTTCCCTATATGTTTGTTGTTCCTGTGAGCAGGCCTGAATGTGGACCATCAGTTGGCTCTAATATCCCAATTTTTGTCACTATACACTCCCAGAACCAGGCATGTAAGTAGTAGAGTACTTATGTCAGCCTAGGCACACTCCCTCCTCAAGGTTCTGATCTACCTTACCAACTGTGCACTCCCACCCTTATGAAGTCTCCTGATGTCTCAGCCTCCTTTTGCCTTTTCAGTTTCTGTACTCAGAAAATGCTCTGTGAAAACAATTGGGATGACTTATATTTTCCTGCCTGGACCATGGCTAACACACTTGAAAGGTAGGTGTAGGTGTGAGTGTATGTGTTTGATATACATTCATTGTACACAGTGACTGGTTTCATAAACAAATATTCATACAATTATTTCATATACTTCAACCATATTCACAGCCCTCTTCTTTCTGCTTTCCATATTTCCATTCATTCCCCCAGAAGTTGGTCCCCTACTTTTGTGTCATATTTAGATATGATTTATGAATCTATATAGGACAAGGGTCTACAAATGTAAGAAAACACACACTTCTTTTCAATCTGACTTATTTTGCTTATATGGTGATCTCTAGTTGGATATATTTTCCTGCAAAGATACAATTTCATTCTTTATGTATAAAGATGATTTTTTGTTTTCTTTGGTTTTTCAACACAGGATTTCTCTGTAGCTTTGGAGCCTTTCCTAGAACTATCTCTTGTAGACCAGGCTGGCGTTGAACTCAGAGAGATCCGCTTGCCTCTGCTTCCCAAGTGCGCCATCACTGCCCAGCATACAAAGATATTTTTAAAAGAGGAAAATATACATACAAGTAACATTATATGACTAAACAGGTTATATAAATATATGTTTATGTATATACACACATATATGCGTGTAACAGCAATTAATGTAAAAAGAAACTATGAATTTGAAATAGAACAAGGAGACGGGTATATGGGGGAATTTGGAGGGAGGTAAAGGAAAGAGGAATGGTATTATAATCTCAAAAATAAAATAATTTGTAAAAAGAACATGAAAATAAATTTACATTATGTAGAACTCAAAAACAGTACTAAATCAGTGAGGCCTAACTGATCCTGATCAAGTAACTATCTACCTTAGTATAAATTTTTCATAATTAAAACCATAATTAATTTCAAGCTAAATGTAGAATTTTCTCTATACAAGACCATAATGACTATTAACTATTGTAAAGTTAAGGAATCAATAAGGACATCCATATTATTTATTTCTATGTAATAAATTTAGCAGCTTAAAACAATGTATCGGTACACAGGGTATAGCTCAGTAGTAGCACATTTGCCTAGCATTCATGAAGCTCTGTGTTCCATCCTTAACATAACCCAAAAGGTCATTATGATCTCACACATCTAAGGGCGGGGACCCAGGAGCAGTCAGCTGAGCAGGCAGGGAGTCTCCTATGAAGCCGCAGTCCAGATGTGAATTGGACTACATGATTTAAAGATTAGCCTAAAATGGCTAGGTCCGCTTGGAAGTTCCCTCTTTCAGACCGGGATGAGCAGGAAGCTTCCTAACTGCATTTTCTCATGAAATGGAATCTTCCAGAGGACTGTTCAAGACATGATCTATCAGTGAGAATCATCAGAGAGAAGGAAGTGGACATTTGCTGCCACCATCACTTCTATCTTTTCCATTCACTAGAAGTGGGGGCACTTTATCAATTCAGCTAGATTGCACGTTGGTTCCCACATCTGACTTTGGATCAGTATTTGATGACCTATAAATAATTTCCATGTAGGTACTATGCACCGTTCATAATTCTGTAAGATTTGGCAAAGGAGGTGCCATCTATTGTTATAACACATTTTACACAGGAGGAAACTGATGTTCAGAGAAACTAATCATTAAAGCTGAAACCCAGACCTTCTGTCCCTGAGTTCAGAACTTGACATCACTGAATTATATAACAAACCAAGAAGCACTGCTGAAGCAAAAGCTACCTGAAAAGGAATGACTCCTACAGGGCTTCAAAGACAAGCTATTGCCTCTTTCCCACATTCCTGGAAGATGTAGAGCAATGGTGGAAATGTAGGCACTCCATTTGATATACTACTCACATGAACAGTCAACAGAGACATGGAACCACACAAGATAAAGGAATAGCCCCAGTGGCGTGTGTGTGTAGGGGCATGTGTCAATTCTACCAAAGGCTGGAGTCTGGAGAAGACCTGTGAAGATGGCATTGCGATGTGTTTGAACCATGCACAAATCTTGGGAAATTGCCTTGCCCTGAACCTGGCTCTCTTTGGGGCCTCACAGCCTCACTAGCTTCCCTCCAAGAGGCATCCTATCCCGCTCATCCTAGCGCTTAGACACCTGCCCCAGGTGATGGTATAGACTTCACAACACAGTGTCCAAAAGACCCACAGGTACTGACTCAGCCCCCTTGGGGTATATTCTACTGGAAGCTTCTGGGTAGTTTCCAAGGCAGGATTTTCACACCCTCAGAAAAGAAAACATGTGCCATATGGCAATTGTCTGATAGAGGAACCAAGTTATGATGTAGATACTACAGCAAGGCATGAGACAGGGACCGCACAAGCAGAGTTTCCAAGAGACCTTTAAACTCCTCAGTACACGGGTTTGAACGCCTTACTTAGGGACCTCTCATCCAAGTCAAGGGACTCAACTTTAAGAGTAAAAAAATAGATGTGGGGTGGATATAAAAGCAGCTTCTTTTGAGAATAGTGCTAGATTGGTGACCTAGTGTCAAATAAGAAGAGCAAGAGTGGGGGAATCCCCAGGAGGATGTGGCCCATGGCAACTCAAGCAGTTTAAAGGCTATTCCAGATATGTACATTTGAAAGGAGATCACCCATGTTAGCATTTCCCATAGGTTCCTTGAGATGTTAGTGGCCCAAATTTCAAAATTTTATATTAAAAAAGTAGTGAAAAGAGAAGTTCGTGCTACCTCCCATGGTGATGGAGACTGTCCTAATCATGCTGTCCAAGTGATGGCCTTGTGGGAAGCACCACTTCTTCCCAACCCAAAACTTTATAGCCAATAAGAGATTGATACTACATATTCCCCTCTGATAACCTGCATGGAGTACAGGCTGCTGAAGAAGTAAATGCGACAGCAGTATCACGCCTTCTCGATGATGAGTTGATTTAAGAAGGGGGAGCAGTTATAGCCATTTTGGTTTTAGATATTTTTCAAACTACAGAAACAGTCTTCCAGGAAATGCTTCCATGGAAAGAAAGCACAGCAGGTACTAGGTACAACATGAAGGATAAGTGGTTAGGGAGATTCAGGGGACACTCAGTCAATGGCCAACCATGATATGGGGGTCACATTCAGAGGGAATCCAACAAGAGAAATGAACATCACACACTAAACCGCAGAGAACAGGGATCCAGCTTCCAATGGTGTTAATCAAGACACCATTTAACCTGCCAATCTTTTTTTCTTTGCCTTCCTGCAGTTGGTGAGTTAGGAAAGAGGTAGAGAAGAAGCAAGCACTCCTGACTGTAGAGAAGAGGTCACTGTCCACAATGCAGCGGGCATGGAGAGGGGCAAGGGGGTCAGCGGCGTTGATGAGGACCAGAGCACTCACGAGTATATAAGCCTATACCTTTCCCATCACCCATTTTAACCTGCTGTTCCCTCAAGTTCCACTGTGATTCTGTCATCTAAGCAGCTGGAAAAGTCATGGGACAATCCAAATCTGCTCTGGGCTAAATGTAATGGGCAATAGGAGACAAATACAACCTTTATGATGACCTTTTGTGTGCCACAGGTTCAACATATTCCATATAGAAACTCAGTCCTTTCAAAGAAACCCTCTAGCTCTCAAACTCTAACTTAGAAGTTATAACTTTTAAATGCAAGTTCATATTAAATGTTAAAATACAAATTGTATTTGTTTAACAAATACTTGTTTCACTTGCTATGATCCAGGTGCCAGTCAAAATATTTAATAAATATTGATCCATTTCATCCTTGGTAACCCCCTGAGGTCTATTTTTGTAAACATTTCCATTTGTTGTTAAAACAGTTTCTTTGGAGATTAATTTTCCACTTTGGAGGGAAACTTCTTAACTACAGGGAGGTCAAATAAGTAGGTGTTCTAAAGGGAAGCAAAATATTGTAGAGAAATTCATTTTGACTGGAAGTAAACAACTTGAAATAACTTCAGGAAGTCCATGAAACTGACTAGATTCTCTATTTACTCTTGAGGAAGGAGGGTCCTAAACAGTAAAGACTGCTGAGTCACTCCTAGACTAGCCAAGCTGCCGGGAAGAAGCAGAGATAACCAAGCAGTTTAAAACTAAAAAAGAGGGCTGGAGAGATGGCTCAGCAGTTAAGAGCAATGATTTCTCTTCTAGAGGTCCTGAGTTCAATTCCCAGCAACCACGTGGTGGCTCACAACCACCTATAATGAGATCTGGTGCCCTCTTCTGGCCTACAGGCAGGATGCTGCATAAATAAAAAAAAATAAAATAAAATAAATAAATAAATAAATAAATCTTTAAAAAAATAAAATAAAAAAGAGAGAGAAACAGCAGAGAACAACCAAATTAATTAGAAGAAACAAACCCAGCCATGCTGCCTAGAAGAGGCTTAGAACAGCTAAACAACCTGGAAAGGGCACTCACTCTCCAACCTTTTCGGCTACCTACAGGCTATATAGTGTGCTCCAGGTTCCCAGCTTTGGTGAGCTATTACCCTTGCTGGAGTAGGCTTTGGTGATACAGCTGTCTTTGAGTCATTTCTGTTCCTGTAAGTAACCTCTCATCTGTATTCCTGTAAGTAATCCCAATAAAGCTCATTGGTTCACCAAAGTGGACGCTGGTGTATCCATACTTTGTTCTATCATGAACTGTCTATCTGGGAAGAATAGACATGTATGTTGTCTTTTTTTTTTCAGGAAAAATATGTCCCATATCATTTTATTCAATAAAAATCTGAGAGATAGATAGATAGATAGATAGTAATTTATATGTCCCAGGTGACACGAGAAGCAAGTTGTTGAGCCAGAAACTGGGACTGCTCATCTTTAATTGGAGGGTATTTATAGCTAAAGACCAAATAAAGTTCCTGTTGTTGTTCTAATATTAAGTATGTGTGTAAGAGCAATAAAAACATACATTCACACAAAGGTTCCTGTGTGAGTGATCACAGAAGAACCTTTATCATTCATAATTTGGGAGACTATTCAGGTGGAAAGGAATGAAGTCCTGGCAATGCCATAATATGGATGAGCCTTGAAAACATCACTAAGCGAGGAAGGTAAACGTTTTTAGAATGTGTATTGCCACATTACATTTGCAGGAATATCCCAAACATGCAAATCTGCACACATACCGAGTCAATCCAATGACTGTCTGGAATTAAAACTAGGGCTGGCTGTACGGGGGCACAGGGATATTGCAGGGGAAACAGAAATGTTTAAAAATGGAATTGGAGCAATGGCTGTAGGATGTGGTAAATTTGTCAGACACCATTGAATCATGCATTTCAAATGGATGCTCTAACGACACTAAGTTTTATCTTCATAAAGTGTTAAACCTACCACAATAAGGACAAAAAGGCTCGGTGTGTGGTTCAGTAATAGAGCACTGGCATGGTCCTGCTTCCAGCCCCAACACTGTTCAAAATTGAGTTTTGTTACTGTAATTAGTTTATCATACCCAAGGCAAAGGCCCTTCATAGGAACATAGGAAGGAAGGGATTCAGGGCATGCAACTGCCTGAGATTATTGTTTCTCCTAACAAGATTCAGAAAATTTCAGAGCATCTATGAGGAAAAGTTCCACCATTATCCACCATAACCAGAGTTCTTTACCAGCCAGCTGAGACTCCTTTACAGAACTTTTCTCTTTTGTAAAGAGTAATTACATGCAGGAGAATTTCCTCACCAAAATGTGATCCCTCTTTTATTATCCCCTAAACACCCCTGCATTATTTTGCAGTGCAAAATTCATGCCTCCTTAAGCCAATTACGTGAGAAATGTGATATGCAATAATGAATTATACATGTGTTTTCCATGTGATTTTTTTCCTCCTGAGGGATGCTAATTATGAAATAAACTGTTGGTGTTTTATGATTTTGAAATAGTTTCTTGTCATATCAGATCCCCTCTTGCTACATATAGCCAAGCTAATTGTGGCTTCCAAAGAGGAAGATATGTTATTTTCAATTACAGTTGTAAAATGAGAAGATAAAAGGGGGGTCAATCTTATATACATACTCATATGTAAATAAGGGCATATTTATATCAGAAATCATAAGTGAAGATTCAACATATTCTTTATGTGGAAAATGCTAATGGAGTCCTGGTGTAGTCTTGTCCCATTTTAAGGCACATGTACCTCCTCTGGACTTATAACTAAAAAGTCATTTTTGATAGATTAACATTCCTTTTGATTGGGGGGGTCCACGTCTCCACTGTGGGTACCCAGGAACTAATACATAACAGTTCTCTTATTGAAGAAAAGTCCTTTAAAACTGGAACATTATTTACCACAGATAAGACCAAATTTGTCCATTCTACAACTCTGGCCATTTCAAGGACAGAACAATCAATTCCCTTACTTATTTCAGAACTATAAAGTTCTGAGAGCTGTTTCACAGTTCTGTCAGGAATGTTCTTTGTGATCGTCATGCTCCTCTAGGAGACCACAACCTTATTAAAAACCAGCACTGCTTTCCAAGGATCAAATTTTAACTAGCGTTGCTTTTAAGCAGGAACTCCAAAAAGCCACAGGTAGCCTATGAGAGGCCTTATACCTACTGGTCTGGTAAATGGAAAACCAGCTGGCAATTTATATCACCTTTGAATCCAGTCCCTGTCAACATTCAGAGAGTTTTATCGCCAACAGGTGGACAGAATGTAGTCTTTCAACTTCACATAAAATACCCTCTTTCCCCAGGATAATTAGCCTCCCTTGGAAACTTAATCATATCAAAATACAAGGTGTTAGAATTTACTATAGTAAAGAGCGATTTTATGACACACCAATAACATGTCTTAATAAGTTACACAAAATTACCCATTATTTTGACTGGTATGCCACCAACTGTGAAGACATAATGCCATTTTACTGACTGAGAACCCTCAGGAAACCTCAGCAGAGTTCTTTGTCTACCCAACCTATCAGAGGCCAAGAAGAAAGTAGGGCAATATTGGTGTAACAATACATCACTATGACAAAGTGAAAGAGTTTTAAAGTCAAGGACAATACTTTATCTGCATTAAGAATCAAAATGGATGGAGTTTGAAACAATCATCCCAAGTGAGGTAACTCAGACCCCCAAAGACAAATATTGTGTGTTTTCTCTGAACGCCAGCTTTTAAGTTTTAGACATGTTTCTTTCTGAGAAACCAGAGGTTAGGTCCCCTAGTAAGGGACCAGGAAGGATAGAGGATCTTCCAAATAAGGGGAAATATAGTATAGTGTTATAAAGCGATAAAGGGGAAACTAAAATAAGGAGGGGTAAATGAGGAGGGGGATGGGAGGAGAGAGTAAAGAAGGGAATATGGAGATAGACAATTATCATTAAAGGCCTTTTGAAAAGTCATATGGAAATTTGCTGCTCTAGAAGCGTCTCAAAATATATCCATATAGGAAAGGAAGTTAAAGGGAGTCACTGTATAATGGGGAAGATAATGCACAAACTAGATATCATATGCTACCGAATAAACCCCCACTGCTAGGAATGGATTACATCTTCTTGAGTCATTGGCTAAAGGGGTCCCATAGAACCCCCTAAACACCACTGGTATCATCAAAGTTATTACTCACTCGCCATAACATGGAGATATCAATCAACAACAAGTGCCAACAACAAGTTTTAAAACTTTATTTAATATACATTGGTGTAGCTGTGAGGGTGTTGGATCACCTGTAACTGTAATTTCAGACAGTTATGTGAGCTGTCATGTGGGTGCTGAGAATTGAATCTGGGTTCTCTGGAAGAGCAGTCAGTGCTCTTAACCACTGAACCATCTTTCTATCCCCCCAACTAGCAGTTTTACCCCCTACTGATTAGTGTTCATGTTGCTGGAAATTACTTTACACATGTCAGAGGAGAAAAGCAAACATCATATTATAAAGCTATAAATGCTGCCACCTATGACAGTGACCTGCCCTGCACGATAAACTGGTACAATAGAGGCACATATTGGGAGTAACCAATATCTTTTTCAATTGGATTTAAAACCCACTCCATGAAATGGAACCCATACATGACACTGTCAAGAACATGAGAAAATAGATGGGACATGGGCCTAGTTGAAAGCCTACTAAATCTGCTAAAGGAACACAGTAATGACTCCCAATGACATATTGCTGTTATCTGTAGATCAATGTTTCACTCAGCCCTCATCAGAGACAATTTTTCTTATAGTAGATGGGAAATGCCACAGACTCACAAATGGACAATGTGCAGAAAGTGAGAGACTTTGGAACACTCATCCCTAAATGGGATGTCTTTATCAAACCTCTCCCCTCAAGGCTCAGGAATCTATGCAGAAAATGAGTCTGGTAAGAGCCAGAAGTGGTAGATGACTCCAAGAACATCTTCCAGACACTGCAGGATTGATACACATATGAACTCACAGAGACTATGACAGTATGCCCAAGACCTGCACAGGTCCAAAACAGACAACACTCCCCAAACTGAGGAGACACAAAGTTCCAACCCTAACCAAGAAGCTATTTGTAATTGATACCTGCCAGCAAAGGGCAAATCTTAGATTGTCATTTGGTATATCAACCACGGTCTTGGGCAGGCAGGGTTCATGCCCAGGAGTAACTGGCCAACATAAAACAGATGATTCCATGTTTTTTACACACTTTTTGTTTTGTTTTAGTATTTTTTGTCTGTTTTTACAAGATTGTTTTGATTTTAATTTTGTAACACACACACCAGAGAGAGAGAGACAGACAGACAGATGGAGAGAGAATTAAGTTGGGTGGGTAGGAAAGTAGGAAAGATCTTGGAGGAGTTGGGGGAAAGGAAAGTGTATGATCAAACTATATTCTATGGAAAAGTCTTAAATAAATTTAGAAAAATCAAATGATACTCTGTGCTATAAAGGTGACCAATAAGTAGTTATTAGAGGACCACAGGTTCAGAAGAAAGCTTAGATGGCACCACACAGCCAGTTCTGCTCTGCTTACCCGCAAAGGTCTCCGTGCATGGGTTAATTCCTGCAAGGCGTTTAGATGTTCCAAAATCAGAGATTTTTACCACTCCACTATAGGTGTTCACCAGCACATTATCGCCCTTTGGAAAAAGAACAGCATTGAGTGTGCAAAGTCGGATTTAAGCAAACCAGAAGCCTATAGTGTGGGACCTTGATAAATTCTCTCTAAAAAGACTGGACCTGACAGGATAGTGTGGGGCTATCCTGCTAAGCTGTCTCCCTCTGTGTGCAGACTATTTTGCCATACTATAGTGCAGGCTTAAAAAAACACCACTTTGATGGTTTAGAGAAGCTCATACCTTTATGTCCCTGTGAACTATCTGGTTTTCATGGAGATACTTCAGGCCTTCCAGGATCTGTTTGGTATAAAACTTGATAGTGGGTTCCTTCATTGGTCCCCATTTGGATCGCAAGAGAGCAGAAAGGCTTCCTAGAAAGTGACATAGCAACACCAAACCAAACAAACAAAAGGAACCAAACCAAAAAATAAACAAAAACCAACAGGATGATAAAGATTCATTTGTAATGGGTCAGGGAATAAACTATAGTGATGTTTTTAACCCTATACTAATTTTCAGATACTGATGATCACTATTCAATTACAATGTTATGAGATTTATTATTATTTCAATGCATACACATTTATCTTAGCTCTTGTTCATTGCCAGGCACCTTTCCAGAAGCTGTTACATGTATTATCTCATTTAACCTACCCAATGGTTAGTTGAGATGGGGCTATTTAATATACCAATAATGTTTATAGTAATTATTACTCTACTTTTTACAATTTATTTAACCAGAAAACTGAATCTTAATGACTAGACCCATCCAAACTACCAGTTATAGATCAAAACAATTACTTCTAATACTCCATTGGTTACATGTAGTGATTTCATACATAAATCACTGGTATTTGGTTTTATTATCCATTTGTTATTTTGTTATATCTCTTTAAAAGTAACTGTGCCCAATGTGATATGAAAGTGCGTATTAGGGATACTGGGTATAATAAAAATGGTTTAAGCGGGTGGCCATAGGGAGATGAAGGAAAGGTAGGGATGGTAAAAGGGTTTACCAAAACTAAGGATGCATTTAAAATCATGTAAGAAACCCATTATTTTGTAAACTAATTAAAATATAATTAAAAACATCTGACAGGAAGTATCCTGCATGGGTGGGTAATACTGTTCCCAGAATACATAAATCTTTCAAAATTGATTTTATTTTATGTGTAATGTGCATGCAGGAGCTTGCAGGTATCATAAGATCCTTTGAAACTGGAGTTACAGACAGTTGTGAGCCACTTTGTGGGTGCTGGGATCAGCAAATGCTCTTAAACACCAAGCATCTCTCCAGCCCAAGCTATAAGTTTTTAAATGAAAATTCCAGTGCAAGGTATAGGATATCTCCCTATGACTTGCTTACCAGCAAGGCCCCCAGAGATTTTCAAAACAAAATAGGCTATTGCCATTGCTCTTGATTGCCCACCAGAACTAGTTACTAGGACTCCTTCTGAATACACCACCTAGAGAAATCAAACTGGAATTGGCCAGGGAACTACCTCACTGCTGGCTGCTTTTCATAGGACCATAAAATTGTTATGCAGGTTGATAGAGAAGAAAGATAGTCAGTGGCATACATAGTGGTTAACCCTACATACTTCGATATTGACCAGGCTAGCAAGATGTGCACACTGAGGCAATAGTGGCATAATCGTTACAGGGGTGCCAATAATTTTCTGTTGTATTATAGTTCTATTCCCCAAGAGGGAATAAATGCCTGGTACTATAAATCTGACCAAAAGTCTATAACTGGGTAGATTATAGGCCATAGAGGAGAATCTGTTACTGTTGCTTAGCTAATAGACATGTCATTTACATATATATTTGTGTTTATACTCCAAAGACTAGTACTGCTATCAGATGTGGCCAGAGAAGTCTTTTGGTAGTAGGAAGTGGTTAATGCAGGCTTGTAACTGGTCAAAGTACTAGGAATAAATGATTGTTGAGTTCTGAGTCCTAAATGCGACACTTTTATCATTCTTCTCCAAGGACTAGAGAACATTGTAGAAGAGGAAATGGAAGGAATCTAAGAGCCAGAAAATTGGGAGGAATTGTAGGAATCAATGTTATTTGAAAATGACATGTCCATTGCAATTATAAACACATAGCAACTTAAGTTACCTTGCCTATGAGTTGCATAAAATTGGGCCATTCAATATTTCATCATGGATAGGGAAGGCCAGTGAGGCTATTAGCAGTTAATAGTTGTAGAGGTGACTTTCTTTAATGGTGTAGACACTGATATGTTACCCGTGCTCCAATTAAAAAAAAAAAAAACCAACCCTAAACATTCTCATATAAGCAACCAATTAAACCCAGTGGGTCGCAAAAAAGATATGAAAGAGAGGGACTAGTTGGAAGAAGAAAGGGTCACCAGAAAGGGAAAAGAGACAGCAGAGTATAATGTAGGATAAATAAGATAATAATGCATTATATGCATGTGTAAAATTACAAAAAAGTTCCAGTGTCCCTTTTCCATCCTTTTCCAAACCACCTCTAAACTCCTAGACTGAGAAGAGCAAAGCTCAAGGCCAGAGACACTGTTCTCTTCAACTCTTTGTCTCCAATGTTGGCACTCAGTAGACAGTCGGTGAGTATTTTAGGCAGAATAAACAAGCCTGAAATAAACCGTTTATGTGACCTTTGCAAAGTTGTATAAAACTCTTCCGAAAAAACAATATTTTCCAATCTCCAAAAGGTCTATTATTTGTTAAATGGTGAGACAATCAATGATATTCAGACTCTATTGTCATAAGCGATTTTCAGAATGAAAATTCAAAAGAGTATCTACTTACCTCCAGGTACCTGCTCCATAAATATCTTAATGTAGCCATTCTCAGAAACAGAGCCTAGGTACTGAACAATGTTGCGATGCTTGAGATATTTGTGCAGGGCTATTTCTTCATGCAAAGGCTGAGAGTACCTATTGCAGGAAAAAAGAAAAAACAAAGCCTGTGTCACTTGTCCAATCCCAGGGCTCTAGGCCCTAGTAGTTCTTTAACAGTATCCACCTTGCTGCTAACCATCCCTTCTGGGATCTCTTCCTCAGATTCCATGAGAATATTTAAATTCCTACCTGTAAAACATGGAATTCAGGCTGAGTATCCCTAATCCAAAAAGCTACATGGTCAAAAATATTTGAATATCAACATGACAGCAGTGGAAAATGCCACACTCAGCATTGTGTGGTGCTTCATTGTCAAAATGAAGACACACCAAAAGGCAGAGAGAGAATATCCAAATTAACAAAATCAGAAATGAAAAGGGGGACATAAACAA
Source organism: Chionomys nivalis (assembly GCF_950005125.1). Lineage (NCBI taxonomy): Eukaryota > Metazoa > Chordata > Mammalia > Rodentia > Cricetidae > Chionomys > Chionomys nivalis. The sequence goes on from NC_080112.1 coordinate 135,045,285, forward strand.
CAGACACGGAGGAAATACAGAGAATCATCAGGTCATACTTAAAATCCTGTACTCGACAAATTGGAAAACTTACAGGAAATGAACAATTTTCTGGATAAATATCACTTACCAGAATTAAATCAAGACCAGGGAAACAACCTAGATGCCCCTCAATGGAAGAATGGATAAAAAAAAAATGTGGAATATATACGCATTAGAGTACTACTCAGCAGTAAAAAAACAATGATATCTTGAATTTTGCATGTAAATGGATGGAAATAGAAAACACTATCCTGAGTGAGGCAACCCAGACCCAAAAAGATGAGTATGGTATGGACTCACTCATAAGTGGATTCTAGCCATAAATAAAGGACATTGAGCCTATAATTCATGATCCTAGAGAAGCTAAATAAGGTGAACCCAAAGAAAAACATATAGTTATCCTCCTGGATATTGGAAGTAGACAAGATTGCCAGGCAAAAATTGGGAACTTGGGGGTAGGGGTGGGGTGGGGTTAAGGGGAAATGGGGAGAGAAAAGTGAGAAGGGGAGGATGGAGAGAGCTTGGGGGAATGGGAGGGTTGGGATGGAGGAAGGGTGAATATGGGAGCAGGAAGTATATATCTTAATTAAGGGAGCCATTTTAGGGTTGGCAAGCGACTTGACTCTAGAGGGGTTCCCAGGTGTCCAAGGAGATGTCCCCAGCTAGTTCCTTGGGCAGTTGACGAGAGGGAGCCTAAAATGGCCCTACCTTATAGCCATATTGATGAATATCTTGTATATCACCATAGAACCTTCATCTAGTGATGGATGGAGATAGAGACAGAGACCCACATTGGAGCACTGGACTGAGCCCCCAAGGTCCAAATTAGGAGCAGAAGGAGAGAGAACATGAGCAAGGAAGTCAGGATCACGAGGGGTGCACCCACCCACTGAGACAGTGGGGCTGATCTAATGGGATATCACCAAGGCCAGCTGAACTGGAACTGATGGAGCATGTGATCAAACCGGACTCTCTGAATGTGGCTAACAAGGGGGGCTGACTGAGAAGCCAAGGACAATGGCACTGAGTTTTGATTCTACTCCATGTACTGGCTTTGGGGGAGCCTAGTCTGTTTGGATCCTCACCTTCCTAGACCTGGATGGAGGAGGGAGGACCTTGGACTTCCCACAGGGCAGGGAACCCTGACTGCTCTTAGGACTGGAGAGGGAGGGGGAGGGTAAGTGGGAGGAGGGGAGGAGGTGGAAATTTTTAATAATAATAATAATAATAATAATAATAAAAGAAATGGTTGGAACTTGAAACTAGACAGGGCTACTCCCAGATTTTATAACTTAATTCTTAATTATGCTTAGTGGGTGATAGTCTTACATATTTGTCTGTTCAACTTCCTGTTACAGGGGTCATATATTATTTAAAAAAGAATGTCCTTGAAATTTCATTTTCTAAATTCTCATGCCTTAAATCTAATAATAAACAATTATTTTCATCTTGCATCTTCCTCCAGATGACTGACAGCTGAAAAAAAAAGACCAGAGAAACAAATCAAATAGACCTATAACTGCTAAAGAAAGACAAACAGTCATCAAAAGTCTCCCAGCCAAAAACACCCAGGTTTCAGCGCAGAATTCCATAAGATTTTCAAAGATGAACTAATACCAATACTCCTCAAATTGTTCCACACACTAGAAACAGGATAGTCAAACTCTTTTTATGAGGCTATAGTTACCCTGAACCCAAACCACACAAATACATTACTAAAAAAGGGAATTACAAACCAATCTCACTCATGAACATCGATGCAAAAATACTCAATAAAATACTGGCAAACCAAATCCAAGAACACATCAGAAAAATCATCCAGCATGACCAAGTAGGCTTTATCCCAGAGATGCAGGGATGGTTCAACATACAAAAATCTATCAATGTAATCCACCATATAAACAAACTAAAAGAAAAAAACTACACGATCATCTCATTGGATGCTTAAAAGGCCTTCAACAAAATAAAACATCCCTTTATGATAAAAGTCTTGAAGAGAGCAGGAATACAAGGAACATACCTAAAAATAATAAAGGCAATATACAGCAAGCCAACAGCCAACATCAAACTAAATGGAAAGAATGTCAAAGTGATCCTACTAAAATCAGGAACAAGACAAGGTTGTCCACTCTCTCCATATCTATGCAATATAGTACTTGAGGTTATAGCTAGGAAAAGAAGACAACAAAAGGAGATCAATGGGATACAAATCGGGAAATATGTCAAACTCCCACTATTGTTGATGATATGATAGTTTACATAAGCGACCCCAAAAATTATCTCAAGAAACTTCTACAACTCATAAACATCTTCAGTAATTGTGGAGGCCCAAAAATGTGAGCATATTTCCATCCTGACAGATGGTCAGGATATGCAAGCATGCTTTTGCTTCTTCTTTTTAATTGGAGGTTACCTGGAAAAGGGTTGCATTTAGGAGACTTGGTCTAGGGTGGCTTCACTGCCTAAACAATGCTAATGACTTGATGTCTCAAAGTATTAAAGCAATTAACTGTTCCAGTTGTTCTTTGTATCATGTTAAAGAAGTCTTTTGTTGCCTTTGTCCCCCTTTTGTATTGGGGTATAAAAGTGTATGGAAAATTAAACTCGGACAATTTTAGTATTCACTGGAATGCCCTCCCGGTACTATTCTATGGTTTCTGTTTTACTGTTTTTCATGCATCCACATATTCTTTACTAATTTTTCTAACTCACCACGCACCGATCTGGCAAGTGGTGTTTTTGTCGAGGCTGGTCCCTGACAAGTCATGTAGCAGGATATAAGATTAACTCGAAAAAATCAGTAGCCCTCCTTTACACAGATGATAAATGGGCTGAGAACGAAATCAGAGAAACATCACCCTTCACAATAGCCACAAATCACAAAATATCTTGGAGTAACTCTAACCAAACAAGTAGAAGACCTGTATGACAAGAACTTTAAATCTTTGAAGAAAGAAATTGAATAAGACACAAGGAAATGGAAAAATTTCCCATGCTCATGGGTAGGCAGAATTAACATAGTAAAAATGGCAATCTTACCAAAAGCAACCTACAGATTCAATGCAATGCCCAGCAAAATTCTTCACAGATCTTGAAAGAACAAAACTCAACTTTATATGGAAAAGCAAAAAACCCAGGATAGACAAAACAATCCTGTACAATAAAGGAACTTATGGAGGCATCACAATCCCTGACTTCAAACTCAACTAAAGAGCTACAGTACTGAAAACAGCCTGGTATTGGCATAAAAACAGACAGCAGGATCAATGGAATGGAATCAAAGACATGGATATGATTTTTGACAAAGAAGCAAAAAATGTCAAATGAAAAAAAGAAACCGTATTTAACAAATGGTACTGGTAAAACTGGATATCAACATGTAGAAGAATGAAAATAGATCCATATCTATCACCATGCATAAAACTCAAGTCCAAGTGGATCAAAGACCTCAATATAAATCCGACCACACTGAACCTCATAGGAAAGAAAGTGGGAAGTACACTTGTACGCATTGGCACAGGAGACCACTTCCTGAATATAACACCAGTAACACAGACGCTGAGAGAAACAATTAATAAATGGGACTTCCTGAAAATGAAAAGCTTCTTTAAAGAAAAGGACAGTCTACAGAATGGGAAAAGATCTTCACTAAACCCACATCAGACAGAGGTCTGATTTCCAAAATATACAAAGAATTCAAGAAATTGGACACCAAAAATAATAATAATAATAATAATTCAATAAAAAATGGAGTACAGACCTAAACAAAAAACTCTCAACAGAGCAATCGAAAATGGTTCAAAGACACTTATGGAAATGTTCAACATCCTTAGTCATCAGAGAAATGCAAATCAAAACAACTCTGAAATTCTATTTTACACCTGTATGATTGGCCAAGATCAAAAACACTGATGACCACTTGTGCTGGAGAGGATAAGGGGTAAAAGGAACACTCCTGCATTGCTGGTGGGAGTGCAAGCTGGTACAACCCCTTTGGATGCCAGTGTGGCGATTTCTCAGAAAATTAGGAAACAGCCTTCCTCAAGTCCCAGCAATACCACTGTTGGGTATATATCCAAAGGATGCTCAATTGTACCACAAGGACATGTGCTCAATTATGCTCATAGCAGCACTATTTGTCATAGCCAGAACCTGGAAACAAGCTAAATGCCCCTTGACTGAAGAATGGATAAAGAAGATGTGGAATATTTACACAATGGAGTACTACACAGCGGGAAAAAATGGCATCTTGAAATTTGCAGGCAGATGGAGAGATCTAGAAAATGTCATATTGAGGTAACCCAGACCCAGAAAGAAAAATATGTACTCACTCATAAGTGGTTTTTAAACATGAAGCAAAGGAAACCAGCCTACAATTCACAATCCCAGAGCATTAGCACCCAGAGCTGGGGGCAACACTGTCAACTATGGTAGATGTGTCTATGGCCCATGATTATTTCTGTTGGGGTCATGATTATGTACATAGATTCTCTACAGAATCACTCAACAGTAAGCACTGCTGTCTGTGTTCTTGTTTAGATTTAGATGAGGTTTAAATTTAAAATAAAGTAAACTAAGAACATGAAGTTGGATGGGTAGGGAAGCTAGGGTGGGGGAGGATCTGGGAGGACTTGGGAGAGGACAAATAATATGATCAAAATCTAATGTATAAAAAATTAAAAAAATGTAATAATAAAATTGCTAAGTTGTAATACTGATGGTAGAAAAATAGCCCCAAATCTATGGTAAGATTGAAGACCACAGTTATTAACAAAATTTGTATTGAGTTTTAACTGCATTTAAGTTCTGTAATGATATATCCAGACAAATCATAGCCATTTTCAATTGTTACAGAGTAAATTTAAGAGCACTCAGTTAAGGCTGGAGATGTAGCTCAGTGGTAGAGTGCTTGCCTAGCATACTCGAGGACCTGGGTTCTATCCCCAGCACTGAAAAACAAAGAGAAAAAAAATTTCTCAGTCACATTTTAAAATATTTTCAAATAGCTGCATAAAAAGTAAATTTTCAGACATAGTTGTGGGAAAAAATACAATTTTCTTTTGAAATATGACATTCTTTAATCTATAAAGTTTTAAGTAGTTTGATTTTTCTTAATAGAGAACAAAAGCAGATTACCCTTCTAATACGATCATCCTAAATTCTGACAACAGAAGGTAGCCACACCATTCTGTTGACATAGATTAAATCCTTACACCATCAGTGGTAGGCTTGGGATACAGATTGCTGAAATGGAGGACAGTCCCAACTTGCCTGATATCTCTCTCTGGGATTTCCTTGATGGCTATTCGTACTTGATTACTGAGATCTCGGCCAGCATACACAATCCCATAGGAGCCTTTCCCCAGGACAACTCTCTCCCCATTCGCATCATGGTCATACTCATACTAAACAAGGTAAAACAATGGGACAAAAAAAAAAAAAAGACAAAACACAACTTATTGAAAAGAAGCCCAAAATTTATCTAACAAGTTTTCAAAATTACAAAGCATTATTTGAGTGTCAAGCAAAATATGGTTCTTAGGCTATATACTTTTCATTTAACAATTATTCTCATCTGTTTATGTATTTATAGAATGACTTAATGAAATGTAATATCAGAAAAGTAAAAATAAGACTCATCTGTAAATTACCTGGCTTACCTTTTTGAGATTTTTCACCATTTTAATGCTGCAATTTAAAACTTTCTAAGCATGTTAAATACCACAAATCAGTATCTTCCTGCATGTCACTTATCAACTTGTCAGGAAACAAACCTCTTTCAATAGCCCAGGAAAGAATTAAAAGTCAGTAACTGTTAACATCTTAATATTGCATGTTGGGAGGACCCCCTTTCAGTCATATAGATCTAGCACATGTTGCAAATACATTTTACAGTTAAGATAAATTGCTAGTCCATTTCATCTGTCTTCTCATAAAAACCTGTTGCGACCCTGCTTGATGTGGTAGCACATGCCTACAATTCCAGCACTCAGGAGGCTAAGACAGGAAGTTCATGAGAGCTCAGGGTTATCTGGACTACAAAGAAAAAAAAACCTGTCTTACAAAGCAAAAACAAGACCAATGAGATGACTCAGTTGATATCAGTGCTTACCACGCAAGCCTGGTGACCTGAGTTCAACCCCCAAACCCATAGAAAAGAGAGAATTAAGTCCAGAGTTATCCCTTGACTTCCACACATAGCATGCACATACACAGTAAAATGAAAATGACAAGTATAATAAGCCACTGCAGGCAGCTGCATTTAAATTTATTAAATTTATGTATTTATTAAAACAAAGATGACAGTAGTCTAAGCAACTCTTATGTAAAACAGAGAGAAAGCAATGAGTATTTCTGGGGTTAGGCATGTCCTCACTGTTTGTACTTACCCCAGAGCAATTTATACACGAATCTGTAAGTTCTTTCCTATAGGGTGCTCATGACAATTAACACACAATTAAGATGACTAAAGGGTCCTCACTGTCTGACAAACTTATTTCACAGCTTTCTCTCTTCCCACACCTGTTGCCTTTACAAGGAATAACTCACTTCACTTCTGCAATACACTTTTGATTGTCAGCTAATAATTCTTGTACTTGACCCAATAACTAAATGAACCCTTTTGATACTTTCTGAAGAAAACCTTAAGGAATTAATTTCAGTCTAACTCAAAAATATAATAAAATTTCAAGAAATTGTAATTACTGGGAGAACTTGAATTAGTGACAAATCTGAATGACTGCAAGATTAAAATACAAATAAATGATGTAGTCATTGTGGACAACTGTGGTGTCCAAATGAGTTTATGATAAGGTCACTTTCCTTAAAGTGATTCAAACCTTGATATAGTTAATATACCACGTGCAAGTAGATATAACTAAAGTCCATTTAGGCAAAAATTGGTTTCCAGCTTGTCAAATATCTCTCTTGGAGTCTCATAAGTAATATTAACTTAGAAAAATATACTTTGCATATTTATGCATAAAAGAAAACTTTAATGTAACCCATGGCTATTTTTCTTAAATATTCTGACTGACAGGATCCTATGATCATAAGATTATTCTACAGACACTTTAAACTTAATTTCTGAGACCATGGACAATGATGTTTGGCTGGTTTTCAAAGGTATCTTGAACTATGTTTAATAGAGGATTTACATGAAAATTGAGACTTTTTCTTCAAGCACCAACGGTATATATATTAAAGGATGTTTTTATAGTTCTGGATCTTCTGTGATTTACCTCTAAGGTGTCTCCATCCGCCTCTCCCTCCAGCTCCACTGTACTGCCCACTCCATTGTTTAGCATCTCTTTGACCAAAGTACAAAACCTAGAACAGCAAATGTCACAGAATACCACCCATCAGGAACGTTCTTTCCCCTTATGTTTAACTTAACCTTATTGTATTACATTATACTTACACATAAAATAAACAAGTTATGGAACAATCATTCTACCCATGATTTGACATGGTACTTTAGTGATTCCCTAATCTAGTTCAAAACATATGTGATATGTAAGTACTCTTCATGAAGTGTCTCTATCAACTAACTAGTTGGTTACCTGAGGTTAAAGTACTTCTCTTAATGTAGCACATATGTAAAACACAACAAGAACAGTTTCTCTTCTAGTGAACTGAAGATTTCTTTTTGTAGATTCCATCCATAGGCCAGAATTAACTACATTTTCTGTATAGGTACCACATTTCTTTATCCACTTATCAGCTGATGGACACTTAAACTGTTTCCATTTTTGGATATTAAGTGCTGAGATACACTTGGGAGTACAGATGTCCCTTTGACAGACTAATTTCAGGTCAGAATAGAGTGGTGATTACCAAAGGAGGAAGACAGCAGAGGACAGGGAGGGATAGAAAAAGATGATCAGGGGCTGGAGAGATGGCTCAGTGATTCAGAGCACTGGCTGCTCTTCCAGGGAACCTGTTTTAAATTCCCAGCACCCACATGGCAGCTCACAACTGTCTGGAATTCTAGTTCCAGGGAATCCAATACCCTCACATAGACATACAAGCAGACAAGACACAAATGCACATAAGAATAAATCACTAAAAAAGAAAGAAAAAGATGATCAATGGATACTAGGCTATATCTAGTTAGGACAGATATGTAGATCAATGTAATAGAAGTCTATAAATTTAGAGGGCCAACTCATTTTTATAAGAGTGCCAAGACTATTTGATGAAGAAAAGAATATTCTTTTTCACCAATGGTATTGGGACAATCAAGTACCACACACAAAAGTTAAGTTATATTCCTATCTTATAGTATATTAAAAATTAATTAAAGGGATGGTGACATAACTCAGTGGGTAAAGTCACTTGCTGCCAGACCTAAAGACCTAAGTTTAATTCCTGGGATCCACATGCAAGAAGGATAAAACCTATTCTAGCAAGTTGTCTTTTCAGTGCAATGTGAGCACCTTGGCATGCCCCCAACAATAAGTAAAATGAATTAAAATGCACCAGATATCTAAATATGACAGCCAAGCCTATTAAATTTACAGAACCATAGAATCATTTCTATAAAAATAAATTCTATAATAATAACCAGAGTACCTCGAATTAGGCAACACATTTTATTTAAATTTAGTTTTTTATTTATGTGTGTTTATGTGTCTGCTAATCAGTACACATACCATGTGTGTGCAGTGATCATGGTGGCCAGAAGAGGGCAATGGATCCCCTGCATCTGGAGTGATTGTGAACTGTTTGTTGTGGATTCTCTGTAAGTACTCTAAACTGCTGAGCCATCTCCAGCCCCTAAAACCTTAAGCATAAACAAAAATTTCAGATGACAGAAAATGGATAAACCTAATAATTAAAATGTTTGTGTTATAAGTAATACTATTAGTGATATGAAAAGACAACCAAAGAATGGAAGAAGGTCTTATAAATTCTATCTGGGTATGTATGGAGAATATACAAGTTGATAAATAATAAAATAATAAATAACAAAAAGACAAATAACCCAACTAAAATTGGACAAACATCACTTTCACTAGCTGATCCAAGATAACATCATGAGTAATAATATTGACTGTGAAGGCTTGAAAGAAAGTGGTCCCCAAAGAGAGTGACATTATTAGGAGGAGTGGCCTTATTGGAGTAGGTGTGATTTTGTTGGAGGAAGTGTATTACTGTGGAGGCAGGCTTTGAGGTATCATATATGCTCAGGATACACCCAGTGAGACAGACCACTTCCTGTTGCCTACAGATCTTTGTTACTTGTCTAACACCATGTCTACCTGCATGCCATCATGTCCTGCCATGATGATAATGGACTGAACCTCTGAAACTGTAAGCCACCACCTCAATTAAGTGTTTTTTTTTATAAGAGTTGCTGTGGCCTTGGTGTCTATTCATAGTAATAGAAACCCTAGGACAATGAGTATCCTTTGATATGAGTTACTAAGTAATATAGTATCTTTTTTCCTACTCCATATACATAATGCACATATAATTATGAGGAAACAGCAAACAAACCCTCAATTAAAAGACTACAATATATAATGTGTGCGCTCTGAAAGTATTAAATCTTCAAGGTGAGAGAAGACTTTAATACAGAGATGGCAACTAAATGCAGCACATGATCACAGACTGGACTGCAAACCAAAACAAAATATCTTGTTTTGGTATAAAAAACATCAGGAGAAAAATAAATGTAATTTTGTACTAGACTATAAACCCAGGGCCATCTTAATTCCTAATTATGTAATTATAGTAAGTATGTAAGTGAAGATTTCTTTTTTAGGAAATATACTGGAATACTTAGAGACATTGCAGCATTATCTCTATGGCTTACTCGTCATTATTTTAGAGAAAAAACATGCATATAGAAACAATATAATATGACTGTAGAAAAATGGTATCACCGAGGAATTCTGTATAAAACATGTTTGGAAATTATTTCTACTTTATTGAGACTTTCCTATAGTTTTCAACATTGGGCAAAGGAATTGAACACACATTTCTTTAAAGAGGATACCAAAGTGTCCAGTCAACATATGAAAGGATGCCTAGAATCATTTGTCATTATGGAAATGCAAACCAAACACAATGCAATTCAAACAAATATCAATTATAATAGCTAGAACTAAAAGAACAATGAAGACAGGGAGGTAGAGAAATCTGAACCTTCCCATATTGCTAATGGTAATGGAAAGTGGGAGAAAAGTTACTTTAAAATTCAGTATTTTGATGCCCCAAATCTACAAGCTTGTGTACTCAGAAAATCTGTACATGGATGTACACGGAAGAAAAATTCGCAATAACTCAAAAGATAGAAACATCCCATATGACCAGCAACTGTTGAGCATACAAATAAAATGCATCATTATATATACAAGGGAGCACTGCTACTCAGCACCCCAAAGCATCAAAGTACTGATTCTGGGATGCCATGGAAGACTCTTGAAAACTGGATGCTACTGAGAAGAAGTCAGGCATGAAAGTCCACATATTATATCACAACATGAATACAAATGTCCCAAATGGACAAATTCATAGAAATTTTGGTAAGTAGTTGTATAGGGCTAAGGTTGTAGAGGGGGAGGTTAGGAGAAAATGGTAAGTGAATATTAACTGCTACTAGGTTTCCTTTAGGAATACTGAAAATATCCTCATATTATATTGTGATGGTTGTAAAAGTCTGGAACTACATTAATATCATTAGCTTATATACTTTGGATGGTTGTAATGTATGTGGATTATACCTCAGTGCTGTAAAAACAATTGTCTATGAACTAAAATTTTGAGAAAGACAGTATAGTTAATAAACATTTTTATAACAAAGATCTTTAAAGATCATCTCATAAATATGCTGCACCTAAATTAGCTATAACTCACCTATTACACTGAGCTTCAGTGGAAAAGTAGATTTGAAAGTCATCAGAATTATCATGGACATAAAGAAAACAGCACCGTTCATCAAACTTGGATAGGCTGTAAAATTTCAAAACATAAGAATGCTTATATAAAGCCAGAAGTGATGGCACATGCTTTTAATCTCAGCACTAGAAGACAGAGAGGGATGGATCCCTGAATTTGAGGCCAGCCTGGTCTACAGAGCAAGTTCCAGGATAGCCAGTGTGACACAGAGAGACCACATCTCAAAAAACAAACAATAACAAAAAATATATTATGATGTTTAATTTTAAAAGAAAATCTTTTAAAAATCTACCTTAAATTTTCTTAGTTCCTGATTTTATTAATCATTATTTTAAAAGTATTTTTATTTTTAAATTATGCATATATGTATTGCCTGTGTGCACAGGTTCTGCAGAGACCAGCAGAAGCTGTGGGATCCTTCAGAGAGCTAGAGATACAGAGCTGGTGATTGTGATCCATCCAACCTGGCCATCTCTCTAGGCCCAATGATTCATTCATCTTTTAGAAAATACTCCAACAATTTGCCTTTTCTTACTCTATGAAATTTAAAATTAGAGATGTTTTTACTGATATTTCATTTGCCATTTTAATAAATAAAGCTTGCCTGAAGATCAGAGAGTAAAACAGTCACCCTGGTCAGCCTTACAGACCAGGCAGTGGTGACACACATCTTTAATCCCAGTAGCCATGCTAGTTTGCCATAGAAACCAGGTGGTAGTGGTGCATGCCTTTAATCCCAGTCCTAGAGAGGAATATAAGACAGAAGGAGACAGCTCTCACACACAGTCTCATTCTGAGGATTCCTGGAGGCAAGATCGCCATTTCTGACTGAGGTAGAGGTAAGAGCCAGTGTCTGGCTGTTTTGCTTTTCTGACCTTCAGGCTGAACCCCAATATCTGTCTCTGGATTTTTATTAATTGTGCTACAGACATCTATATTGCAAATGTATTTATCAATTGATTTTAACATGTATCAAGAGATTCCTTTATATTCAGGGCAAAGAAAACATGCACAACAAAAGGTTAGAGAATATTATCTCTGTCTTCTAGGAGTTTATAATCTTACAGAAACAGAAAGATAAGGGTATTCATGAAATAATTATAGCCTCAGAATACACTTAGAAAGTATCAGGTCTCAGTATTCATGGTCACGCAACGTAAACTTGAGAAAGTCCTTCAAATGTATTCCAGTCTACTCCCACCTGATGTCTGGACCTGACTTACAGAGATTCAAACAAGCAATATTCAGTTTGCTTACACAAAGCCAGTAAATGAAAGTCGTCACACTCTTATCTACTCATAGATTGTGCTGTTAGAAAGTTCACTCACATTGGGTCAATGTGATATGACCCTCATTCTGCCAGGTGGCACTACAGAGAAATCAGGTCAGTTTACCATCTATACAATTAGCTCTTTAAACAAATGAAGCCACTTTATCTGCCCCCTTGTTTGTCATTTCCTTTTTTTTTTTTTTTTTTTTTTGTCTGTTTGTTTTGAGACAAGGTATTGCTGTACAGCTCAGGGTGATTGCTATGTAGCCTCAGCTGGACTCCCAACTCATGATTCTCTTGCTTTAGCTTCCAAATAAATGAAACATTTCTTATTCTTATGCTGTAGTTGACACAAAGAACATGTATTAAAATAGGAACAGCTCAGGGTGATTCAAAACAAATTAAATCTAGGTTATAAATGAGCCAGTTTTGAAAAACTAATCTATAAAAAATAACTACCATAGGATTCAAAGCATGCCTGTCATGTTATGCTAGTCCTGAAGTCTGAGTCACAGCCCTATGCAAATCCCTGATGAATTGGCAGCTAGAGGTATCTCTTTGAAGAGATATAAACAGAAGGCCACAACAACTTTTTATACATCATTGTTTCACGTAAGATAGCCTTGAAAATGCCTTTTGCACTATCTTGTGGTTTCTAGGCAGTATTATCCAAGTACACCATTATTTCATTTAGTCACAAATGTATTCAGGACAGGATTATGCTGGGTGTGAAGGTAATTAGGGATTCATTCAGTGGCTTCTGAGTTAAGTCTTCTATTTAGAGAAAGAACAGAAAACTTCAGTCTAACTTCCTGATTTGATTAAAACCGAAAAAGCAGAAACCTACAGAGGCCAAGTGATTTTACAATGTCACATATCAAAGAGAGAACTCTTATCTATTTCATAGCAACTCCCACCTTTGGAATCCTGGCACATTGAATAGGGCAGCTAAGGTATGTTAACCTGGCTTGGGGTAAGCCAGGAAAGCTTGCCATTCCTGATCCCAAAAGCAAGTTGCATACTTCTTGGAATATATCATCTGTGTCCCTATTAACAGTCCCCCTACCCCCAGAGCTCTGTCCAAGAAGCACTACTCAAGTACTAGATGCCAAGTAACTCCTAACTTGAGTCTTTGGTGACAAGCACTTGAACGTTTTGGCTCTAAAAGGATATTCTTTGTTCAGTCATGAGATAGAACTACTCTTCAAAGTTTGCTAGCCAATCATTTCTTCTACTGGATTAGAAAAGTTACCATATTATAAGTCAAGAGGCCCTTCCTAGCATCACACTATGAACTTCATATAGGACAACAATAAAGAGAATAGTCTGTTAGGTTCTGTTAAAAACAAAAATTAAGACATCATATCTTTTAAGTGGAACCATCAAAGCACATTAAACACCACCATTATTTGTATTTAAACAGAAAGCATATTTTCTCTCATGTTCTTACCTTATTCCCTTAATAGAAGAGGGTGTAAAATTCCATTCATGGATTTGTTTCTGCAAGTATCAAAGACAGAAGTTAATAGCTTAATTTTTCTCAATAAAGTGTCATCTCTGGTTTCATTCTATGGTCATTTATTTTTTCTAGTTTGTTTTCAACAGTGATTAGGGGTTTGAGCCATACACTTCACATAATTTGGAACATATAAAACATTTTCTAATGTATGAAAATGTATGTCTCTGATCCAGTTTAGAGCAAACAATGTAAATTTGAGATGCATAATTTGAGATAGCTACCCTACCCACAGAAACACATTGAGTAGTTTTTCATCTTCTGTCAACTCAGTAGGCAAACTCTGAAATAGCCTTAGGACAGCCCATCTCAGTTGAGTGGCTTATAAAAATATTTGGAGAAGTAAGACTGACAAAACTCATTTCTCTTCATTTCACTTTTTCCCTGGACACAAAGCTAACCCTAATTTCAGTCTTTCTTGCAGTTAGGTGAGGCTATATGACAGAGTCCTTACCAATGAGGTATGAGAAGCCCATACAAACCTCTATGAAAGCTGCGCATAGGGCACAAGTCTAACCCCAGCCCTAAGCAGGCAAAAGATTGCCACAGATTCAAGACTGGCCTGGTAACACAGTAAATTGCAAGCCATCTAGAGCTAAAGGGTGAGACCCTATTTTCAAAAAGTAAGTGAAAAAGCATTTTTCCCTATAAAAAGCCTAACTCCTTCTTACAAAACAAACAAAAATACTCCCAAACTCCTACAGCAATCTTTTACCTTCCTTTTCTCCAGCTGCAAGATGGTATGAGGTCTTCTGCTATTAGCCTGGATATGGCATGAGGCATACACAAAATTTTATCATGTTAAAATATTGAAATCGAAGGCTGTTTTTTAACAGCATGGTAATAAAACTAACATGTTCCACTATACACTAAGATTCAACTTTCAAAACAACTGTCCCTTTCCTCTACTACCATTCCTTGCTCTTAAACTTTGCATAAAGTTAGGCCATAAAGGAAATGTCTAAAATACAGTTTCAGACTACACCACCAACATATAATTGTAGAAAATAATTTTATGTAGGAAAATTCACTTGATTTCCTATAGTTTTTGGAAATTGGTCTTTGGGATTAAATAAACCACAGAAATAATCAAATTCCACAACTCAGCCTGAACTCCAAGAAATGGCCAGCATTTCTCAGCATACTACTACCTCATACTTCCAATAAGTGTGAATTCTTAATAAACCAGGAATTTCATTTCATTTTGCAGTGACATTACATGAAGTTGTATACATGTATATAAGTGTTCTCTTCCCATCATCCACACAGATGCCATGAGGGAAAATATAACTGTGAAGAAAAAATGTCATCTCACTCTAGGCAACTCACTCTTGCTTTTCAAAAGCTGCACATTTTCAAAATTGTAATGACAGCAAATGTAGAATGTGTCTCTCAGAAAAACAAAACTTCTACCTCTTTGATTATTTCCTCTGACAAGTGTAAGAACATAACAAAACATTTTATTGTCAGGGAAATTTTTCTTTTTGAATAGTTCTTTTCCATTTCTTACTAAGAAAAAGCTAAGATATTTACAACTATTAAGATAACATTCACCAAAGGAAATTTCACTTAAGTGACCATCCCAGGATTTCAAATGAAGGAGGCCACACTGGTAGAATTCCAGAACATCAATAGCAATAGGTTTTTCTACAACATCTGTCAAAATACGAGGTATTTCACATTTATATCAATGAAATTACAAATCTACAGATCTGAACTTTGAAGTTTCTACCACAGTGATAGTAACAGCCATGGTACAAAGAAAGTAAGCAGATTTAGTGACTGGAACAGGAATTTCCATCTTGAGGACATGGAGGTGGCTTGCAGAAGTCTGCCTAAAGGGAACTGGGGCAGGTTTACTGGAATTCTACTCCTTGACGTATGCTGACTTCTGAAGTGCTTTCTTTTCACCTTGTAAATTCATCACAGCATTCATTTATGATTTGAACATCTTTTCATGTATATATAATAAAGATTGACTTTCCCCAGTCTGTAATATTGGGGCCCAGAAATGTTTCAGATTTTGCAATATATCCATAGATTTTAATAGTTGAACACCTCTGATCTAAATATCTGAAATCTGAAATGCTCCAAAATCCAAAGCTCTGTGACTAATAACAGTAGAATTTCAGATTTTGGACTATTTCGGACTTTAAGATTAGAGGGGTGCTACCTGTACTTCAATGACAAGATTCTAGAAAAACAAAGATGAGGCAAAATAAAATGTGTGCACTCTTCAAATGAGAAACATGTATATATGTACAAGTGATACATTGTATATATTATTTAGATATGTATGAGTGCACACACACACACACACATATATATAAATATATAAATAACCTCTCTTTTGCACCCATATTATTTAATATACACTATGCAGGATAAATACAAGCACATCATGGCATCTCATCCTCATTAATGATTGTTAACTATATTTTCAACAAGAACATTACTCCAGAGTTAAACATTACACAAGATTGCTGGGCTTTGCTTGAGATTTGACTATATTTGCTAAGGCATTTCTAATTTGAGTTTGAGTCTCTTTACTTTACAATGTTGTGTTTTATTTGTGAAAATAATTCTTGTTTTTACCTGATAACATAATCATTCTCATTTTTGCTAACAGGGAGAAAATAATCTGCCTTTGCTCAGCTAATGGTAGAAGTCCCCTATACTCCATGGAAACACACGTACAGCAAATAAACCTAGCTAATGTGCTTGTCAAAGGCACTGTGCTTCATTAGTGCAGAATTTATGGAAGAAAAAACCTAACGAACCACGTTATATAAACAGATGGAGATACTTCTATTACCATAAACCTGAAGACCCAGCTCAGCATTCTGTAATTTTTATAATGGACAATTATAATTGTTAGTATGAATATAAGCTTACAGAAGTTTGATAGTAGCTATCAAAGTTCTAAACACACATACTCTTGAGTCAAGCAGGCTCATCTGTAAGATCATTGACAAGGGTGAAAAATGGAAGAATCTTACTAGGTATCAATGAAAAAGGTGAAATAAAATAGGTTCATCTAGACCAAAAAATATGCTATACAATAAGAAAGCTTAAGAAATATGACATTTTAAAAATCAGGTGTGTATGTGTTTTGTGAAAAACTGTCCATGATGTATAGAAATCTTTAAAAACAAGTTTCAAAAGCAAAAATATGTTAGGTCAAGATAAAAAGCACTTGTTGCACAAACCAAATGACCTATATTTGATCCTCAAATCCCAAAGAAGGAGAGAACCACATCTTGAAAGTTGTCTTTGACTTTCACATGCAAATTATGACATATGCACATACATGAACACATACAAATAAATAAATACACACAATTAAACTTAAAAATTTAAATGTATTTTGTATTGCTACATAATAATGTAAAATGTCTGTGTGTGGGTACAGTATGGAATATATGTACATATATTATGCACATACAAGTGAGTTTGGAGCAAGGATACAGGGATATCCACCAAATCACTAGAGATGGAGGTAGAAATTAGGACAAGGATACAGGGATTATCTACTAAATCACTAGAAATGGGGGTGGAAATTAGGACAAGGGTTGAGAAATATGAAGGAACTTTATATATTCTGTATCTACTTCCCTAAAGACTGTTTTTTGTTGTTGGAGACAGAGTTTCTCTGTGTTATCAGTCCTGGCTGGTCTAGAACTAGCTCTGTAGACTGGGCTAGCCTGGAAAGCATTGAAACCCACCTGCTTCTGCTTCCTGAGTGTTGGGATTAAAGGACTGTGCCACCACAACCTGGCCCTTATAATCTAACGTTTGAAAAAAAATCCAACTGTACTAGTTTTATATTGATTATACATAAACACACATGCCCTCCATGCCCACATCCAAAAAAAAGCTCTCTCTTCTTTCATCTGTGATTAGTTTCACAGTCTCATGATTTAGAATTCCTGCATGGGTTCTTATTATTTCTAATACTACCACATGAACTGTCCAATTTGAAAATCATATTGTTGATGAAATCATATTGAAGAAAGGGCTATTCATGATTTTCCCCTTACCATCTCTGTGGGTGAGACATGCCATAAAGAAACCGTTCTTTCCTCAGCTTCATTGTTGATAGAAACGTAAGAAGGCTGGTAGACTTTGGTTGGCTCTATTACCAGAACCTAAAATAAGAGCAGATTTTTACAAAACAGCAATCTATAACAGGGGGCCCTGCCAAGTGAGGAAGTGGAAGAATTTGAATATGAAGGAGCAACTATGCCAAGCATGACTCTAGGAACCAGGTCTGTAGCATGGCACATAATCTCTGACTGTATGAGGGCTCTGTTCCAAACACGGCATCCAGAACAATGAATATACAAGGCTATCCAATCCAGTGCCACACAACACTCCAAAACGAGTATTGTCAGAAGTGGGGAAGTTGGGCCTCATCATATAGGGAGGACAAAAAGGCCTTCTTGAGAAGGTGACAAAATAAAGAAGGAAGTTACTGTTTTTGAGAGAAATAAGGAAGCAGACAGGGGGACCAGCAAGTACCAAGTATGTACATATGCAGGAAAATGAAAAGTGAGTGGCGTTTCCAAGAAACATTAGTTAATTGGTTAAGCATATTGGAGAGCAGAAAGGAAGAAAGGGAAGGAGGGAGAAAGAGAGCACATAGAGATGTAGGTGGAGGGAGAGGGTGCGCAACAACACGTTTAATATGATAAACCTAAGTGAAGCTTTCACAAGTGTCTGCTTTCTTTACTGATATGTACCTATCCAGTTTGAAACATTTTAAAATTAAAACAAGATTTTAACATGTATTACCTAGAAACAAAATAATTATAATCATTCCCAATAACTGCTTTTTGAGTAGTTAATGAAATTCCTATTAAAATCACCGATATCCACAAAGTATCAAGGCATAAATATGAAATACAATTATTGAAATTCAATTTCTAGAATATTTAGATATCTTACTTATAAAATTTATGAGATGCCTGTAAAACTGCAACAAAAACTAAATGAAATGCTAGTAGCAATTCTGCCTTTTCAACCAAGTTTTAAATATTAATTAGTAGCCCTGGAGGCAAACCAAAGTTTAGAAAAACACAGCTTTAAATTCCATGTATAACATTTTTTACAACAAGATCTTTTCATTTTTGCCTTACCATTTTTGAACTTTGAGCCAGATAATTTCTCTCTCTCTCTCTCTCTCTCTCTCTCTCTCTCTCTCTCTCTCTCTCTCTCTCTCTTTCTCTGTGTGTGTGTGTGTGTGTGTGTGTGTGTGTGTGTGTGTGTGTGTGTGTAGGAGGTGCTAGTCTACTTACTGGAAGACATTTAGCAGACTCCTCCCTAGTCCTTACACCTTAATGTCAGTAGTATCACCTCTTACACATAGTTCTAACAGCCCAATATGCGTCCTAATTTTGCCAAATGTCCCTTCAGTGAAACAAAATTACATTTAGTTGAGAATCACTATTTGAGAGACATGGGCACCTTTTCCCCAGAGATTAATTTATCATTTGCTGATTCCACAGAGGACTATTATCCAAATATTATAAACTGCAATTTTCTTCCTTTTTAGAGTTTTTAATAATTATTTAGTATGAATTCCTAGTCTCTTTGTTTTATCTTAAAAGATTGGGACTAGCAGTATTGCTCAGTGGTAGAATATTCGCCTAGTATGTTCCAGTTCCTAGGTTTGATCTCAGCAAAGGAACAAACAACCCTCCCGCCCCATTTAGCATATCTTACTGGAAATCTGAGTCCATTAGTAACTTCATTTGTTGCTTCAAAAATTATATCTAACCAGAAGTTAAGCCGTTCCTGCCTGGGTGAATGTTCTGTAATGGGTTTCTTGAAGCGCTGAATTAACAGCAAGTTCTGAACTAATGACCGCAGGTACCTGGGGGGAAAAAAATCACAAACCTCATAAATTAGATTCCTAAAGAAACTGAAAGCAATTCTAATCCCTTTAAAAGAAGCCTCCAAACAATGCCTTATGTACTTCAATTCGCATTTGTCACAAGTTCTTCATAAAGGCACTGAGCAACCACATAACTAGTCAGAAGAAATGCAAAGAACAGGCAAAATCAGTCCAGCAAAATTCTAAAAGACAGCTTTTTACTAACACCCCCATTTTAGTACATACTATCCAACTTTTCTTGGCTTTGTGTTTAAGACCAAACATCATTACGATATCTAATTGTAGAGAAAAACATGGGATAACTGTTTTAGAAAACAAAAGCAATTAGCTCAACAGAAAATGCAATTACAAAATGCCAATATGTCAAATCCATTTTTTTAAAAAAATTAAGTAACGTTTCTGTTTTAAGGTACTTTTAGAAATAGTATACTTGTAGGCCCATATTTCTGTATGGCACAAGAGCCATAAGCCCGGTCTGAGGTGGTCACGAACTCTGCAGACAAGCTGTCTCTGTTTAACAATAGCCAGGATGTGCTGCTCCTAATTTCTTTTGTTATAAATGTAGATCAACTGAGAAGAGATGTTGGCTGAAGAGTTAAGAGGTTTGGTGCTTCCTTCCTTTGTAATTTGGAGGGTGTCTTATAGAGATGCTAATTCATGGCCTATGTGACAGCTAGCATACTGGTAGATGTGGATGTGACTAAAGCCCATTCACCTGGTTGCCTAGGAGACAGCCTAATGTGTTTTCCGTCACAATTGATGTGATGATATATAAGGTGTCTGAATAATAAATGAGGGATCTTGCCCTTCCATGATGACCCTGTAAGCTGCGTCTGATTATTCCTCGCGACTCCGTTCTAGTCCCAGTTAGGGAAGATAACTATCTATGTTGGACCCACATGGGCTTCAACGTATACTGAAACCTGTATATCCTTAATTCAGTATGCTCTAATGACAATATCTTGCAAATCTATAGTATACTATCACAATCAAAATCATAGTATAGTATTAAAATCAAATACTGCCATTGATACAGTCAAGGTAGAGCTCATGTCCATCGCTATAAGCCACCACACCTCATGGTGTTGTCCTATAGTATTAACTACTTCCTCCCTGTGCCCATAACTCTCCCTCAATTCCAGAAACTACTTATCTAAACTTGTTGTCTTTTACTAAAAAAATAATATTATCAGGTACACTTTCATGTCAGGACACCTTGATTATGCCCAATTTGCTGTTGTCACTGAGTATTTGGAAATATAGTTGTTAGGCAATGGTGATTACAACCTCTCTTGTACTAAATATGAATGGTTAATATGAAAGCATCATTGTATTATTTGGTTCTTTGAGGATAAAGTTGGAGTAATCTAGAAAAGTAGACCAGTTAAGACTCTAGCTTATTTGTCTGGGTGCTTACCAGGCCTTAATCATTCAAAATTGACACATTCCACATATATGTCTGGCTCTAGTCTAGATACTAATACTCTTCTAAGCTCTGGAATATCTTGTCTG
The DNA here is from genome assembly GCF_950005125.1 of Chionomys nivalis. NCBI lineage: Eukaryota > Metazoa > Chordata > Mammalia > Rodentia > Cricetidae > Chionomys > Chionomys nivalis. The sequence goes on from NC_080112.1 coordinate 135,066,405, forward strand.
CTAAAAATGAGTTTTCCAGGGGCCTTAGGCCATTAGTTAGTCTGCGCTAACAATATGGTGGAAGCCTTGGCCCATGTACCATATCAGTTTGACCTCTGGAGAAGCTGAAGACTGATATTAAGAGCAGATACATGAACACTTTATACCTACATAATTAACTCTAATTTAAAAAGCTGCAAAGCTGCACATCAAGGCTTACTGAACTTTCCTAGCAGACAACATTTCACATCCAATGTCACATATCAGTGATGGGAGAATTATGCACCATGCATACTATTCCACTGAGAGATAGGAATTGGGAGAGGGTATATAATCTCCTCTAGACACATTTCATTGTAACAAGCCATAAAAGTGAGTATAATAACATTTCTGAGTTCTTTAAGTTCTTCCAGTAAATCCTAATCATCAGTCTGGCTTTTGGGTACTGGGCACTGTCAGTCAGCTCAGGTACTGATGTAAAGGCATTAGATCTAATCAAGGTTTCCTCTCTCTGGAGTTTACTCTATCTGGTCCAGTCACAGCAACATACTTTAAGATTAGGAAGCTGTGCACAGCAGCCATTCTAAGAGTATCAGGGACCCAATATAGTTGCACTCTTTAAATCTAAGAGAACCTCGAAAATGTCGATATGGTCTGAAAACCAAATGTTAGCTTGCTTCTTCTGGGGAGAATAGGGAAAAGTGGGTATGATTGAAGAAATTCCTACCCCAAGAATTCAACTGGTCTATTAAACTGCAAAGTAAGAGCTAGCAGGCAAACATGGGTCATTTAAAGTTTTTTTTTTTTAAAAAAACATGCAAATATAAGGTGAGCACTAGTCAGAGAATTCAAAATCTGACATGTTCCAAAACCCCAAAATTTTGAGTGTTGTATCTGCACTTCTGTGCTTATTACAGCATGGTTCACAGTAGCAGAACCATGTGATCAGCCTAGGTGTCCATCAACAGGGAAAACATGGTATACATAAACAATTGAGTGTTATTTGGGTATAAAGAATGAAATTCTAACATTTGAAGGAAAATAGATGGAACTAAAGATCATCAGGTTAAGCAAAATAATCCAGGCCATGGAGGAAAAATACAGGGAAATGTAGTCTTAATTTTCAAAAAGACTTGAAAGTAGAGGGGTACTGTTTTGTAAAAGGAAGAAGACCAGAGAGGAGAGGTAATGGGGCTGAGTACAGTCAATAAGTACATGATCATTCTTACAGAAGAATTGAACACCGTCCGGCCACTAAAGATCTACTTAATGAGACACTGGAGTTTGGGCATCACAATTTATGCTTTCAGCAATACAAATGATTCCAATGAACAGTAAAGATTGGAAACCCTTAATGCAGAAAAATACAACCTGTACCTGCTCTTTCTCATTCTGATAAACATACTTCATGTCTTTTGAGTAACCTTCTCTGCACAGTTAAATGGCTGACTCATGGGTTAATCTACAGCTGTTGCTGTGTCACCATTTTATTAACCAGTCTTTATTATTAGTCTTTTAGGCCCAATTTTCATTGGAGATGAACATCATTAAAGCCAAAAAACTGGCTTTAAAACTCATCAGGGTGCCACAGGAAGGAGCTGGAGTGAGAGCTTGTTACATGTAGGAAGCTGCCCTTAGAGACAAAAAAAGGGGGGATCTGTGTGACAAGGTTACTGGGGTATCCCATCCCAAAACAAGGGAATAGACCAGAGGCGCTCTCTGGAGGGTCTCATGGCTATGTAGAAGCCAATCTTCCTTGGAGATAAGGTCATCTGGAAGGGAACTGAGGATCAGCTCCCACAATGGCAGTGGCAGGCAATGTCTTCCTCAGTGGTCTTGCGGTAGCTGGGATAACCTAGGGCCAGAGGTCCTTTAATAGTATTAGCTGGCTGGGCTTCTATAGGAATGGGGGTACATTGTGGAACAGCCAGGCAGTATAGCAAATGAGGAGGATGCCAACACCCTCGATGAAGGTCAACAAAAGACCCTACATCACCACCGAGCCAACATGGCCAGCAGACTACTGAGTGTGGCCAGCCTAGGAACATCATTTTCTTGAGGTTCTTTTTCAGTTTTACTATGTGCTTTATCACAAAAGCACACACATACTAGTATTAAACAGCATTTTGCTCTTGAAGACACAATCTAAAAGAAGTCAAGATGACTGACAGTCTAGTCTCAGGGACAGAGCATGCAAGGATACATTCCAGGTGAGTACATCTGTCTCTTCCAACCTACACGTAAAAGCAATGACCCCTCAGAGCTGTTATGTCTGTCTTAGTTGCTTTAATGAAGAAACATTAAAATAGAAACAGCAGTTGTTGTTCTGCTGGTTTTTAACATTTTCTCCTTGAATGAGACATTTAGAACAGGTTCAGATGTGGAGACATGAGATTACTAGGCACAGATGGGACTTACCAAACCGGGGGCTTCAGTTTGAACAACCTCTCTGCTGCCTGGACAGCCTTCCCAATATCGCTTGCCAACATGCTGACGGTGAAGAACTGACCTACGTCCCAGTAATTGTTCATTTTCTCCAGGCTCCCTTTTCTTCCCAATAAACTGTTCAGCCGGACACCTTAAGAATTGGAGTTTTGATATCATGAAACATATCTTTCTAGTTCTGTCATATCATACAAGAATTTAGGAAAAGGATGAGCAGGCATTTTATTTGGCTGCTGTGTCAGGTTTGCTATTGTAAAGTAACTGAAAAGCAGCATTGGTTATTTGAACAGACACACACGCGCGTGCGCGCGTGCACACACGCACACACACACACACATCTTGTTGTGTAGGCCAGGCTCTCTGGAAGTCATTATGTAGAATAGGTCCCAGCCTCAAGGAGATCTACCTGCCTCTGCCTTCTGAGTGCTGGGATTAAAGATAAGTTGAACAGAACTTTTTAATGTTCAACTTGTATAAATAAATCATTAATACCTGCAATAATGAACAGCTTTACCTATTTTCCTTAGTTCCATCGAAGTTTCAAACTGTTGTCCAGAAACTATCAGTAAAACTGCAAGGTTAATTCCAGAATAAAGAGATGACTGGAGTTCAAACCCTTTGCGATACCTATAATTATAAAACCACAAAATTCTTATTACATTAAGTTATTGATTTAGAATGAAATGTGCACACAATAATACAAATGATCTTTTCATGAAAATACTTATTACTCTAATGTTTTATAGTTCCCGCCCCCTAATCCTGATGAACAGGTACATACAGCGTCAAAGTTTTAAAAATGGAACAGCAACACAGTAATTTACACTAAGAAGCTTTTAGTTTTTCTCCTAAGATATTTTGATTATAGAAGCTTGTATTGACTATATAAATAAGGAAATAAAATGAAAACATACAAAAGAAATTTAAACTGCATTATAATCCTCCAAAATGATCATTTGATATCTAAGTCTCATTTTAAGTTAAATTCCTCAGTGTATATTGGGTATTTTTATTTTATAGCAATAGCATCAATCATGGGTTATTTCTCTACATGCCATTTGCTTGCTTGCTTCCATTATCACAACAGTGAATCCCTTCTTCATGTATGACCATACTGCCTGAATAGCAGATCCTAAATGGCTGTCAATGCAAATGTGCAGGGGAGCTGAGCAGTAGAGAATTTACCATATTAGGATAGGGAATAAGACAAAAACTCTTAAGTGTACCAGTTTATAGGAAAAACTTTACAATTTCACTTTAACTCTCATCTTTATTCTTTACTAGATACAAATGTTTATCCTATTAGCAAGTATGACTACTATGATAAAGAAAAATAATTTATTCAATGGGGTTGAATACCAAGGATTTGCAAACTACGGGTGATTTTCTTTTCATTTATGGGACAAGAGAATTTAGGGACACAATAATTCCTAAAGTAAAAAGCTATCATTTAGTCAGTTACAATGTGGTTTTATGAACTTTGGAGGATAACACAAGTACCACCACATAGAGCAGGGGACAGCAAGAAAATCATTGCTACTCAACAGAAGTCCAACCTTTCTCTCACTCTTCAATGTTCTAAGACTTTAAAATTTCATATATCTTACTGGATCTTCCCATTGTTTTTCGTCACAATGAAAAGTTATACCAAAGCTAAACATGGTGGAGGTTCATGCCTCTATGATGCAGGAAGGTCATTTGTCAATAAACAAACTGCCTTGGCCCATTTGATAGGCTACCCCTTAGGTGGGTGGAGTAGACAGAATAGAATGCTGGGAGGAAGAGGAAGTGAGCTCAGATGCAAGGCAGCTCCTCTGAGAGACAGACGCCATGCTCTCCTCTCCAGAGCAGACGCGATGAAGCTCAGACCCAGGATGGACGTAGGCTAGAATCTTCCCGGTAAGCGCTCCTTGGGGTGCTACATACATGAACAGAAATGGGCCAGGCAGTGTTTAAAAGAATAGAGTTTGTGTGTCGTTATTTTGGGGCATAAGCTAGCCAGGCAACCATGAGCCGGGCTGTGGGAAGAGGCCCGCAGCTCTTACTACAGATGGCGCCCACGTGGATAACTGCATCCACAGAAAGCCTGAGAAAGCTTGGGAAAGAATAGAGTAAAGCCTGTTTTCTTGGTAGCAGCAATTTCTCGGGTCTGCTCTGCTTGCTAGAGGCAAGCAAGCGCTCTCATCTAAGAGAGGCTTCCTGACTCAGCTTCAGCTGCAGAACCCTGCAGCTCATTAAGAGGTCCTGCCATGAAACACTTAAAACGGTGTTGGTGAAAAGCTGAAGGCATGCTTTTCGGTTTTCAGCCATAGCAAAAAAAAAAATTGTGCTGTTTTAAAATGCTGGCATTCTGGTCCATCCTGCCAGGGCAAACTCTGACTGTTTGAGGCAGGAGGGCCAACTACAGAGAGAGGACTTGAATGTTGTCTGTGGATATAGTATTGCAGCTTATTTGCTGGCAAGGACCTTGAAACGCCACAGAGTTGTGGTGATAAACATGGCTACAGCCGGTACCTCAGCCATGAGGCTGGAAAGCTAAGGAATGGCTGGATCCAGTTGTCGAAGCCACGGCTTTCATCCTACTGATATTGCTTGGTAAATTAAAGACTCATGTGGTCAGAAAAAGAGAGAGAGATACAATAAAGAGAGATTCAAAGACAAAGAAAATTTCTAAATTGTTTACAGTGTGTTAAAAGTATATGCAGGCTAAAAGTTCTTAAAAAAATAAGGAAGAAAGAGAGCAGTTGGGTGTGGTAGTACACACCTTTAATCCCAACACTTAGGAGACAGAGGGAGATTGACCTCTGTGACTTCAAGGTGTGGTAGCACACGCCTTTAATCCCAATGCCTGGGAGGCAGAGACTGGCGGATCTCTGAGAATTCAAGGACAGCCTGGTCTACAGAGTTATTCCAGGACAAATATATACAGAGAATATAAAACAAAAGTAAAAATAAACAAAATAGAGTTAAAATAAAGCTGCACAAAGATGGAAAATACACAGAGAATCTTGATACTGTATGCTATTATGCTCTCTTTGAATTGTTTGAATGCTGAGGAAAGAGCAACAGATGCTGAAAGATATTTGTTTATAAATGCTGCTGAACTAATCCAAGATAGATATTTTCAAAATACCTTGACTTCAGAATTTGGATCTAAGGATATGATACTTTGGAAAAGAGTTTCTTCTTTTGTTTTCACAGAAGATGAGACACTGTGGATTGCTTCTTTGATCACGATATGGTATGATAGACCACGCCCTCCTGAAGGGTTGCTGTGAACACCCTTAAAAAATTGCTTCGCTCAACTGCCAACTGAGATGAACCTAGCAGACAGGTTATCCCATAAAAGACCCGAATAACAGCGCCCCCATTCAGCAGGAAGCAGTTTGGAGAGAAAAAACTGCGCCCATGTTCCCATATATTGTTTATAGGTTCTTTTACATTTCAAGAGGGAGATGATATAGATGTGAATAATTTGCATTGATATGAATCTTGGTTTACTGACATTAATTTAAGGTCAATTTTATTATATGTATATGTATTTCTGATATTGATTAAGGTATTGTGATTATGTAGTTCACCTAAAAATGTAATGTCTATAGGTTGTTAATGGATAATTATCAATAATAGTCAAGTTTGTAGTCATTTTAGTTAAGATTTTCTAGATGTGCATGCATATATTTCAGATAGGCATTCATCATATCTTTCAAAGGCTAGAGAATATGGTATTTTAAATGTTTTAATAACTTAGGGTTTTTCATGACAATGAGACACTCTGCTCCTGGCAGCACCAATCTACTTCAAGAAGAAGATGGGCATCAAAGAGGATCCTTATGGAGTTTGATAGCCATTTGGGCAAGAAACTGCTCTTGCCTGGACTATTGTATAAACTGGACACAAAGAACCCGCAGAGAGAGGACTGCTGAACTTACCTAAAGGTGAGATGATCTTTCGGGGTTCCTGATTCATGAAAGAGTCTGCGAGACATTCTGCAGGACACAGCAGATAGTGACTGAACTGCCTTTAAATTTCCTGCTTCATGGAAACGTCTCTGGATACTATGGACCTTTAGGCCGAAGATGGATGCCCCAACGGTACAGAGGAACTTTGGGTGACTGTCCAGGCAGTGAGATGTCTCTGTCATTTCTAGAGTTTAGAAGTTGCTTACTTTTTGTTTGCTTAGGTAATATTGTATTCTTCTGGAGTCTTTGATGGAGTTGAATAATAGATAGTTATAGTTATAGTTTTCCTTAGTTATGATAAAGATAAAATAGATGTAAATATTGTCATTTTTACTTGATAACTGTTTTGTTATATGTAATTTTGCTATGTTAAAGCCTTCCTTTTTTTTTGTTTAAACAGAAAAAAGGGAAATGATGCAGGAAGGTCATTTGTCAATAAACAAACTGCCTTGGCCCATTTGATAGGCTACCCCTTAGGTGGGTGGAGTAGACAGAATAGAATGCTGGGAGGAAGAGGAAGTGAGCTCAGATGCAAGGCAGCTCCTCTGAGAGACAGACGCCATGCTCTCCTCTCCAGAGCAGACGCGATGAAGCTCAGACCCAGGATGGACGTAGGCTAGAATCTTCCCGGTAAGCGCTCCTTGGGGTGCTACATACATGAACAGAAATGGGCCAGGCAGTGTTTAAAAGAATAGAGTTTGTGTGTCGTTATTTTGGGGCATAAGCTAGCCAGGCAACCATGAGCCGGGCTGTGGGAAGAGGCCCGCAGCTCCTACTACACCTCTATTCTCAATACTTGCAAGGCTGAGGCAAGAGATTTGCAGTGAACTCAGTATCAGTGTCACCCAACAAGTGGGCAAAAAGAGCAGGTGATGTGAGAGCACAGTCTAAGATGGAAGTTGAGTGGATGTCCCTCTCTATGGGTTCTAATGTATGGAAATGGTTGGGAATCCCAGAAAAATTTGTGCGCATAGGTGGCCGAGATACAGCATATTTCTCTACCCTTTTGCTTTTGGTAGGCCACATGACTTATTTTCACAAAATGTAACACAAGTGAGTTCAAGTGAGCTCCTGAAAATTAGCCTCAGCAGGCCTTGTAGCTCCCACCTTCACTTTAAACATCAGCTGCCAAATATTCATGGGGCCATCTTAGGGTTCCTAGTCCTGCCTAACCCTTAAGCCATCTTAGGGTTCCTAGTCCTGCCTAACCCTCAAGCTGATAGCAACTTCAGGAGTGAGGACCAGGATGGCAACTGCCTCAAAATCCCACAGAATCACAAGCCTCCAAAAAGTAAAATAGTTTTATTTTTAAATATCCTATTTAAAAACACAAATGAGGGGCTGAACTATTGCTCAGTAACAGAGCACTTTCCTATTATGCACAAGGTCTTGGGTTTGATCCCTATCACCCCCAAAATAAAACAAAATAAAATAAAATTTCAAAACACTCTCTCAGCCTTCTTTTTACCCTCCCTTTCTGCTTAACTCTCCCCTCAAGCCTTCACCAGAAGTTGATATCCTATATATTTTATTTGCTTGCTGACTTCTCTCAACAGCAAGGCAAGGTCCTTAAAGATAAGGATTCATGACTGTTGTGTCTGCATCTCCCATACAGAAAAGTGTCTAGTACAAAATAAGCCTTGAATAAACATTTGTTAAATAAAGACAGGCAGATATGAATAGCTCACTGGGAGGATGATGCTCAATGGTGGAAAGGACAACCGGCAGAAGTACATGATGCCTCCTTTCTCCCGAATGAGTGAATGAATGGGATAAGCATAAACAACAGCAGGAACCCATTTCTCACAGCTTTCTCTCAGAACCAGAAATGTGAACATCCCTAGACCACATATATTTCAATAGTTTTCACCGTCAGTTGGCAAGCATATATATGCACTAAGGAAAGTCCTGGCTATTTAGCCTACATGGTTCTGCTCTATGCAGCACTGCGTGTGCTATTTACCACTCAATGGCACTGTCTCTGCTTGCATCCTCTTCACAGCCTGAATCCAGGAAGATGTCCTTGTAGATCCTCCCACACAGGCAAAACATGTCAGGAGCTGGGTGATCACAGTTTTGCAGAACTTGGAGCATGACCTGAAGAGCCTTCTCACGGTCACCCGTGCTGTTTCTCCTGAAAAATGTTATGAGATCATAAACATCTAAGTTAAGATGTTTATATATATATATATATATGCATTTGTTCTGCTCAAAGGACAAGTACTCTAAGATTTCTTTTTCCCTTTTCAAATGTATCAACTACTTAAGAACTGTGCCAGAAAAATCTCATATAAAAGTATAGTCAATTCCTTTCTTGATTTTATTCTTAATATACCAGAAGAAGAAAAGAGGAAAAAACAGTATTAAAAAGAGACTTAAGAGCCATTGTCAATCAAATGCAATATATAAATGATATCTAGATTCATAATCAGACAAATCCACTGTAAAAAAATGTAAGACATTAGAGAAATGGCTTGGTGGTTACGGGCACTTACTGCTCTTGCAGAGGATCCAGATTTTGTTCTCAATACCCCATGTCAGGTAGCTCACAACCGCCTATTACCCTAATTCCAGGGGATTTAACACCCTCTTCTTGCCTCTGCATGTATCATGGTGTTCACATATACAAGCAAGCAAAGCACTCATAAACATAAAATGAAAATAAATCTTTTTAAAAAGTAAAACTGTGAAATTATGAACACTGATATTAAGGAATTGTAATTAATTTTAGCCATGATACCATATCTATAATTATTTCATAAAAGCACCCTTAACCTTGATATATCTGTTGAGGAAATGGAATATCTTTAATTCATAATAAAATCTGATCTTTGAGTAGAAGAAAGTGAGGGTTAAGGTAAAATAAAAATTTGCTTTTGCAAATTTATCTATTCAAGTGAATAAAGGGTATGGAGATTAATTATAATGATGGTTAGTTTTACATATCAACTTGACTTTGCTAATGGTTTCCCAGAGACTTGGTAAAAATATCATTTCTTGGTATGTGGGAGAGACTGGCATTTGAGTCAATAGATTAAAGACCCACTAGCACCAATGCTAGTTAGCACCACTAACACACTGAGGTCCAAGTAGACCAAAAGGGCTAATCTCAATCTATTTTTCTCCTTCCCTCCCTTTGAGCTATGAAATTATCTTCTCCAGCCCTTAGACACTGAAGTTCCTGGTTCTAGGTTTTCAGACTTCAGGAATCATGTACAGTGGCACTCCTAATTCTCATGCCTTTGGACTCACTGAATTCTACCACTAGTTTTCCTGAGTCTGCGGCTTGAAGGCAGCCTATGATGGGGCTTCTCAGGCCCTACAACCACACGAGATAATCTTAGTAATAAACGCTTTTGCATTTCTATTTCCTCCATCTTTTTTAGACATGATCTCACTTTGTAGGTGTAGTTGTTTCCAGAATTTACTGTGTAGACGAGGCTGATGACTCAAACTCATAGTGATTCTGCCTTTGCCTTCCTAGTGCTCATATAAACATGTGCCACCATCCACCATACCAGACTCTCTGATTTCTCTATTTCCTATTGCTCTTTGTCTATGAAGATCCTTGCCTATAATTACAGTATTCTCCAATTTTTGAGATTTTACATAAAAATTAAGATAGGCAAGCATCCCGACTTTAACAATTCAGCTTCTTTTTTCAGGGGAGGAGGGAATTCTTGGAGACTGGATTTTTCTGTAGCTTTGGAGCCTGTCCTGGAACTAGCTGTAGACCATGCTGGCCTCGAACTCACAGAGATCCTTCTGCCTCTGCCTCCCGAGTGCTGGGATTAAAGGCATGTGCCATCATTGCCTGGTTACAATTCAACTTCTAGAATTTATAATATACAATTTTCTCAACAAGTTTTGAAAAGTACTTTTGTTACGGCATTGCTTGTAATAGTGAACAATTGGAGATGGTTGTAAATGTCTGTTGACAGAATGAACAGATAAATGTATAACAACCAAGCTATGTAATACAATGCAGCCCTTAGAAAGGAATAAATACATAATAATATAGAATAATATCCATAATGTTGTATGGAAAAATGCTAATGAAAAGCACGATCCTGTTCTTTGAAATAAACACTACTAACACAGATGTTCATGCAGATAGACAGAAACCTGGAAGGATACACATTAAACTCTTTAGAAAACTCTCGTGAAGATTTATATAAAATGGTAGTCTTTATGCTTTGTTAATAACCAGTCTAGTGAATCCTTTAAATATTTTGTTGGGACATGTCACTCAGCCCAAGATGAACTGAAACCCAGTATGTAGTCCAGGCTGGCCTAAACCTCATGGCAGTCCTCCTGCTTCAGCCTCCAAAATTCTGAGATTGTATCTACTACACTCAGCTTTATTCTAGTAAAATCAATAAAGAAACTATTCTTAAATTTTGGTACTTTTATAGCAGGTTTTTAAAAATGTTTTCTTTCCTAAAGACATACCTCAAAAACTTACTTCATCATCTAAGAAGACAGAATAGTACCTAAATAGGCTTTCTCAACTGGGGTTCCACAATAAAATTAAACCCTAGAGAGCATTATATCATTTGTATGACTAGTTTATAAATTCTTCCAAAGATGGTACATGACTAGCCCCACTGCATACTCAGGAAAGAATTATTCATGTCGTTCACTGGATGCCATGGGGTATTAGGGTTTATTTCTCTTGTTGGGATGTAACTCAGATTGAGAAGGGCTAGTGTAGATATTTGGCATCCTTTTGGGAACCTGTAAAAATTAAGGCTGTTTTTCTACTCTATATTTCTATATTCTACCTTGGTCTTGTTTTTAATGCATTTGCGTTCCCACTCTCTTTGTCATAGAGTATCTAATTTACCAGGCTGCAAATCAGACTTCTTTTTCTATAGCCTACCATGATATTCTTTAATTCTTTAACAGATACCAAACCAACTCAAATTTACTAAAGCATCTAGATAACTCCTAACGTCTATGGTAAGAATGTGAAAAATTATTAAATTTCTATACCTGTTACTAGACAACTTTTGAGGGATGAAATATTCAGGATTTTCTAAGGAATGTACTTAACTCACCTAAATGCTTTCAAGTTGGGCTACTTTTTTCTGGACCAGTTATACTAAAATTTCCTTTTGAGTTTTTAAAATTATTATTAACTTGAACTTACCCTTGTTAAAACAAAATGTCTTTTGAATAAACACAAATCAAATCAAACACCTGAAAAAATGAAAGCCAAGAGATTTTCAGCTTAAAAGCCAATTTAAGACAGGCACTAAACAGCTTATCCCTTTACTGGTTACTAATCAGCTTTCAGATCTGCTTATCATTTTCAGATCCCAAGTATCCAGAAACAAGCCCTACAGATAAAAACTTCTGTGTTTAATCAGTCAGCAACGTCAGTTTCTGACACTAAGGACATGTCACGACGAGAAAATAAAGATAGTGGTCTTAACCTTATTAGACATACCTAGGGGTCTTTAAAAGTCCTGGAATCCACTGTGCACACCAGATCAGTTAAATGTGACTCTCCAGATATGACACTTGCACATCCATGCCTTTTATCCTGCACATTCTGACTCAGTATGTCTGCACTATTGCTAAATCTATGTAACAATTCTCAGTGCTTGAGCTGTCTGATCATTTGATCCACATATGCATTTGACCTGTGTGTGTACATGACAACTGTGGCTCCTTTTTCATTCATTTGAGTAGCAGGACACTGCAGTCACCTGATTATCCTCTTACTGGAGCTTGGTTACTACTTATATCTATCATCTTAACAATGGAGATCTCCAAAGGCAAACATTTGGCCCTTCTCCTCTGTATCAAATACATTAAATCTCCTCATAGTACAATCTAGTTATAACCCGAGTTTTCAAACCATCTATGTTCTGACAACCATCAAATTTCTACTTCTGGCTTAGATTACCCCCCAAACTTCAGATTTATATCTCCACCTGAGCATACCCTTTGCATGTCTAATCTCTCAAATTCAATACATCTAAAATTATTTGATCACACTATCATAATGGTTTTTTTGCAGCCTTCCTCATCTTGTTCAATTATTAGGATAAAAAATAAAATTAGTCATGCTTTATGTCCCCTAATACTGTTCTATTCATCAAACAGATGCCACTGGTTTTTATTTCAAACCATATCTGAAAAATCCACTCCTCATGACTTCCACAGTTAGCACCATGGCCCAAACCACAGTCATTCCCCCTCCCCCTTCTCCCTTACTTCTCTACAATGTATTCTTAATGCAGAAGTCATTGATCCTGCAACAATTTTATGTCAGGTAGCAGGTCCAATCTATCTTCTCCTGAAGCAAGTTGATGTATTACTGCATCCCAGCACTCTAGAGGCTAAGGCAGGAGGAGTATTGTAAATTTGAGGCCTGACTACACAATGAGACTTTGCTTTAAACAATACAACAAAAACTCTCCAGGGACACTTAGTTTAGAAAAGGTATCATTTTCTAAAAATGGCCTCCAATACTTTCCAAGATATTGTAGTTAGTTATTTCTTCAATCTCATCTCTTACCACCTATACTCCCCATCATCTGTTTATCTGCTCCAGCTGTGCAAGCCTTCTTGCTGCTACCTGTGCTAGTCTCTCTACCTATAGCTTTCTTCCCCATGTATTTAAATGACATGACCCCTGACTGCTTTCTGACATTACTCCATATCACTTTCTAATGAGTGAGGTCTTCTCTAAAGAACCACCATCCTTTCTAGAACATTGTCTTGCAGGTGCTGAAAACAAAATACACTGAACCTGATAGAAGAGAAAGTGGGAAGTACTCTACAACACATGGGCACAGGAGAAGACTTCCTACGTATAACCCCAGCAGCACAGACATTAAGGGCATCATTGAATAAATCGGACCTCCTGAGACTGAGAAGCTTCTGTAAAGCAAAGGACACTGTCACTAAGACAAAAAGGCAACCCACTGACTGGGAGAAGATCTTCACCAACCCTGCAACTGACAAAGGTCTGATCTCCAAAATATATTAAAAACTCAAGAAACTAGACCGTAAAAGGCTAATCAACCCAATTAAAAAATGGGGCACTGAGCTGAACAGAGAATTCTCAACAGAAGAAGTTCGAATGGCCAAAAGACATTTAAGGTCATGCTCAACTTCCTTAGCGATCAGGGAAATGCAAATCAAGACAACTTTAAGATACCATCTTACACCTGTCAGAATGGCTAAAATAAAAAACACCAATGATAGCCTTTGCTGGAGAGGTTGTAGAGAAAGGGGTACCCTCATCCATTGCTGGTGGGAATGCAAACTTGTGCAACCACTTTGGAAAGCAGTGTGGCGGTTTCTCAGGAAATTCGGGATCAACCTACCCCTGGACCCAGCAATACCACTCTTGGGAATATACCCAAGAAATGCCCTATCATACAACAAAAGTATATGCTCAGCTATGTTCATAGCAGCATTGTTTGTAATAGCCAGAACCTGGAAACAACTTAGATGCCCTTCAATGTAAGAATGGATGAAGAAAGTATGGAATATATACATATTAGAGTATTACTCAGCAGTAAAAAACAATGACTTCCTGAATTTTGCATGCAATTGGACGGAAATAGAAAACACTATCCTGAGTGAGGTGAGCCAGACCCAAAAAGAGGAACAGGGGATGTACTCACTCATATTTGGTTTCTAGCCATAAATAAAGGACATTGAGCCTATAATTCGTGATCCTAGAGAAGCTAAATAAGAAGGTGAACCCAAAGAAAAACATATAGGCATCCTCCTGAATATTAACCTTCATCAGGTGATGAAAGGAGACAGAGACCCACATTGGAGCACCGGACTGAAATCTCAAGGTCCAAATCAGGAGCAGAAGGAGAGAGAGCACGAGCAAGGAACTCAGGACCGCGAGAGGTGCACCCACACACTGAGACAATGGGGATGTTCTATCAGGAACTCTCCAAGGCCAGCTGGCCTGGGTCTGAAAAAGCATGGGATAAAACCGGACTCGCTGAACATAGGGGACAATGAGGACTGCTGAGAACTCGTAAACGAATGCAGACAGATTATAAAAATATATACAGCTTTAATAGGGAAATAGACTTACAGGACCACAGGTTCCCGCGGAGAACAGGAAAAGCAGAGAAAAGGGGGCTGCTGGGATCATGCCCAGCAGATTTATCAGTAAACATTAGTCCGAGGCGAACACGCCCCCAATGGGTGGGGCTATATCCCTACATCTCCCCCTTTTGTCTAAATAAGATAGAACTAAACCAAATACAACTATATACAATAATAACAAATAATAAATATAACAAACAATATTGAGAACAAAAGTTTTGCTAAACATTCTATCTCAAGGAGTCTAAATAACATAGAGAGTAACTACAATTATATAATCTTCAACTCCGTCAAAGATCTGAGAAGGGAATAAATATTACTTAACAAACGAAAGATACCCAAAATGTGCAACAATTGACAGAAACAACTGACTACCTGGGCAATCACCCAAAGTCTCGTTCGCAATGTTGAGTCAACCAACTTTGGCTAAGGCCTAACATAACTGACATACCATTCTTAGAACTATCCTACCCTGTCTTGGTAGGATAAGACAGTCCTGTTTCATCCACTTAGGGATATTCTGTATCTTTGTCAGAAGTTGAGGTATGGGCTTTTCTTAACCCAAAGGCCAGTTCTGCCAAGAAGACAAGCTCCCAGTGGAGTGTCTTTGGTGCTCAACGTTCTCTCGGGAGTAGACTGGCGTTGCCAGGAGTAATTGTGTCTCGTTGGCACAGAAATTTTAGGTTAGATTAAAGGCCATTTTCTACAGCTCTTCGAAGAGGCTGAAGATCATACTATCTATACTAAATATAATCTCTATGTAACTAAAAGACCTGATTAACTTAAAAATAAATATGACAAACATATAATTCACAATACCGATCTAACTTGAAGACTAAAAGAATAAACAACTGTGCAATATATGAAGACAATGATCTTCAACTGTAAACAATGTCATAGTATCAGAGGTAGAAATGTACATTGTAATATGGTAGATGTATCAATACAATATAAACAAAGTTATAAGCATACTCATACAAAAATAGAGGTAGGAACACTCACATTCAATATTCAATATATCAATATACAAGAAACAGTACCAATACAATTTTCTATAAACAGTAATTCACAAATACCAATCATCCCATAAAACCAGTTAATCCCCCTTCTTCTTCCTCTTCTTTTTTTTTTAAAAAAATACCCCTAAGTCCATAAAAATATCACCCTATCCCCTCAACCCTAAACCAACCACTAAAAGATGTCCCTAACCCTGAGGGCAAACTCTGTTGGGAGAGGGGATGTCGTCCTCTAAGATTGCTTCTTGCTGACATGGGGGCGATGTTCTTCTTAGGGGGTCCTGTGAAAGCAAATGATGGTAAAATTCCCAATTTAACCTTTGACCTAAGAAAATTGTAACTAGTCTCAGAGCGTTTTGAGAAGGTCCGGCCAGAGTGTTGTCAAAAATGTGCACCATTCGAAATTGTCTCATGTAGTTGGTACCAAAAAACAGGTCTAATATTAGAGTTTAAAAAAAAAATCATGACGTCATAAAAACCAGATTGAGTTGATGTCGTGGGGCTCCATCTTCATCCTGGAAACTTCAAAGATTACTGTAGGAAAATTTGTTGCTTGTTATGGGAAATTTAAACATTAACAACAAGGACATATACTGACATATAAAGAAAGACACAGATATGAGGAAAGGCAAAGAAAGTTTAAGACATATATATATATATATATAAAAATTAATACTTACAGAACATGTCCCTCAAGAACAATGGTAATGGGGTTTTGATCCTACTGCACGTACTGGCCTTGTGGGAGCCTAGGCTGTTTGGATGCTCACCTTACTAGACCTGGAAGGAGGTGGGTGGTCCTTGGACTTCCCACAGGGCAGGGAACCCTGATTGCTCTTAGGGCTGACGAGGGAGGGGGACTTGATCGGGGGAGGGGGACGGAAATGGGAGGCGGTGGTGGGGAGGAGGCAGAAATCTTTAATAAATAATAAAAAAAAGACTTTTAGGACATACGAGCATGTGAACAGTCCTTCCTATGGTGGGAAGTCATGATGAAGTCAATTACAGAAGTATGACAATTTCCACACTTGCTTGCCTGGTCTAAATAGACCACTGAAAGAAAGAGCCTTTGACAGTAAAGACAAGGAGTAAATGAGCTTTTTTCTTTTCTTTTCTTTTGAAAACAGTATTAAGATGATAGAGAATCCAATTTGGAATTATCCCTAAGCAAAATAAAATCACTCACCCTAACAATTCTGTTGTTCTATCTCCACTCCCTGAATTTAGTCTAGAAATGAAAGATAAGCTCAGAAACCAGAAGCTATCACATGCATTAATCACAGCACTTGGATTCCAGGCCCTGCAAAAACTGAGTCCAAAGATATCAGAAATGGCAGTCTCTGGCTCTTTTTGCACAAAATATTGATAAGACAGAAAAGGCAGCAGAGAGTTGGGGGTTGGTCTAATCACAGGTGAAGTGAATCAAATTAAAAATGCAATCCATTGTCAACCTAGTATTCTCTAGAACCATTTAAAAAGCCATGAATGCTAATCATCAGGCCTAGGCAAGGCTTCCAATACTCATAGTAACAAACAAAATTAAACCATACTTCGACTCAGGTATTTGAGAAAAGATATGTGGAGTACAGTAAAATTCTAAGATGTGCAGAGAAGCAGAAAAATGGGATCCAACAATGGAGACACAACATAAGCAACTGGACTGCCCCAGGGATGACGTTACTGAAAGTAAAAACTCGGGAGAGATGCGGGCACCTATGTGTATGATCTAAGCATTGGGGAGGCTAAGAGGAATTCGATGAGGTCCAGGCTAGCCTGAGAAACAGTGTGAGACTTTGTCACAAAAAATCTACTCCACACTTGGAAAGCAGAGGCAGGCAGATTTTCTGTGAGTTAGAGGCCAGTCTGGTTTACAAAGCGAGTTCCAGGACAGTCAGAACTGTTACACAGAGAAACCCTGTCTTGGAAAAAAGCAAAACAAATAAACAAAAATCTACTCCAAACAAAAATTTGAAATCAATTATTGATAATACATTGCTTCTATAAATATTGTACATGGTGGGGGTAGAGAAAGGGAGAGAAGGAATTAAGGAATAAGGCAGAGAAAGAAGAGAAATGAAATCTCTAGAAATCAAGTCTAAGAACCATAGGAAAAAAATTTAAAAATTACTGAATGGGTATATACAAATTCTGACACTACCCACAAAAGGAGGAGCAGGGGAACTAGATCAATCAAAACTATACAAATTGAGGCTGGATGGGAGTGGAAAGCGACTAGGAAACAGCAAAAAAGATAATTTTTGTGGATTAAATCATTGTAGCTCTCAGCACTGGTAATCTGATGAGTATTATTTTGTTGGCCACACTCATCAAATATTTACTTCTAATTTTACATTTTATTGTATATAAACTATGCCACAATAGAGTTGTGTTAAGAGCACACAGAAGGCAACTGGTGTATCTGGAAGTGTTTTATGGGATCACTGATGGGTCTGCTTTCTTTCAGATACTCTCCTAGTCTTCACCATTCTGCTTTGTTCAGGGTGAGTCTTCAGGCTTTTCTGGCCATGTATCTGACTATCACCACTGGAAAGGCCATCTAGGCAGGTAACTGGAGGATGGGGATGAAGAAAAGATCAAGTAACTTTGTCTGCCCTTTCTTGGTTTGGGGCACCTCTGACGGCAGCTGGTTCTCTTCCATAGACAGCTCCCAGGAGGCTGCCTCAGGATCACTACTCCAGGTTACTCCTGTGTCTGGCTTCTGTTAATGCCACCCTCTATTCTAGACCTCGCCAGGGAAAGAGTGGTGCAGCTTCCTATAGCTGCTAATTTCGAGGCCGCCTCCTGGTTTTCTGATTCCATCAACTCCCATTGTCTATGCAACCAATTTCCCATGTTCAGTTTCCTCCATTTTAAGTACATGGGGTAGTTTCTGTTTCCTGATTGGGCTTTGATAGATACACACCTGCCACAGGAAAGCAGGTGCCCTCCCCCGGCCAGATGCCTCATATTTACAGAAGAAGGGAATGGCTAGAAACAACCTATGTTGTCATATGAACAATGCCCATAGCCACAAAATAGTTGTTCCTACTCTACAAGTAGGTCCAAGTGGCATCACAGGCAGAAACTCTTGCCATGCTCCCATCCTGCCAAGTTCCCCCAGCCTTCCGGGGGATTCGAAGAAATATGTGATGGCCCTGCAGTGACTAGAAGACTGTGCAACATAACTGGACATTTGCAAAGGCAGCAGCATCTGAAGCATATTCTTGCCTTGATCCTGTCATGTGACATGTTACTAGAAATCTTCACAAAGGATCCAGTTAAAGGCTTCACTTCTTACTTACAAATTGTTGCAGGCTCACTACAGCCTATTTCCCTTCCTTCCTGATCACCCAGCCTCCATTTTCCAATTTCCCTTGCAGTTAATTTGGATGAAAGAACACATGAAGGAAGGAGTAACGAACAGTAACCCCTCACCAGGTTCATAGAGGTCTCCATACAATGACTGAAAAGTAGAAACAACCCAAATATCCACCAACAGATGAAATGATAAATAAAATATGGTCTGCAGCATGCTCAGCCACAAAAATGAAGTACTGGCATTCTCCAACATAAATGAATGTTTTAAATATTATGCCACATGACAAAAGCCACACACAAAACAACGTATATTTTCTCACTCTATTTATAGGGAATTGCCAGAGCAGGCAAAACCATAGACAGGGACAAAAAAGAAGAATATTGGTTAGCTAGTGAGGTGAGGGAGGTGGAAGTAACTACTAATGGATTGTCAGAATAGATTAATAGTGAATAGGGAGGAAAACTGGAGGAAAAAAGAAAGGGAAGTGACTGGTATTGGATAGATTTATTCAGAGGGAATGCTGCAAATGCTCTAAAATTAACTGTAGTTATATGCCTACTTTTATTATAATTTGATATGCCATTTGGTTGATATCCCTGGGAAGGACTTAGAAGAGAGCAAGGAGGGGAAACTGTGGTTGGGATATAATATCTGAGAGAATAATAAATTAAAAATAAACTATGGTTTAATTGTACAACTCTGTTGCATAAGGGAAGAGAAATTCTCATCATTGCAAGGTATTAACTTTGTGGGCTGTTTATTATAGCGGTAACCTTACCCTGATGAATACATAAGTCAACAATACTAAGAAGGCAGATTGTTTCCATGGTCAGGAAGATAAACTCTCTGAGGAAACTATCTCTCCTAGTCTCTATCAAATACAGAGAAATTTGGAAAATACCTGGGGTCCCTGACTAGGAAGACTTCTATCACCACTGACCCTGGTCTAATCTATGTAAATCTCTACTTTTCCACGTCCTCTGCTTTGGGTCCTAATTCAATGAATACTATTTGTGGAAGTTTGGGTGAAAATGCCCCCCATAGGCTCTGAATACCTAGTCTCCTTTTGGTACTATTTGGGGAGGCTATGGAACCTATAGGAGGTAGAGCCTGTCACTTAGTTCCATGGACTCTCTCTCTGGAACTGTAAACGAAAATAAACTCTTCTATAAGTCACTTTTGGTCATGGTGTTTTATCACAGCCACGAAAGTAATATAATATGGGTGTAGTGGGGAGCTGCAGGCCTCTTCCCACAGCCCGGCTCATGGCTGCCTGGCTAGCTTATGCCCCAAAATAACGACACACAAACTGTATTCTTTTAAACACTGCTTGGCCCATTAGCTCTAGCCCTTACTGGCTAATTCTCATATCCCGATCAACCCATCTCTAATAATCTGTGTAGCATCAGTCTTACCAGGAAAGATTCAGCATGTCTGACCTGGTGGCTTGCTTCATTGCTTCTGGCCCTGAGAGGAGCTGCCCTGCATCTGAGCTCACTTCCTCTTCCTCCCAGCATTCTATTCTGTTTACTCCACCCAACTAAAGGCTGGCCAATCAAATGGGCCAAGGCAGTTTCTTTATTAGCCAATGACCTTCCTCCATCATATGGGTGGTGGTATTACCAGTAATTATTTTTTGATATTTTCTTTTTATTGTTTTTATTGAGCTACATATTTCCCACTCCCTTTCCTTCCTCTATTTTCTATATATACTGAATTATCACTGAAATATTTTATGTATACACTCACATGTAAATAAAGAAGACATGAAAAAACTTGCATTTTGCTGCCAAACCCTGAAAATAACTATAGCATCCATACATATAGCGTTCATTCCATACAGATTACTTCCAACTCTACACTGTAGCCAATCACTTAGACATTAGTTAATTTACTCCATTCAACAAATATTTATTGAATGCTTGCATACAGGTTGCACAGTGATCTTAAGCACTGGGTATATACAGTGGCCTATTATATACCATGACATAGTCTCCCATCTCAAATTCAGAGTCTAGTGGGAGAGATGATAGATTTTACACAAATAAACACAGAGGTGTGTCCCTTTTAGATTTAGTACCAGCGTCTCTCAGAAAGGGATACTTGAACTAGATTCTGAAGGATGATCCCAGTCAGTCTAAAGTGATGACAGAAAAAGTATTCCCAGATGAGGAACTCCACATGTAAGCACCCACAGTATCAACAGCCTGCTGCTCCTCACACTGAAGACCAGCTAAAGTGCAGTGAGCTAGAGAAGGAACCAGACCACTGGAGCTATGTTTAGTTCTCTTCTGAAAAGTTTTTCTAAAGCTCTGCCTAACCAAAAGACATATCCAGAGCAACTCAGAAGTTTTTCTTCAAACTTTACGTTTCATTCCATATGGTTTTTCAAAGTTTAGCTCCTTCCAAGATATGTTTGCCTAAATACCTAAGAAGAAGCTTGCTCTTGTCTAGGGAAGAACTACCCATTTGGCCTTCCTCATATTTTCACAAATACAAGAAAGTTGACACATGGGCAGCTGGATCTTCCATGTTTTTGAACTCATTTTATGCGCATTCTGGCTATCCAGTTACTAGTCCCATAAGGGACGGACTTACAGGAACTCTCAACTTTCTCTTACCGATTTTATTGAGCTCTACATTTTTCTCTGCTTCCCTCCCTGCCTCTCCCCTCCCCCTTAAATCCTCTCCCATGGTTCCCAATTTACACAGGAGCTCTTGTCTTTTCCTACTTCCCATGTATATTAGATCTACATATGTCTCTCTTAGGGTTCTCATTGCTGTCTAGGTACTCTGAGATTGTGATTTGTAGGCTGGTTTTGCTTTATGTCTAAAACCCACTTATGAGTGAGTACATGTGATAATTGTCTTTCTGTGTCTGGATTACCTCACTCAAAATAATGTTTTTTAGCTCCATCCATTTGCCTGCAAATGTCAAGATGTCGTTATTTTTTCTGCTGTGTAGTACTCCATTGTGTAAATGTACCACATTTTCCTTATCCATTCTTCGGTCGAGAGGCATTTAGGTTGTTTCCAGGTTCTGGCTATGACAGTGCTGCTATGAACATAGTTGAGCACATGTCCTTGTGGCACAATTGAGCATCCTTTGGAGATATACCCAAAAGTGGTATTGCTGGGTCCTGAGGAAGGTTGTTTCCTAATTTTCTGAGAAATCACACTGACATCCAAAGGGGCTGTATCAGCTTGCACTCCCACCAGAAATGCAGGAGTGTTCCCTTTACCCCACAACCTCTCCAGCATAAGTTGTCATCAGTGTTTTTGATCTTGGCCATTCTTTCAGGTGTAAGATGGAATCTCAGATCTGTTTTGATTTGCATTACTCTTATGGCTAAGGATGTTGAACATTTCCTTAAGTGTCTTTTAGCCATTTCAGATTCCTCTGTTGAGAGTCTCTGTTTAGGTCTGTATTCCACTTTTTATTGGATTATTTATTTTTTTGATGACCAATTTCTTGAGTTCTTTGTATATTTTGGAGATCAGCCTTCTGTCTGATGTGGAGTTGGTGAAAATCTTTTCCCATTCTGTAGGCTGTTGTTTTGTCTTGTTGACCGTGTCCTTTGCTTTACAAAAGCTTTTCAGTTTTAGGAGGTCCCATTTATTAATTGTTTCTCTCGGTGTCTGAGCTACTGGGGTTATATTTAGGAAGTGGTCTCCTGTGCCAATGTGTTCAAGTGTACTTCCCACTTTCTCTTCTATGAGGTTCAGTGTGGCTGGCTTTATGTTAAGGTCTTTGATCCATTTGGACTTGAGTTTTGTGCATGGTGATAGATATGGGTCTATTTTCATTCTTCTACATGTTGATATCCAGTTATTCCAGTACCATTCATTGGATGTGGTTTTCTTTTTTCCATTTTAGATCTTTTGCTTCTTTGTCAAAAATCAAGTTTTTTGTAGGTGTGAAGACTGATATTTGAGTCTCTGATTCAGTTCCAATAGTCTTCCTGCCTGTTTTTATGCTAGCCAATACCAGGCTATTTTCAGTATTGTAGATCTGTAACAGAGTTTGAAATCAGGGACTGTGATGCCTCCAGAGGTTCTTTTATTGTACAGGATTGTTTTGGCTATCCTGGGTTTTTTGCTTTTCCATATGAAGTTGAGTACCATTCTTTCAAGGTCTGTAGAGAATTTTGCTGGGATTTTTATGGGCATTGCATTGAATCTGTAGATTGCTTTTGGTAAGATTACCATTTTTACTATGTTAATTTAACCTACCCAAGAGCATGCGAGATCTTTCAACTTTCTGGTGTCTTCTTCAATTTCTTTCTTCAAAGATTTAAAGTTTTTGTCATACAAGTCTTCCACTTGTTTGGCTAGAGTTACTCCAAGATATTTTATGCTATTTGTGGCTATTGTGAAGGGTGATGTTTCTCTAATTTCTTCCCCAGCCCTTTTATCATCTGTGTACAGGAGGGCTACTGATATTTTTTGAGTTAATCTTGTATCCTGATACATTACTGAAAGTGTTTATGAGTTGTAGAAGTTCTTTGGTAAATTTTTTTGGGTCGCTTACGTAAACTATTATATCATCAGCAAACAGTGAGAGTTTGACTTATTTTCTAATATGTATCCCCTTGATCTCCTTTTGGCGTCTTATTGTTCTAGCTAAGACCTCAAGAACTATACTGAATAGATATGGAGAGAGTGGACAACCTTGTCTTGTTCCTGATTTCAGTGGGATCGCTGGGAACTTCTCTCCATTTAGTTTGATATTGGCTGTTGGCTGGCTGTACATTGCCTTCATTATGTTTAGGTATAGGAACTCTCAACTTACTGTCATCTGATTTGCTAGGCGATTCCTCTTAAAAGCACAAAAATAGTTTGTTACTAAAGTAAGATGTGGTATACATTGTATTGAGTCCCTATATGAGGCTTAATTTAATTCTTTGGTAAGAATAGGTTAGAAGTAACTTAAAATTTTAAGTTCTGGGGCTTGAGAGATAGCTCAGCGGTAAAAAGCACTTCCTGGTATTTCAGAAAATTTGGCTTTAATTCCTAGTCCCCACATGCGGACTCACAACTACCCATAACTCCAGTTTCAGGGGATGGATCCAATGCTCTCTTTTGGTTAACATAGGTATCAGGCATGCATATAGTGCACATACATACACCCAGGCAAAACATCCATACATATAAAATTAATTTTAAAATAAAAAATTTAAGTTTCATATATTTGTACATACATACAATGAATTGATTACATTCACTCCCATGACCCTCTACCTACATCCCTTTCTTTCCCTCTAAATTCTCAGTTTTCAGCTGATGTTTTACTAAACAGCACATTGTCAAACTATCTTCAAATATTTACATTTAACATACAGATTGGCGATACTCTCAATCTTGATCAGACATGCTTATTTCAGAGGGTAGAGGTTAATGCTGAAACTTATAACTATCATAAGTCTTTGAGAATAAGTGATTGTAATTACTCTGCCATAGATGGGCTGGCTATATCAATCCTCACCCAATGTTAAGGGAACATCTCAGAAGAAGGGGGTAAAAAGAATTTAAGAGCTAGAAGATGGGAAGTAGTGCTGCGAAATGCTGTCCTCTGGGCATGACATGGCTATTGCACACATGAAAACACAGCAACTGTGGTTACGAGTGTTAAGACCTGCAGAATATCAAGCCAGGTGAAAATTTTAACATGTTACGTGCTGGGGGGCAGTGGATTCCGGATGCTTTAGGCCTGGCTGATGACAGCTGCTGGAGTAAGAAGAATCGCTTCTCTTTGAGGCGGTGAGGTCATTAGTAGGTAGCCCACACCCAAATGGATGACCCCACACCTATGAACATATAAACAACACAAATTGGACTCAGTGTGATTTTAAAAAAAAAAAGATATAAATTTTGGAGGGAGGTGTATTTAGGAGCAGCCTGGGGGAAGTTTCAGGGAGGAGTTGGGGATAGACATGATCAAGATACATTTTACACATGTATGAAATTCTAGATAATAATAAAAATATTTTGTAAAAATTTTCTCATTCTAGAAGGTCATTTGATGGTTAGCATTTGGATTTGATGTTTCATTTGGATCAACGACAGAGCCAACAGTCTCCATCTGTTCATCTGGTCATGGGGTAGTTTTCTCATTATAGTGATTCTCCCATGTTGCTCTCAGAAGATGCTCCACGTGTATGTGCATAATCCAGAGATGCACTGCTAAAAGCTTTCTGGGTACTCACTTATCAGGCACTCAAACAAAACATGTTTTTGAGATGGGGCTTTCCTATGTTGCTCAGGCAGTCTCAAGCTCCTGGGCTCAAAAGATCCACTTGCCTCAGCATTTTAGTAGTTGGGACAACAGGTGTGTGACAATTCACCCAGGTTAAAGCCACTTTTGAATAGAGAAATATTACATCATAGCAAATAAAAAAAGTGTTCACTTGAGAGACAGTGGGGGCAGATAGGAAGGATTGGAAGGGAAAGGGAGATGGAGGCGTGGAAATGATGCAATGATGTAAATACAATCAATAGCCACATAAGAAATGCTTTTCTTTTTTTTCCCCCCAAAGCTGAGGACCAAATCCAGGGCCTTGAGCTTGCTAGGCAAGCACTCTACCACTGAGATAAGTCCCCAATCCAATGAAATTCTCAAAAATAAAAAAAATACATTAGAGAAAGGAGAATACAGATAGGCAATAGTTTTTACTTTTAATGTTATAACAGTTATGTTAAAATGTATCTAAAAATGTAAGATACCAGCTGCCATCTCAACATTTGATAATGTAGCCATTATTATATACAGAACAAGCTAACCTAGATATTGAATGTCACTGTTCATTGGTACTGTAATCTCCTGTAATTCCCACCATGCAAAGCTATCAGTTAGCTGAACAACAAAATTAATCTATCATTTTACATGTATTATAGCCTTGGTAATACTGACATTTCGATACTAAGAATATTCTTGAAAACTAAGTTCATAGCAATTAGTCTGATAAGGATTTACCATGTACACTGCCCAGAAGCATCCTAAAAAAATCAAGTTTTTTATGTCCTGTTATTTTAGTTATACTAAGCATTACACAAATAAAATAAAATAATTGTTTTTAAAAATTTTCCCCAGAAAGACAAACATGGTATGTACTCATAAGTGAATAATGGATGTGAAGCAAAGGATAACCAGGCTGTGAACCACAACCCCAGAGAAGCTAGGTAAAACGGAGGACCCTTACAGGGATACACATGGAGAGCCCCAGGAAAGGAAAGTAGTTAAGATCTCCTGGGTAAACTGGGAAGGGGAATAGAAGGTAGGAAATGATCACCACCCAAATAAATTATGTGTATTCCATTTTTTTTCCAGAGGCTGATTCTAGGGGAGACTGCAGACTGTAACTTTATAGTACATAGAAAGTTTTTTTCTCTCTCCTTCTAACTTATCCCTCTTTCAAAGGATCTCATGTATTCCAGACTGCCCTTGAGTTTACTATATGGCCAAGGAAGACCTTGAACTTCTGAGTTTCCTGCTTCTACATCCTAGGTGTTGGGCTTACAGGTGTTTGGCACCATACCTGGTTTACATGGCACTGGGGAATCAAACCCAAGAGTACTATACATGGTAGAAAAATAACAACTGAACTATATCCTTAGCCTTAGAAAGTTCTTCCTAAGGAAAATTCCTGTTAAAATTATCAACCTGAAATTGCCTCTAAATTCACAAGCAGCAAAACCAACAAAACCAGATGGGGACTGATCAAGGAAGAGGACAAATGATTTAAGGTAAGTTTAGCACTTAGCAATGGAATAAATTCTAAATATGGCTTTCAGCTAGCCCATGTTTTATAAAATCTGTTTAAATAAAACATTCATGAATACAATGTGATATCTGAAAGCATATATAGCCTGCTGCACTCTTCCCCCAAGTGGTGACAGAACTGAGCTTCTATCTATGAGATGGTTGTCAGGATAAAGGGTCCTCTATAAAGGTAAGGTCTCAAAAAAGCAATGATCATTTAATAAAATTTGCTGCTTGTTACAAATTTATGGAAAATTTTAAAGAAAAGCAATATTTAAGACCAGATGATCCAACTCTTTTTTGTTGTTGTCTTGTTTTAAAGAGGACTAATGGGTTCTGAAAAGGTTGGTTATCTGCTTAAAAATAAGACTACACTGATAGCAGCTCATATGGGTGCCCTGCTTATTCAACAGAAACACCCTAGTATCTACAGAACAAAACCTAAATCCCTCATAAGTATGTAGTCCTCAATCTCTAGTACCAGCCTTCCTTCCAGCTACCTACTTCTATCATAAATGTATCCTTCATTTAGGCTGAACTAAACTGATCATTATAGTCAGAACCTACCTTTCATCTTGTCAACATCCATTACTGAAATACTTAGGGTAGTGCCAAGTGACCTTGCAACTGTGCACTGAGTACAACAAAAAGGTTGGTACGCATCCATGTGACGGTCAATTTGTGGGAATTAATTTCCTTTTCCTAGCATGCAGGTCCTTGGGATTGAATGCGGGTGGTCAGGTTTGGCAGTTAGTACCTTTACCTGCTAAGCCATCTTACTACCCTGCTTTTAATAGTATTTATTTATTTATTTATTTATTTATTTATTTATTTATTTTCGAGACAGGGTTTCTCTGTAGCTTTGGAGCCTGTCCTGGAACTAGCTCTTGTAACCCAGGCTTGCCTCGAACTCACAGAGATCCACCTGCCTCTGCCTCTCCAGTGCTGGGATTAAAGGCGTGCGCCACCAACACCTGGCTCTCTCTTTTTATTTTTAATCTTTGTGAGGTTCTAATTCCTGAGAAGTCACATGACTTACTTACAGGTGACTGGGTAGACATAAACGAAATGGAGGTGGAAAATAGTCACATAACTCCCAAATAAAAACATGTCCTACCACACAGATACTTTTTGACAGCTTCCATAACAGGCATAATAGTGTCTTCTCCATATTGCTTTAGTGAGAGCTGTGATACACTAGAAATATTTTTTTCACACACATCCAAGCATGGGAGTCTTCTGTAAAGGACTACCTGACACTATGATACTGACAGTATTTAGCCTAGAATGTGAGCTACTATCCTTGAACGTAGAAGGAGAGGCATAGTATTGATCTGCTGATTCTTGTGTCCCCCTTCAGAAATATGCCCTGATAAATCTGGAAACCTACTTCCCCTTTTCTTTTATGCCCTATTTCAAGGGCAGTATCAAAAGAAATGAATGCATCTGAAGTCTCTTAATACACACTCGAGACATAAGAGAGACTGAATCTACGGGGAAATCTCAATAGTTTCTATAAACGAGGCTTTTTCTTTTTAAACTTTCCTGGAATCCTTGGGTTAAAATGAGAATGTGATTTCTCCAAGTAAAATGCAGATTTACAATTTGCTCTTCCAGATTTAATATGGGAATTAAATATCCAAATAACTGATAATGTCCGCATGCTGTCCATTTAATGCCAAGAAGAGGACTTGCTAACAGATTAGATCTCCTCAAGAAATGGTGTGGTGGTTTGAATGAGAATGCTCCACCAGGAATTTGCACTATTTGAGTAGGATTACAAAGATTAGGAGGTATGGCCTTGTTATAAAGTAGGTACGGCTTCGTTGAAGGAAGGGCAGCACTGGGGTAGCCTTTGAGGTTTCAAAAGCCCATGCCAAACCCAGCCAGTCAGTCTCTGTCTCTTTCTTCCTCTGCCTCTGGTTCAGGATGTAGCTCTCAGCTACTGTTCCAGTGTTTGCCTACATGCCACCATGCTTCCCACCATGATGATAATGAAGTAAACCTCTGAAACTGAAATCAACCTCCCAATTAAATCCCTTATCTTTTAATAGCTGCCTTGGTCATAGTGTCTCTTCACAGCAATAGAACAGGACTAAAGCAAATGGTTAATGACTGATGCTTTATTTTATATGTCAAAATGTATTACAAATAATATCTTGGCTCTTAAATGACATCTGAATCTGGCAGCTGCCAATACTTACTACCATGAGCCTTAAAGCACCAATGAAGTGATTGACTAGTAATGCCATATCACTGAAATTTTCTGGATATCGAGATTCAAAGATAAAAGCTTTGTTAAACCAAAGGTAAATATCACATTTTCTTTCATATGCAGAATCTAAGACTTAAATATATATGTAGTTGTAACATGAAAACAGAAGGAAGTATCAGGGGAAGAAAGAGAACAGCAGGGGTCAGGACAAGGAAAGATAATGGGGAGATAAGCAAAATATGATGTTATATTGTAATCCAAAATATCCAGAAATACTGTAATTAAACCCATTACTCTGTGTGCTAATTTTCAAATGCTGTTTAAAAACAACAATAAAAATGCTATGCTAACCTAAAATTTTAAAAAACACTCAAAAAGGAAGATGTGTTAACACAAATTCTCCTATATCTAACTCTGTTATAAAGTAAAAGAAAAAAAAATACCTTAAATCACTAGAGAAAATGAGAAGGCATTTCCCCCAAAAAATATACAAGATAAAAATAAACACAAAAACATATTCTAAATATTATTAGAAAGACTGGTATTAAGTAGTGAAGACAACTACCTTCAAAACTCCTTTACTGATTTTAATTAGTTTAGATCTGTACTTTTGTTGTCTGACAGAAAAATGGCAACAACATTGTTTTAAATTTATCATTAAATATGATATAACACTGCTGGTTGGGATTCTCCTTTGATAAATATATCCATTTGATGGCAATCTCTGCATTTTGTCAATTGTTTTGATACTTGGGAGTGGTCAGAAGTTATCACTGAAGCCTGGTAAAGTATGAAAGATCAAAGTACACAGTGATATTATAGATAAACACCTGCTTCATGCCATGACTATTCCAAGTAATTCAGGTTGCATATCCCTAACCTAAAAATCCAAAAATTTAAGGGTATCATATTTGGAAATTCAGATTTCTAAAAAAATTAAATTTATTATTATGTAAATGGATGTTTTGCTTGAATATGTCTGTGTACCATGTGCATGCAGTGTTCAAGGATGGAAGATAAGGGCAACAGATCCTCTGGGACTGGAGTTATAGACTGTTCTGAGCTGTGTAGGTGTTAGGAATCAAATCCAGGTTCTCTGAAAGAATAGATCAGTCAGAGATCTTAACTGCTGGGTTATCTCTCCAGCCCCAGTTAAATATTTTTTGATGAAGGTATTTAACTGGTAAAGTATGTAAATATTTTAAAATCTTGGGGGAAACCTGAAAAACAAAAAAATACTCTAGTACCAAACATTTCAAATAAGAGATATCTTTTAAATTCAGCTTTTAAAACTTTATATATGCAGGCGTGTGGGACTCTAACTATGGGTTTACCTGATAATGTGGTTCAGAAGCCATTGGAATTGGTTTCCTTAAGAGTTTGAAAACATTTGGAGATATAAGCTAAAAGGTTGTAACCAAGTTTGATGGGTGATTCTGGCGAGAGTTCACAAGACCAGAGGCTAATAAAATGTAGACAGTAAAGATTGTGCTTATGATATTTCAGATGGGAACAAGAACTCTACTGGGAATTAGACTAAATGATATCCATATTATAATATCATGAAAAAGAACCCGTCTACAGTGTCTTGAGATATTATAATAAGATGAACTTAAAGGTGACGGATTGGGCTGGAGAGATGGCTCAATGGTTAAGAGTATCTGTTGCTCTTCCAAGAGAAGGGTTCAATCACCAGCACCCACAGGGTGGCTCACAAACTCTGTAACTCCAAACCCAGGGGATCCATACCTCTTCTGACCTCCACAGGTATAAGGCATACAAGTGGTATAGACATACATGAAGAAAAAACACTCATATACAAAAAATAAAATTAATAAAAAATAAAGATGGTAAACTACTAAATTTGGCAGAGGAAAGTTCAAGGGAAGTGGTCATTCAGATTGTGGCATCTATCTCATTGCCTGCTTTTAGCCAAGTTTAAAATGAGAATTGTAAGCAGAAAGATTGGGATATTTTACAACTTGAGCAGAAAAGCAGCAGCTAATGTTGGGATCAAGAAAAATATGACTGGTGAAGAGCTCTGGGCCATTAAAAGAAGCCAACTATTTTGCATCAGGACAATAGTAAATATACCTTGATTATCTTCAGGAATGACCAAGACCCAGTCATTCAGGCTCAGGGGTATAAAGATTAACTAATTTGAAAGATTGTGCTTTGAAAAAAGAGTTGTACAGCTCTCTGCTGGCATAAGGCCACTTGGAAAGTGTTTCTCCATGTTCACTCATCCAAGCATTTATAGGCCACTGAAGCCATAGTCCAAGTGGGGCACAGATACTGCTTTAGCTGGCAATAGACCTTGATGTTGCTCATGAGATGCTGTTTTTACAAGGATACAAAAAACAAGAGTTATGGGATCATGAGGCTTTTCCCAGATTTCAAAGCAAAGCCTGGGAGGGTAGGCAATTTGTAGCAGGATCAAGATCCCTGCAGGCAACACCTAGAGGGCAATGCGTAAAGCTGTGCAGATAAAAATACTAGGGAGATCAGAAACTTGAACAGCTAAAGAAGGCTGCAGGGGGGAACAGGGCCAACCCAAAAGGTCATATAGATTGCAAACAGCAAGGCCACAGCAACAGGACAATCCTAACCCACCTAGAGCTCACATAATGGCACCACATGTCATGGATGCCAGACATGCATCTACAGGATTTCAGGTTTGTCCTACTGGGTTCTAGTCTTTCTTTTGTTCCATTCCTCTTTTTTGGCCCAATTTCTCTTTTTGGGGCTGGAATTTTTTCAAGTGCCTTTGAATGTGGAATGTATACAGCCATGACTTCTACATTTTACAGAGGTTCACAACTAATAGTTTTCCTTTAGTCTTCAAAGAGACTTTGGGCTTGGACTTTTTAACACAGCCAGAACTGTTAATATTATATTGACTCTTGGAAGTAGATTGAATGCATTTTGTATTAGCTCTTCAGGCTGATGAGGGAGGTGGACTTGATTGGGGGAGGGGGAGGGAACTGGGAGGCGGTGGCAGGGAGGAGGCAGAAATCTTTAGTAATTAAATAAATAAAAATAAATAAATAAATATGAGAGATTAAAAAAAGACAGACATAAGATTTTAGGAGGGCAGAGGTAAAATGTTACAGTTTGGATATGAAATAACCACAAGGGGGTTAGTTGCCAGCTGATGGCCCTTTTGGAAATGACTAGATCTAAGGGCTCTCATCTAGTCAGTATGTTGATGGATCAATAATATGATATCATTATTAGGAGGAAGTGAGTCACTGGAGACATGCTCTGAAAAGATATATCTTGTCTCCCTCTTTCCCTTTTCTTTCTGTCAGCCACGAAGTGAACTTCTCTGCCCTTTTATGTGACCCCCACCATATCCTGCCTCACCACAGATCTGAGTACTATGATGGAGCTGAATACTATGGTCTAAAACTTCTGAAGCTGAGAGCCAAGTGAAATATTTCCTCCTTTAAATTGTTTCTCTCGGGTAATATAATGGTGATAGGAAACAAAAATAAAAACACTGTCTAGCATAGTCATCTTTCAGCCTGCTTGCTAGATCCTTGGTTAGAATAGTATGCCTGAACTAGCACACACTAGTACATAGTAAAGTCTTGTCTATAAGAGCAATAGCAAATACAAAATTGCTCATAAAGGATTCTACACCATGAGAGGCCAGCAGTTTAACTGCTCAGTGGAAACTTCAAGTAGCTTTGAATGGGCTTCTGAATGCAGTCAAGTGGAAGATACCAGGAAATGCTGGCTGGTTCAAGCCAGCTTTCCCACTGACAGGGAGTCCTTGCCATCTGAGGGTCAAACATCATTCATGCCTGCCAACCTTTAGTAACTAATTTATGGTCATGTTTTGGTTCACTTCATAAAAGTTAAAAGTCAGCTGAAATGCAGGAATACTCCCTTTTCTCCATCACTATTTTTCCCTATACATATAAGGTAGCACTACAACTTCCTTAAAATTGTATACAAAGCCATATCCTACTACAACTGGACAAGTTAAAATAGAAACATGAACTTAAAGACTATGCATACAGATGAATCAATTGGAAACTCTTAGCTTATTATGTGAAAATAAGGTTCTCAGTACCAAGGACTATTGCCTGGGCTCAACAGAGTCTCCTGACGGGAGACATTGAGACCAGGAAGCATAAGGGATGTTGGTTTTGTGTGCAATACCAACTATTCTCCCTCCAGATTAGAAATTTATTTGTCTCTGAATCATCTCATAGGGTCATATCCATTTTTAGATGTCAATTTTCCACTTCAAAGCCTGTTTTATTCTTTCATTCCTTTGAGAGAACAGTAATCATTATTTCATTCACTATTTGAAAATGTGTACACTCTATTCTGTTTAGCTAAAAAATAGCAACAAGCAACTCCCAGTTCTTATTTAACAAGCTAATTTTTATAGTTTTTATAGTGCACTAGGAATTTTCTCAAAATTTGCACAAGTGATGACACAATTCTTTTAACTCAA
This sequence comes from Chionomys nivalis, assembly GCF_950005125.1. Lineage (NCBI taxonomy): Eukaryota > Metazoa > Chordata > Mammalia > Rodentia > Cricetidae > Chionomys > Chionomys nivalis. The sequence goes on from NC_080112.1 coordinate 135,099,662, forward strand.
CATTCAATCACATGGAAGCAAGTGTTACTAAAATTGGAGCTCATACACTGGGGGAACAGAATTGTTAGACTTTGTTTTCCCAGATTTAACGAAGGTTGACCTTCATTCCTAAAATGCTTCCCCTACTTTGGCATGTTGAGCTTAAGAACCACTGGGGTTTGGGGTGTAGAACATGAAAGAGAACACACATTTTTACAGAGATCATGATGTCTCCTTCCTTTGATGAATCAAAATTTCATCATTATTTGTTGGTATCTACTACACATGCATAATATATGTTCAATATAAATGTATGTATATTTCTATGTAAAAATATGCACAAGAAATGCTTATAAAGGCATGTGTTTTAAGATTCCATACATGGAGCATCCTAAATGTCCATCATTAGTGAAATGAATAAATCATGGTATATCTATTCAATAGAATATTCTACAGCAACAAAAAACTAACTAGTGAAACACACATCAGCATATATGAATACCATCAACATGCTTTTGAAGTCATGAACTTAAACTCAGAAGAGAGTATGTTGTGTGATATAAGTTTAAGGACAAGGAAGACTAATATATGGAGATAGCAGCTGCAACATTGGTTGCCTATGGAGAGGCAGAGGTTGCAGACAAAGATGAACAAGAAACTTCTAGGGTGATTTTGTTTTTATTTTGGCAGGAGTATTGTTTAAATGTGTATATTCATTTTTCAAATTCATCAAATTATTTATTTAAAATCTACACATTTTTACTGCTGTCAAAATTTTGATTTAAGAGATGTGACTTTACATAGATTACAAGATTCTGGGAAAACATGGGCTCCTATTTTGTTGCTGTCTTAAAGATGCTGTTAGTGGTGCTATCAGCAATTTGAAGCTTAATACAGTTGCTGAAAAAGTACAGCCTCTGAAACTGGGAAACTAGATGCCATAATTCTCAGCTCATTTGGAACACCACTTACTTTATGTATTCCTTACTTTATGTCATTCATTGGAAGGCTTATAAGGCCATGCTTGAAGTCCCTAGCTATCAAACAAAGTTGCATACATTTCCAGAATCCTCTTCTGTATTGATCTGACATAATTATGTAAGTAACAGCTTACTTACTGGGACAGAAAAGAATGTATCTCAGAATGATTTTTAAAGTACTATTTTTCCTATATGTTATTAATAGAAGAGGAGGGGAAGTAGAAATAAGACATTTAGACATCTGGGTTTTGAGAGGTTGAATTTGAAACTCTACTTACCCTACAAATTCACAGTAGTCATGTTTGATGGCCACTTAGCGAGAAACTACATGTCTTAGGGTTTCTATTGCTGCAATGAAACACCATGACCGAAAAGCAAGCTGGAGATGAAAGGGTTTATTTGGTTTACATTTACTCATTGCTGTTCATCACTGAAGAAAACCAGGACAGGAATTCAAACAGGGCAGGATCCTGTTGCAAGGGCTGATGCAAAGGTCATGGAGGGGTGCTGCTTGGTTGCTCAGTCAGTTTTCTTATAGAACCCAAGACCATCAGCCCAGGGATGGTACCACTCACCATGGGCTGGGCCCTCCTCCATCAATCACTAATTAAGAAAATGTCTTATACCTGGATCTCATTGGAAGCACCCTCTCAGATTCTAGCTTGTGTCAAATTGACATACAAAACCAGCCAGTACACTGTATTTTCCAACTTTACTTGTAGCAATATGGAGTCAACTGACTTTAAGTCAACGGAATATAAGATTCAACGGAATATAAGAAGTAGCAACTCACTCATGCTGACTAATTTTATGTCAACTTCACACAAGCTAGGGTCATCTGAGAAGACAGAACCTCAACTAAGAAAACGACTCCAGAAAGTCAGGCTGTAAGCAGGCCCATAGGGCATTTTCAAAATTAGTGGTTAATGGGGAGGGCTCAGCCCATGATAGGTGATGTCATCCCTGGGCTGGTGGTCCTGGGTTCTATAAGAAACTAGGCTGAGCAAGTCATGAGGAACAAGCCAGTAAGCAGCACTCCTCCATGGCCTCTGTATCAGCTCCTGGCTCCAGGTTCCTGCCCTGATTGAGTTCCTATCCTGAGTTCCATCAATGATAAACAGCAAGCCAAATAAACCCTTTCCTCCCAAAGTTGCTTTTGGTCATGGTGTTTCAGCACAGCAATAGTAACCCTAACTAAGACACCACATTAGAGAAAATCCCTCACTTACTTTTCTTCTCTGGTAGCATACATAGCACTTTTCCACACTAGGAAAGCTATCCTACAAGGATGGAGCTTCCAGATGAGTAGCAGCTTGATGTCTTCATGCTCTATGAATCAAGTATGTGGTATTATCAGAAAAGGGCCTTGCCAACAAGATGTATAGGGTAACCAATAGCATTGACAATCACTTGTAATGTTGGGGGTCTATGGAACCTTACTGGCCAACAACTCCAAAAGAGGCAACCCATTCCTAGCATGGGGATTTTTATTTGTTAGCCTATTGTGTCTGGTAGAGGCACTGTTGCCTCATTATAGAGTGACTCTCTTTCAACTCCTTTATGAGTATGCATACATGCACACACAAATGTATACATATATGTATATATGCATACATATATACACACATGTATATATGCATACATATATACACACATGTATATATGCATGTATGTGTATATGTACACACACACATCTGATCTAGTAAGATATCCCTAGTGGTGCAATAGTGTCATGAACATCATGCCAGTAACAACCACCTTCTGAATGGACTTAAGTCTCAGTCCAGAAGATGAAACCCATACTTTATTATCAGGCCAAAAACCTGTAGCCCTAGAATATAATCTACTATTATACTAAATGAACATAGTATTAAACAGATTCCTAGTAATTCCTAGATTAATGTATCTCTCAACCATCATCAGAGAAACTTCTATGTGTAGTGGATGGTGATTAGCCTACATTTACAAGTGGTCAAGGTACAAAGAATGAGAGACTGTGGAATACTCAGCCCTAAATGGAACATATGTACTTAACCATTTTCCTCCAGAGGTCCCAGCATCACTGCAGAAGAGGGGAGAGAAAGAGTGTAAGAGCCAGAAGTCATAGATGACTACAAGGAAACAGTGTTTTCTAGACACATAATGCAATTCCACATGCACTCACAATGGTTGTGACAGCATACACAAGACCTGTGCCAGTTCAAGCCAGACAAAATCTCAGCATGGAGAGGTGGGATGGGCACGAAGTCTCACTCCCTACTCAAGGAGTTATTAGCAATTGTTAGTGTAGAGAAAGGAAGGGTCAGTTATTTTTAAAGTGTAGCTCCTGGTAGGTCGACTGCACAACCAAGAATATATAGGCATCACAAATTGGACTCGATGGGTTTAAAATTTAAAAGTGGGGATACAATTTGGGTGGGGAGGTAAGAGGGGTTTATCTTGGGGTAGTTGGGGCAGGGGGTTGAACGATAAAAAAACAGTGTACAAAATCCTGAAAGAATAAGGGAGAGAAAGGAAATAATTTGGCTCTCACTTTCTTCTTGTCTGTAACCATGGCCTATCTGTTGAAATGTAAGAGAGGCAATAAACTAGCTTCAACTATGTAGATGATGCCAACATGCTAGAGCAGTGATTCTCAGCCTTTCTAATGCTGTGACCCCTTAAATATAGTTCCTCATGTTGTGCTGACCCCCAATGTTATTTTGTTGCTACTTCATAGCAATAATTTTACTACCATTATGACTCATAATGTAAATATCTGATGTGCGGGGTATTTGATACACAACCCCTATGAAAGTCATTCAACCCCACAAAGGGTTGCAACACAGATTGAAAACTGCTTGTCTAGGGGACAACAAAAACCTATAAAATGGTTGGGTGCTAAGTCTAAAAGCCACTTCTAGAGCAGTGCTGCTGTGCTAACAGCCTGGTTCCCTCAATTCTATCCGGCTAAGCAAGAGGAAAATTTCAGTCTTACTTAAATCATTGGATTTGCAGGCTCTTTGCTACATCATTTTAGCTAATTTACCTACTATTTAAGCTTTGGAGGCTTGCAGTCTCTAGGCAACACTTTCTAAGTTACACATATACATGCATGCATGCACACACATACAAACACAACACAAACACACACGTGCATACACACGTATGCACACACACTCACAGGAAATAAAATCAACACCATTTATACTGGCTAGTTTTTAGTCAACTTGTCAAAAGCTAGTCATCAGAGAGGAGGGATCCTCAATTGAGAAAATGCCTCTAGAAGATCAGACTGTAGGCAAGCCTGTAAGGGATTTTCTTAATGAGTGATTTATGGGGGAGGGCCAGCCCATTGTGGGTGGTCCCATCCCTGGGATGGTGGTTCTCAGTTCTTTAAGAAAGTAGGCTGAGCAAGACATGCAGGGTAAGCCAGTAAAGGTAGTACTCCTCCATGGCTTCTGTATCAGCTCTGCCCTGTTTGAATTCTTGCCCTGACTTCCTTCGATGACGAACAGTGATGTGGAAGTATAAGCCAAATAAGCCCTTTCCTCCCCAACTTGCTTTTTGGTTATGGTGTTTCACTGCAGCAATAGAAATCCTAAGACCCCATCATTATCTATTGTGCAACATCAACCTTACTACTTCAGCTAGTCCTCCATAGCCTAAAAGATACCATCAATATCTTTTTTTCTTTTCTTTCTATTTTTTTAATTTATTGATTTATTGATTGATTGATTGATTGATTATTTGAGACACGGTTTCTTTGTGTATCCCCGGCTGACAAGGAATGAGCTCTGTAGACTAGGCTGGCCTTGAACTCAGATTCATCTGCCTCTGGCCTGGAATTAAAGTGCGCCTATGACTAGAGTGTTGGGATTAAAGGTATGTACACCACCATCCAGCAATACCTTTTTCATCTATGCTTAACTTTATATCCTGTATTTTCCTTCACTTGCGTCTTGTGTTCTGGTTTCACTTGATATTACTTAGATGCACCTAGTGCAAAAAGAATTCTATGCTCACACTCCAGCCAAATTTAATGATCTTTCAGTATCCTCCACATCCTACCATCTCCCATCCATGATAGAATTCTTTCAAACTTAGACCAGAAAATACAAAGAAGCATTTATACCCCTAAACAGAAAAACTCTCTTCTTCTGCTATACTTTTATCTATATAACTTTGGACAACCCCTTCATTAAGCTATATCTCTCCTCAAGCTATTAGAATTTTTTGACACAAGAGTTATATAGACCAGACAGCCCTGAACTCCAGAGATCTGCCTGCCTCTGCCTCCGGAGTGCAGGGGATAAATGTATATACCACCACGCCTGGCCTTATGAGGATTTTCTACATGTCTGATTTAAGAAAATATGTGTTCCAAAGGCAAAGTACCTTGTGCATTTTCATACCTTCAGAAGTTAGCATATGACTTGGATCATATCTAATGAATGTTAAAAGACAACAGATGAATTTAGCAGGTCACATGTTCACAAACCCTACACCTAAATCATTCTTACCTATTCAGTGCAAATGCATAGTGGAATTTAATGTTGTGCTGATCAGCCAAATCACATGTAGGCAGCATCTTCAGTGTTTCTACCAGCTTGACCATTGCATCATAGTCCTGTTGGAAAAATGTCTCAGTGTGAGAAAGAGGAAACAGTTCTTCATAGATTTTTCTGAACAGTAATAAACATAAGACAGCCTCCAAATTTAAAGCGAAACCTTTCCTAGCAGACAGTATTTAGTGAAAATTTAGAAAAATTATCAAAAAAAGAATATAAATGAGACAGAAGAGGAATTCCTGCTACCAGAAAGCACAAAAATCCCAGCACTCGGGAGGCAGAAGCAGTCAGATCTCTGTGAGTTCAAGGCCAGCCTGGTCTACCAGAGCTAGTTCCAGGACAGGCACCAAAGCTACAGAGAAACCTTGTCTCAAAAAAAAAAAAAATACAAAATAAAGAGCAAAAATAAATGTAAAAATTTTCTTAAATCCAAAAACAGGAACACATGTGAGCCTAGCAATAACAACAACAAAAAGGTGTTATATGTTGAGTGTGGGAGGGTTAATACCAGCAGCAGAACTGCATTAAAATGAGTTGGATAAATACACACAAGAAGACCTAGTGACTTTCCAATGCAAATGGATAAAACATCTTACTCCTTCCTATTTTGCCTAAATCAATCAAATTAATCTAAGTTATAATTTCTCAACTGCAGCACTGTTGATATTCTAGGCTTACATTTCTGCTCCGGAATGCTGTCCATGTATTTATTGTTGGATGGATAGCTGCATCTCTACTGGAAACCACAAGTACCCCGGACCTACACAGTCAGTTTTGACAACTAGAATGTCTCTCCAGACAATGTCAAATACCAGCAAGCTAAGAACTACTGCTCCAAATGCTACACACATTACCCCAGGGGTTAAATTGCTACCATGTGTGTCTCCACTGGGTTCCATTTTGGCAGTGCCACCAATAGATACCCATTTAGCCTGGGTTAGATATTACTGGTATTGGCCAACTCACTGCCAGTCAGTCAGTAGAGAGGATCTTCCTTCAGAAACCTAATACTTAGCTTTAGACTTTGATGCTGCTGCCTCAGAAAAGAGAAGACAATATATCCAAAGAACCTTCTGGCTCTTCTTTGGGCTTAAGAGTTCTAACAATGAAAAGTTAAGAACTGAAGCTGTTCAGGAAGGGAAGAGTAAAATAAAGCCAGCAACTCAGAGAAACATTTCAAGGGCAAGGGTGTGGTAGCAATCATTGCATTGTGGAAGCAAAAAGCAGGAGCATTGGGAGTTCAAAACTCAATGTGCTACATAAGCCCATCTCCAAATAAGAACAACAAAATCAAATAGAAAACCAAACAAATACTTCGAGAAATGTCACATTTTCTTGTTGCATAATACCAGCACCTGATATTAAAAGCAAGTAGCTTTTTGTTCGTCACTCAGGCCATGGGTTCCTTAGCAGCTGACTCTGTTCTCGGTCCAGACCATAAATGAATGTCTCGCACCATAGTTCAGCTTTACAGAATTGGGATCAACAACCTCTAGTGCAGCTCTGTGGTATTCTACAAGTAAAGCATATTATCTTTTGTGCCTCCAGAAGGAAGAGATGCAAGACACCCTTAAAACGAATTCAATTTTGAAGAGAAATCCTCAGTTTCCCTTCAGGATTCCACACCTCATAACCTGAGTCTCAAGATTTTCGAGTAACTTCTGATGCCTATATTAGAATAAGCATCTGCTTCCCTAGTTCTTTAACATAGCCCAGCTATGTCTACTCTCACTGAGGAGTTGTGGTAAAAAGAGAAGGCGTGACCAAAGCATAAAGGAAATTCTGGAAGAGTTGAAAACAAGGGCAATGGAGCTAATCAGCTTCTGTTTGAATCTTGACTTTACCATGCTCTGTAAATCTGAGCAGGTTACTTAACTTTTCTGTGCCTCAAATTTCTTCATTTCTAAAATAGAAACAATTAAAGAAAACCTAAACCATAGGGTTAAGAGGATTAATGAGTCAGAATTTACAAAAGGCTTATTCTATTACCTAGAATAAAATATACATAAAATGTTGAACTCTTAGTTTCTCATTTTAAGCACAATAGGGGCTCTTGTTGGAGGTGCTTACTCCAGCTCTAATATGACAAAACTACCTCTAAATCATCTATAACAGCCCATCCAGGTCATATGCTTGTTTAGAAAGAGCAGCTTCTTCATCACACTCTTGATGTAAATAAGTATACATTGTATGAGAAATTCCTTATAACAAAGAAAAGTCAGGCATATGCTAGCCTCACCTTAGTATATTTCATACCTGGATATCACGGTAGGACAGGAGTAAGTTAATGATAATGTCCGATGTCAGAACCTCAATATTATCTATGCGGAGTTTGATCCGAGTCAATTCTTTTGCCAGTTCATCACCCTGGTATTTCTCTCTGGCTTTCCGGATGTCATTTAACAAGGTTTCTTTGTAATAAACACTGAAGAAGAGAACAAAAACCCCTCATTATATTCATGCATCCAAGTCTCTCTTAAGGAGTGCTCAGACAAGCACAGTTCTCAATAACATATGGGGCCTTGGCCATCCCTGAGTCTTCCTATACCAATAAACATGTTAATATACATTTTTTTGCATACTGCAGCAAAAATTAGGTGATACTAAAATTCAGCTTATTACAACTTTAAAAGTATCTTCAAAACTTATCTTAGAACTTAGAGTCTAAAGAATTTTTAGTGCAACTCCCATATATATATCTTGCTTCTATGCTGTGTACATATATATCGTGTTTATGTACATATATATGTACACAGCATAGAAGCAAGTTTACATGATTATTTAATTTCCCCCACTTCCAACAGATTATCAAAAGTCAAACAAAACTCCAAAAGACATAAAACCTAGGCAAATTCATTTAAAAAACATTTTCATCTACTAAGTGTTCCCAGCTTGTAGTCAAGAAGCTGTTCCCAGGTGAAGGAGAATGAAAACTAGTGATGTATTTGTTCTTGAGCAATCCAACAAGGGGTCACAGAGGACATGTCAGGAAGATTACAGACAACGGTACCTTCCACCCTTCCCTTTCCTTGTTATATTTTTCTGCAAAAATGTTTTCAAATATAAAAATCTAAACAATAAAGTATGTAAATCATTTAAAACAGTATAAATCTACCCTGAAATGTCATCATAGCCTCTCATTCAGCCAATATTAGTATGTGATACTTCATTTAAAACTTGAAAAGCATCCTCATCTAGAGGTATAGTAGCCAATTTACAATGATGACCATGGATTAGTTTAAGCATCCTGTCTATTTTCCAAATAATTTAAAATAGAACCTGGGCATTACCAAGCAGTTATGTTATCAATTCATTAAGAAGCTGAAATTATATAACTGTAAAGAACAAATTTAAGTTTCTCACTTAGGAAAGAGTAACTCAGCTCTAGAGAAAGAGAAATGACACAGATAAAATAAGAAAAAAATAGTACTTAGTCTAGATAATTATGAAGTGACGGCACGTAAGTGTGCACAAGTATATAATCTGCTTCAATGCTCCTAATAAGACCTCAATTAACACAGGCTTTAGTGATAGCCTACAGATATGCTTCTGATAGAAAAAATGCCAGTGTACTCTTTTCATTCTTTATTTCCTTATTTGTCAACTTCCATTACACTAATGATGAGCAAATTAGTAGATTCTGCCAGTGTTTAAAACTCTGTTATTAGCTGAGTGAGTCATTAAGTTGGGTATAATCCATTGCCCATTCAGCAAACTGCAAAGGCATCAAAGCTATTAAAGTGTTATTAGTTTGGCCTGACAAGGGAAAAGTTACACTTGTTTTCAAGGATAACTGAAAAATCGCTTTAAAAAGAAAATATGAAAAAAAATTAAAAAAAGAAAAAATATGAACAGTAACTTTTATGCAAATGAAATTATGCCTGGTGTATTGGGAGTATCAGATATGTAATAAGGATGTAGCCATTTCTGAAGCTGAAGACGGAGGACGCTGCTAATCACTGTGGACTTGGAAATGGTTTCTAAGTGCTTTTTAGCACAAAACTCAAACTAGAGATAATAAATCTGCCAGAGTTGGTACTTGGGCTAAAAACGTACCTGCTATCCCTGTTATAGAGATTTTCTAACAGAAGCACCATTAACCCTCTCCTTAATGATGACAGACACCAGGTAGAGAAAAGAGTTTTTTGAGCTTTTGGAAATTAAAACAAATCCCCACAAAGCTTGTTTTCTTCCTAATATATGAATTTATTGAATGAAAAACAAACTTGAATCTACTTCTTAGAAAGACATCTGATTCCTCTGCCAGATTCAAGCTATATATCTCTTTGTTATACCTAAAAATATGCTTCTAGAAGAGGTTTCTCTCTAAACTTCACTAAAATCTTTCCTTTGAAGAAAGTAATTGTTAAGGTGTCAAAAAGTCACCCCTTATTTGTTTTCTGCTGCTGTCATCAGACTCTTTCATTAAAGTCTGCATCCGAAGGAAGGGCATCAGGACAGAAAAGGTGAGAAGTCTGTTAACAAGTGTGACTTTCATGCCAGTACTTTAACAGAAACCCTCCACCGTTCAGGGTGCCATGATCTGAGCCAAAGTATGACATGAGGTCCTTGACATTTCATTACAAGTCAGTTCTGCCAGTCCTTTGGATTTTCATTTGTTTTGGAAGAACAAATCCTTCTTATGACACAACTTACAGGAATAAATCCTTTAAATTGGCTGTGAGCAAAACAACAGGGATATTCTAGTTAAAAATCATTTCCTGCCTTTAACTTTTCAACTAACAACACTGAAGGTACAGTTTATTTAGCACTAAGGTTCAAAGAGGGAAAGTGACCTTTCCAAGGCTACCCAATGAACAATCACCTAAGCCAGAATTCACACTCAAACCTATCTGCCTCTGAGTAGACACCATACCACATGACATAAATCTATGAATAACATGTCACAGGACATCCTAAGGTCAGGCTGGCTGAAGCTTGACTCAATGCATGCTTATGACAAGAACTTAAGGTCAGAATAACCTTGCTCTGGCATTTTGAGAACCTGAACAACTGAGTATAAAATAATGTTCACAAAATTATGAAAACACAGAATCTTAGAGGTAAAAGAGATCATTAAAAACAACCACAGAGTTAACTTCCCTGTTTTATAAAAGAGGATAGAGACATAGAGAAGAAGAGTTATGTTATCAAGGTCACATAGGGAACCATGGCTAGCTCCTGGGCCAATCATGACCATGCCCTGTTCTCTTCTGGCTTCATCTCAGGAACTCAGCTTAGTGAGGAGGCACTAAGGGGGTAATGATGGGTTCCAAGATGATTAAGTAGAGGGCCAATGGCCCCTATTCTCTGGGCATCCTGCTCACTTCAAAGTATATCACCTCCCTGAAAGTGATGGGAAAATCACTTTCTGCAAGACTCCCAGGATTTATGGTGGCTGATGGAAATTACCATGAGGTCACACGGATGTCCTTAAGGAGGCTAGTGAACCTGTCCACCAGGGGCATACACAATGGGCCCAGGATGGTGTCCCAGTTGGGCTGCATGTACTCTGAGGCTCGCCTTTGGGCATCACTTTCGCAGCAAAAATAATCAGCACATGGTGTCACAGTGTAAGGGATGAAATAATAATTTCCACTAGATGCCTGGAAAAAAGAAACAAAAAGTATTTCAGAAAGCGAGTGATACAGAAGCACAGCTATAGGCCTGAACAGGCAGACCTGGTAGGACAGGGAAGGAGAAGACACACAACATGAAAACCACTTCGTGTGATTATCATTTCAAACCTATTAGGCTCAAAACAGGAAACCATTCAATTTCAAAATCACTACCATCTGTATACCTTTGAATTTCACAGACAAAAATTTTAAAGAGCTTTAAGTTTTAAAAACTATTTAAGTTTATTGCCTGTTCTCCAAACCATAAGGAACTTGGACCCCTTGATAACCAAGTATTATAAAGTGGCTTATTAGTTTTTAGTGTAAATAAAAATCCATATAATTTGATGATTTAATACAGTTTCTACTAACTTTTGTGAATAAAAGTGGTTCTACAAGAAGCACACATCAACAAATATGATTATTTTCAAGGAGTTTATAAAAATCTGTCAACAATTTTCACATCATTAAGCAGCATCTTTTGTCCTGTAGAATAATTATAGCTGACTGAATCATGATCCTTTGAAAAGCATTAATTATACTAAATATTTAACACATTGAAGGTTAAAATACATTCTTTATATGACGTTTTATAATCAATCTTTATAACTATAAATATACATAAATATATAAGCATATAAATAAGTTTGGCATACATACATTAGTTAAATAGAATGGAGACCTGTGGCTTGACTCTGAAAAACAATCTTTTAAAATACTGGAGGTTGTACCAGGTTCAGTTTACATCTTATTGATTGTTGGACAAGGGGCTCCCATGGATCATCCCAAACATCACAAGAGATTGCCAAGGATATTGGTTGCTTTCCACGACCTGATAGGAAGGCCATATTGCTGAAGACAACAAACACTTAATTATGTCATCAAACATGGAGAAGTCAAGCTGAAACCCAACTGGAAACTCCATACTTAATGACTAGCATTTATGGTGCTGAAGTTACTCTGCATGGTAACAGAGGAGTAAAGTAAGCATCAATGTCATCAAGTTATAAACACTGCAACCTACAATGTGACCTGCCTGCAACATATACTGCTGCAATGGTGTCATAAATGTTATTGGAGTAACCAGCCACTCTTTGATTGGATTTAAGTCTCACTCCATGATATGGAACCCACATCTGATTCTGCTAAAGTGGCTAACAACCTGAGACTAGATTGGCCATGTACCTAGGGAAAAACCTACTACTGTTATTCTGCTAAAGAAGCATAGCAATAAAATGACTCCTAATGACATAGTGCAATGCTCATAGATAAATGTCTCACTCAACCGTCATCAGAGAAGATACTTTTTGTAGTAGATGGGCACTACCACAGAGACCCTTATCGGGACAATGTGCAAAAAGAGAGAGACTTTGGAGCACCCAGTCCTAAATGGATGTCTTTATCAAACTCCTCTCCTTAAGGCTCGGGGATACAGACGAGAAGGCATAAAGATTCCAAGAGCCAGAGGTGGTGGATGACTCCAAGCACTAAATTCCAGACACAACAGAACTGATACATGTAAGAACTTACAGAGACTGTGGCAGCATGCATAGGACATGCACAGGTTCAATAGGACCCTGCACAGGGTCCCAGAGCTTCTGAGAGGGTTCTGGACACAAAGTAACACCCCTAACCAACTAGCTATTTGCCATTAATACCTGCTGGCAAAGGGAAATCAATTTTCTTTAATAGCATATCACTGGGTATATCAACCACACTCCATGGCAGGTCAACGCCCAGGAGTAACTGGTCAAAACAAAATGAACTTCATGTGCTTTTTTGTGGTTTTCTTGTTTTGTTTTGGCATTTAAGTACATAATTTATTTTTATTTTGTGTTCATTGGTGTTTTGCTTGCATGTATGTCTGTATGAAGGTGTCAGAAGTCCTGGAACTGGAGTTACAGACATTTGTGAGCTGCCATGTAAGTGCTGGGAATTGAACCGGGGTCCTCTCCAAGAGCAGTCAGTGCTATCAACTGATGAGCCATCTTTCCAGTCCCTCTTGTTTAGACATTTTTTATAAAAAGAGTGAAAGAAGGGTCATGAAGTTGGGTGAGGAGGAAGGAAGGGAGATTTGGAAGGAGCTGGAGAAAGAAAACATGATATATATATGGGGGTCTATATACACATATACATATATGTACATATAATATGAAAAAAATAAATTAATTTTTAAAACCCTATGAACCATGAAGCAGGGGAAAAAGAAAATACTGGAGGGTTGAATGCAAATACAACAGAAACTAAGACTAACTAGGGCTGTTCAATAAACTAATGCTAATCTAGTTTCTACTAGAAATATCTAGAAAGGAAAGAGTCTCAGTGTTTTCTGGGTTAATCTGATTACATTTAGACCATTGTCCCAGCTGCAAATCAGATTGACTTTCACCAAGCTGAACATAATTAATTTGAGACTAAGTTTCAAGGAGCCCATGCTGGCCTCAAACTTACTGTGTAGCTAAGATGACCTTGAACTCCTGGTCCTCATCTTCCTGCTTCCACTTCCCAACTCCTGAGATTATAGGCATATTCCACAGGCCCTTCACGTATTCAACCTTTTGTTTGAACTTTCAGGGAAAAAAAAACTAGCTTAAAAATTTAGATCTTAATCTCCAACATCTCATAAACTAGATTTGGTGGCATATACCTGTAATCTTAGCACTTTGGAGTTAGAGTAGGAATTTCAAGGTCATCCCCAGCTCTATAGCAAGTTTAAGGTAAACCTAAGTTACCCAGTCCAAGAAAAAAAATTAAAACTTCAATTCCCATATTTCAACTTGCATTTTGAAAGATTTTATATGGCATGAGGAGCCATTTATCTGGCTTTTTCCAATTTTTAAACTAAAGTAGTAGAGGTATCCAGGAAGTTGGACAAAGTGAAGATATAACATCAGAAAGTACATTTGTGGGGTTGAGAAGATGGTTCATTCAGTACAGTGTCTGATGCACAAGCTGGGATTCACTTGACCTGAGCTTGTCTATAATCCCAGTGCTGAGAGGCACGGATAGGCAGATCCCTAAAGACGACTGGACAGCCAGCCTAGGTAAATAGATGATCTCCAGGTTAAATGAGACGCTATCTCAAAAATGAGAAGAGTAATTGAGAAAAATAACTGACATCAACCTCAGGTATTCATCTGCATGCACATATGCATGTACCCACATAAATATGCATATATCACACAAAATAATTTTTAATCACACAAAAGTAATTTTTAAGGTATACGATGTCCCCAGTAGGACAACAAATAAGAGATAAGACTCCTTTTAAATTCAAACTAAATGTATTAATTATAGAGAAAATTGTCACAATACCATGATCTAAGATCAAACAGAAAATGTGGGAAATTTTACAACTTACATGTTTTCCTTTTGAATAAAATCTGCTTGATGGAAGTATAAGTCACATTCTTTTTTCTATTTTAATTTAAAATATAATTGTCCTGAAATTCTCTTCTTATATTTTGTTGGGCCATGTCATTTCACATTTTGAATCTTAAAATAGTCTGTTAAAAACAATTACCAATACCGTCTCACTAAAACACATTTTAAACTAGCTGAGTTTTATCTTGGGGACTAGATAATATTTCTGGCTTTGCAGAACTCCGAGTATAGTAAAGAAAACGGTTGAGGAGAACTTGAGGGAATGGGATAGTCGAGACAGAGGAAGGACAGAGATGAGAGCAAGGAAAGAGGTTATCTTGATTGAGGGAGCCATTATGGGCTAGTAAGAAACCTAGCTCTAGAAAAATTCCCAGGAATGCACAAGGATGACCCCAGCTAAGACTCTTAAACAATAGAGGAGAGGGTGCCTGAATTGGCCTTGCCCTGTAGTGAGACTGATGATTATCTTAAATATCACTATAGAACCTTTGTCCCACAACAGATAGAAACAGAGACAGAGACTCACATCGGAGCACTGGACTGAGATCCCAAGATCCAGTTGAAGAGTAGAAAGAATGAGAATATGAGCAAAGAGGTCAAGACCACGATGGGTACACCCACTAAAACAGTTTACCTAAGCTAATGGGAGCTCACCAACTCCAGCTGGACTGGGAAGGAACCAGCATAGGACCAAACTAGTCTCTCTGAATGTGGGTGACAGTTGTATGGCTGGAGCAGACTGAGGGGCCACTGGCAGTGGCACTGGGAGTTATCCCTACTGCATGTACTGGATTTGGGGATCCTATTCTCTTTGGGTATATACCTTGCTCAGTCTAGATGTAGCAGGGAGGGGTCTTGGACTTTCCACAAAGCAAAGTGCCCAACTCTCTCTTAGGATCAGAGGGGGGTGGGGTGGGAGAATGTGTGGAGGGAATGGGAGGAGATGAGGGAGTGGGAATTTGGATTGGTATTTTGATGGAGGAAGGTCATTGGTTAAAAAACTGCTTGGCCCTCATAGGTTAGAACATAGGTGGGTGGAGTAAACAGAACAGAATGCTGGGAGGAAGAGGAAGTGAGCTCAGATGCAGGGCAGCTCCTCTCAGAGCCAGATGCGATGAAGCAAGCCGCCAGGTCAGACATCCTTCCTGGTAAGACTGGTGCTACACAGATTATTAGAGATGGGTTGATTGGGATATGAGAATTAGCCAGTAAGGGCTAGAGCTAATGGGCCAAGCAGTGTTTATATGAATACAGTTTGTGTGTTGTTATTTCTGGGCATAAGCTAGCCAGGCCACCAGGAGCTGGGGCGGCAGGAACAAAGCCCGCAGCTCCCACTACAGTATTTTCTTTTAAAAAAATCTAATAATAAAAAAGATGGGATTCTCTCCAGCTCCGACTCTAGGATGACACCATGTCCTCTTATTGTAGGTACTCTGTTCCTATCAAGTGTGATCAAAAGGAACCAGGCTTCCCTTTTTCCTTCAAGCACTATTTTTTAGGGCAGAAGCTCTATTCTAGGCCAAAAAAATTCCAAAGACTATGTTCTGATTGCTTTTACCCCTACTTATTCAGGTGACAATTCCATGCTAGGAGATACAAACTAAGAAAAGACCCAAGACTGCCGCCTCTACCCATACATCACTCACAGAACAGGGTATTAGCCCAAGAAAAGTTACTGCCTCCATTGCTTGCTCCAGAGCATCAGTATAGCGCAGTGCCTGAGGAAGAAGAGGCTGTAAGGACTGCTTCCCAGTAAGGAGCTGATTTTATGTGTAATGTAACATGGGACATTTTAAGCCTATGGACACTCTTTAAAAAAGAGATTGGTGGCAAGGAGCTAAGAAGAGCCTTGCAGGGCTTTGACAGCAATAAATAAAAGGTAGATCAGCCCTAAGTTTTTCAGAGAGCAAGTTAACTAAAAGAGACAGCAAAGAGGAGCCTTCCTGAGGTTAGAACAGGCTTCAAGAACTGGACTTGTGACTGAGGGCAGAGGAAGATGGCAGCAGGGGCGAGGTATTTTCATGATAAATAATTCCATATTTATAGTTGAAAAATTTAAAAGAATAGAAGGAACCTTTGTATCTAGATTGTTCCAAATTCTCAGTAGAGTTTGCAACCAATAACAACAATGATGCTTAAGTTTTAAATTTCTCTTTGGCAATGAAGGTGCTGTCCCCAGAAGATGGAAAAGCAACTATCCTGAGAGTTGCCCAGGATTTTTACCAGTTAGTAGCAGCTAGCATCCCAGAAGCAGAGCAGATCTGCAGATTTGGATGTAGATCTTGCTAGACAGCTTAGTTAGTTCACATGGTTTCCCTGATCCTGATTTAGTGTGTACTTCATTCCTGTGGACAGCACATTAGGCTTTCTTCCCTAGCAAATCAGACTGACTGAGATTGTATCTTTGCCTTCTCATCTAAACATCAGTTATGAGAACATTTTCTCTGTCCTTGATCAATATATACTTGTGAACAGCATCTGGGAAAGTAGTGGTTCCTGGTTGTATAATTTGATTTCAGGCTTTTGAACAAAAGGACCCAAATGATTCTGATGTTTACGAAGTACCTATAAAACCCTGTACACACCTAGCTCAAATTCCTCGTAGTCTACCAACAAATACAAAGTAACTTACTAGAGAGTGAATGTGTGTGTGTGTGTGTGTAAATAAATTGTAATGGGAACACATCGAAGAATGGGGTACAGAGACCAGTTCAAACAAGTAGTGGCAGTGTCTTAGGAGCTAAGATCCAGATGTAAAGGCTTCAGCTCCTACTATTTATCTTTTTGTGGGAGTAGAGGGAACAAGTAGAGCTGTTTTAGTTGTTCATGGTAGGTGGAGATAGTTTTGTTCACTCTTTCTTAGTGACTAAACTTCAATTTTTGAGAATAATATATTGAGTTACTGGGTGAAAGTATTCTGATTTACAGAGAGAGTCAGAGAGAGACTCTGGATTGTTCCCATTTTGAAAGTTTGCTCACTTTCAGAGCAAAAGCAACCTCCTCAGTTCTCTGTCCATTTCATTTCTTCAGTATAGTAAACAGTGGGACTTGAGAAAAATGCTCTGGTCTGGGTTGTAGAGATCATTTGAAAAATAAATCTTACAATACTGAAGCACAGAATATAAAAATTTAATTATGAAATTAGTCAAAAAAACCCACAAAAAGTAAGCAAATGGTCATCTTAAAGATGGAAAATGTCCTTAAAAGACAGCTTTTATTTCCTTATTTGTGTGATGGTTAGTAAGCTCTATACTACCCAAAGCATTTTTAAAAATCTTTCCTTTAGCTTTTTTTTTAAAAGAAGTTGCCAAGGTATCCTTTCCCTCAAAAGTAATCTGTTCCTCTCTTGCATGCACTTGGGGTTTTCTTTGCGCAGTAAATCTCAATGACAACCTTGCATAATGATTAAGTAGGATAGAGGCCAAAGTCTGTGAGCATAATTTAACGTGATCTTCTGTGTTCTCTTGTATTCTAGAGAACAGTATTGGTTCTGACAGAACTGAATTTTTGGTAGACGTTTTTCCCACACTGCTAATCTTTGAGTTGAAGCCATTCTTTATATTTGATGGACAATTTCAGAAAACTTTTATCAAATGTACAAGACTCATGTACACTTATTTAGAATAGAGTAGTTTTAATGCTAGGCCTCATATATCTAAAAAAATAGCAAAGAAATTGGATTTGGAAAATATGGTCTGGAATTGCCTGTCAGACTCTGAAGAATACATGTTTCAGTTTTGTATTATAAACACTATGATTTTTAAAATATACTTAAAATTAAAATAAAAAGAACTGGAATTGAAGACCACTAGTATAAAAAGGGCCCACATGTAATTATTTGAGATTGTGAAACAAGTTGTGCCTCAAGGAACCATCAAAAGGTAAGCAAGGGTCAGTGAAATGACTTCCATAAAGTTGTCCTCATACTTCCACAAAGGGCCATGACACAGAGTTGCCCTATACATATCATATTCATTCATTCTCTCTCTCTCTCTCTCTCTCTCTCTCTCTCTCTCTCTCCACACATACACACACTTTTTTTTTTAAAAAGCAAGCAAACAAAAAATGGATCCTACATCAAGGAAGGAGGAATAAAAGATTACAAGAGCCAGAATATCAGGAAGTCTGCTGTGACAGTCTTTCCTCAGAATGCCTGAATAAAAAAGACTGGAACAATAACACTATCAGTGGACATGGAAGGAGGAACCTTTCCTGGGGTCCTACCCTTAGATAAAGAACTATATGGAACTATTGACAAATGGGAGGAGAATTAGCTTCTCCTAGGATAAGCTGCCTTATTGTTAGTCTAATGTAAAGTGTCAGCCTTGAAATGATATATATTTGTCCATAAAATATAATAATAAATATAATCAAAGTAAAGGAAGCTATCCACTTGATAGTGGGGGGCATTGGAGGGTTTGAGGGATGGTTTGCTGGGAGGAGGGAAGTGATGTCATTCTGTTTCAACTAAAAACATAAAACATATTCTAGACTTATCACCTAATAGGAGAGACTAATAACTAGTTGCAACACCCACTCAGCATGACTCATCAGAGATATTACTAATCAACCATGACAGGGACAGCAAAGGACAAGACAGTTCAAGAGCTCAACTGCAACAGTCATTCATGTAGAAATTAAAATAAGTGCCTCTGCCCAAGGCTATACCCTTGAAGAAGCTGCATTTAGAGTGGAACAATATAGAGACACAAACTTCACTGTAGCCCAACCAAGTCACAAAACTAATATGCAAGTTACAAAAACAGCAGACCCAGAGGTGGGAAGACAATCATAAACACTGTTTCAACAATAAACTACCTAAATTGTCCATTTTCTTTTTTTTAGCAAAACACAGAAAATATGCAAAGAAATAGGAGAGGGTAAATCATAATATGGGGAAAAGAGCAGGCAGCATTATCTGCCTTTGAAAGGACTTAAATATTGAACTTAGACAATGACTTTTAAAAGATATTATAAATATGTTGAAATAAAAAAAACAACCAAACAAACAAAAAATAAATATGTTGAAAGAACCAAGGGAAACATGAAAGGGTAGAAAGCAGGAAGCAAGGGAATTGACAAAGACAAATCATGTCTAGATATTCCACAATGAAACTTATTTTGTATGCTAATTAAAAATAAACAACCAGGGCCAGCCACATGGTGCAGTGGGTAAAGCTGCTTCCTCAAAGCACTGATAAACAATCTGAGTTCAATCCTGGCACTCTCGGTGTGGAAGGAGATAACCAACTCTTGCAAGTTGTCCATGACTTCCACACAGGTGCTACGATATGCACACCCATATACGCAAAAAAATAAGTACATAATAAATGTTACAAAGTGTAAAATAGAATTAAGCAAAGCCAAAAAGGGAAGGCATGATAATAATGTCTCAAAGAGTATCCATGAACAAAAACTATTGCAAAATAGTAAAAAAAAATGAGAATTCTGAAGTGGGAAAATTCAATCATCAAAATGAAAACTTCACTGGAGAAAGTCAAGGAAAGCAGACCTCAAGTTAGTGATATCTCCATTAATGCAACCTGAAGAACAGAGCAAAACTGACGAAGAACTATGTACAGAGTGTTAATTAAATATGAGACAATATCAAATGCACCAGTATATACAACATATAGTAATAGTCCCTGAGGGATAAAGACAGAAAAAAGTTCAAAGAAATAATTGTTGAAAATTTCCCAAATTTGATGAATAACACTAACTCTACATAACTAAGAAACTCAATGAATTTCAAGCAGACTGAAGACACAAATCCAAACTCAGACACACTATACCCTGAATCTTAAAAGATCAGTCTGGAGAGATGACTCAATGGATAAGAGCCCTTGCTATTTGAACATGAGGAGCTGAGTTCAGATCCCAGCACTCACATAGGAAGTCAGGCATGATTGTATGCCTGTAAACCCAGTGCTATTAGGGGAAGAGACAGGAAGATCACTGGCTGCTAGCCAGCTCCAGGATTAGTGATAAACCCAGTTTCAACAAAATAACACATGGAGTGATTAGGCAGGATACCATGCATCCTTCTCTAGCCTCCATATGCAATTACATCTGCACAAATATTTGCATACATACAAATCCTAACAAAGACAAGAGATAAAAATGTTGAAAGCTCTCATCTTTGTCCCTCCTCCATCTCGACTATCCCATTCCCTCAAGTTCTCCTCAACCTTCTCCTTCTCCCCTCCTCTTCCCCTTCAATCCTCCCTTCTGCCCCCCCCCCGCCCCCATGCTCCCAATTTTGTCAGGCAATCTTGTCTGTTTCCAATTTCCAGGTGGGTCTATATATATTTTTCTTTGGGTTCACCTTATTACTTGGCTTCTCCAGGATCATGAACTATAGGCTCAGTTTCCTTTGTTTACAGCTAGTATCCACTTATGAGTGAGTACATACCACATGGCTGGGGCAGATTAAGGGGCCACTGACAGTGGCACTGGGAGTTATCTCTACTGCATGTACTGGCTTTTGGGGATCCTATTCTCTTTGGATGTACATCTTGCTCAGCCTAGATATAGTAGGGAGGGCTTTGGACCTTCCACAAAGCAATGTGCCTCACCCTTTCTTAGGATTAGATGGGGGTGGGGTGGAAGGGTGTGTAGAGGGAAATGGGAGGAGGGGAGGGAGTGAGAATTTGGATTGGCATTTTTTTAAATCTAATAAGTTAAAAAAGCGAAAACAATAAGAAAAAATGGCATAAATAAAGGAATTTCAGTAAGATAATATCTTACTTTTATGAGAAACAATGAAGGTGTTGGGATGACACTCAATGTGCTGGGGAGGGCTAGAAAATGCATTTATAGGTATTTGGCACACACTTATAATCCTAGTGCTTAAGAGACAGAAGCAGAGCTGCATATTCAAGGCTATCCTGGGCTAGGCCAGGTTGAGCTCCTTGGATCAACCAAGTCTCTAAGAACCAAGGACTAAGGAAATTGTTCCGTGGTAGATTGTTTGCCTACTGTATACAAGGCCTGAAGTTTGATCTTTAGCATTGTAAAAATAAAATGTGTGATTGCTAATTTCTTATCTTATTTAAAAACCAAATGTAGAAATATAATGTATTTGACAACAAGAACAAAAAAATATACAAATGGGAATAAAGCTGTACTGGAATAAAGATAAAAGAAAAGAAGCAAAAATGTCAAAACAGAAAAATGAATACAATACCACCCTACTATACCCATATGCAAATACACATGTTAATTTTTTATCAGTTTCATTTAAAAGACAAAAGAAGCAAAAATGTCAAAACAGAAAAATGAATACAATCCCACCCTACCATACACATATGCAAATACACATATAAATTTTCTTATCAATTTCATTTAATAGACATAGTTAAGCCAGATATGGCAGACCATTTCTATAATCCCAGCACCAGGAGTCTGAAGCAGGAAGACTGCTTTGAATTTGGGCCACATAGTAAATTTCAGGTTAGTCTGAACAAAGGTGTAGGTCACTATGGCAAAATAAAAGACATCAAAGATATTTGTATCATAATTAAATAATCCCAGGCCTCTGTAACATGGAGGCAGATTAAAGGTACAAGAATAAAATCTATTTATATAGACTTTTGAAACAAACATTTCTGCTGAAATCTTGCTTGCCTTACTGCTTTTGCAAACCTATCTTCCCAAACAGCATAGGAGTAAACTTTGCTCTAGTCCTGCTGAAATCCTAATAAGGTGTGAAAACAGCATTTTGACAAGCAGGATGTGTGCTATGACAGGTTCTTGCTCCAGAAGGCAGAGGCAATGGCAGCAGGAACTGATGAAGGCTTCCCTGCAGCTAGGAGAGGAGCTGAGTTGGGAACAAATGTTTAGCTACTGTTAGAGAAAAATAAGAAGAGAGAAAATGCATGAACCCTGAAATCAGCTCAGTGAGTTTAATAAACAGGACTGAAGAGACAGCAGGAATCTTAACACTTGGGGAGATAAAAATACTTCCTTTGAGAAAATCTTTCAGAAACCATCCCAAAGTTTAAGAAATTTGTCAGAAAGAAACTGGGACTAATGACTATATTTTTAAAAGTAATTCTGAACTCCAAATGAAAGTAGCCTTTTGAGTGCGCTGCTTTTCTTCTTACAATGAGGAAGAGTGGGCCCCATGCATCTTTAAAAGATGAAAGACATTTAGATTTTTGTAGGTGGACAGACAAGAAATTAAAAAGAAAAACAATGAATGAATAGTATAACATATGTTGGATAGTGAACTAGGATGAGTTATTTCAAACTGTTATAAATGAAATAATCTCATGAATCCAGCTCATTAGAACGAATTTAACAAAGGCAATTTAGCTTACTCCATGAAGAGGTATCACAACTAGTATTCTGGTGACATTGATATGTAAATCTTCTTCTAGATACTCTAAATATTCCTAAAAGGATGATTATGTAGAGCAAATGAGGTCAGGAGGCTGAGAAACAACCTCTGTATGCTGTGATTACCATTAATGAATGGCAAGCAGCTCTGCCATGTTGGAATGGACAAGGCAAGCAGGAAGTATATGTACCCTAGCAAAGTCGCAGCTTAGATTCTTAAGCACTTAGCATTTTAAGAAGCGCTTCTGAGCCGGGCGGTGGTGGTGCACGACTTTAATCCCAGCACTCGGGAGGCAGAGGCAGGCGGATCTCTGTGAGTTCGAGACCAGCCTGGTCTACAAGAGCTAGTTCCACAGAGAAACCTTGTCTCGAAAAACCGAAAAAAAAAAAAAAAAAAAAAAACGAAAGAAGCGCTTCTGGTCAGAAAATAATTTCAGATATGCAATAAAGACAAATCCAGATTTAAAAAAGACCTCAAAATGGATTATAGTGGTGGATAAATGTACATAGGCTTAGGAGAAGAAATAGAAAGTCATAAAAGGAAAAAAAAAGTCTTTAAAGAGATATATTAAAAGGAGTCATATATTAAAAGGAGTAAAGAAAAATAAGCCACATAGAGATGGAAAATTCACAGAAGAGTCTGGATTATGTATATTATTGTGTTTTCTTTGAAAATTTTGACTGTGAAGGAACTAAGTAACCAACAGATATACTTTAAAGGTATCTTGATTTTAGAATTTGATAGGGATATGTTGCTTTGGAAAAGAGGTTCTTCTTTTGTTTCCACAGAGGATGAGAACTTGTGGAATCCTTTCAGACTAGTGTGGTTTGATGGACCAAGACCGCCTGAAAGGTCACCTTGAACACCCCTCATAAAAATTACCTCACCCAATAAACAACAAGAAGCAGTTTGGAGAAGAACTATGCCCATATCCCTAAATATTGTTTATAATGTTTGTTTACATTTAAAGGGGGTTATGCTATAGAGATTTGCATCGGTATGGATCTTGATTTATTGATATAAATTTAAGGTCAATTTTGTTATACTATGTATATGTATTTCTGCTCTTGACTTTGTCATGTTAGATTTTCTAGATGTACAGAGATATATTTCAGATGGATAGGCATTCTTCAAACTGTTTTCAAAGACTACAGGATATGGCATTTAAAATGTTTTAAGAACTTAGTACTTTTCAGGACAATGAGACACATCTGCTCCTGGCAGCACCAATAGCTACAAGAGGAAGGTGGACATCAAAGAGGCTCCTTATGAAGTTGTTTAGCCATTTGGGTAAGAAACTGCTCTTGCCTGGGCTGCTTGATGAACTGGACATGCAGGACCCACAGAGAAATGACTGCTGAATTGGCCTAAAGGTGAGACTGTCCTTCAAGGTTCCTGCTTCATGAAAGAGTCTGCCAGACAATCTGCAGGACACAGAAAAAAGTGACTGACAAACTGCCAATATAGGCAGAACTGTCTTTCAAATTTCCTGCCTCATGGAAAAGTCTGCTGAATACTATGGGCCCCTGGCTGAAGACTGGATGCCCCAATAGTAAAGAAGAACTTTGGGTGACTGTCCAGGTAGTGAGATGTCTCTGTCAATTCTAGAGTTTTGAAAGTTGCTTACAATACACCTCCTGTTTATTCAGGTAATATTATATCCTTCTGGAGTTTTTGATGGGAGTTCAAGAATTTATATTTTTCTTAGTTATGATAAAAGATAAAGTAGATATAAATATTTTAACTGTAATTCTTGCTTGATAACTGTTTTGTTATATGTAATTTTACTATGTAAAAGTTAAAACCTTCCTTTTAAAGTGGAGGTGATGTGGGATTCTTCTCTATATGCTATGATTACCATTAATGAATAAAGAAGCTGCTTTGGGTCTGTCAATAGGGCAGACCTTAGGTAGGCAGGGAAAACTAAACAGAATGCTGGGAGAAAGAAGGGCAGAGTTGGGGAGAAGCCACGTAGCCCACCAGAGACAGATGCTGGGAACTTTACCCGGTAAGCCACAGCCATGTGATGACATACACATTAATGGAGATGGGTTAAGATGTAGGAGCTAGCCGATAAGAAGCTAGAGCTAATGGGCCAAGCAGTGATTTAATTAATACAGTTTCTATGTGGTTATTTTGGGGCTAAGCAGCCAGAAACAAACCAGTGGTCTCCTTACTATAGTAGCATTAATTTCCCTTTTCCTGTCTGTCTCCCTGTCTCTTTTTCCTGTGGATATGATATGACCAGCTGCTTCCCTACAATGATACAAAACTGTACCCTCAAACTGCGAGCCAAAATAGACCCTTTCTCCATGAAGTTTTTTTGTTAGAATATTTTATCACAGCAACAGGAAAAGAAACTAAGATATCACATTTGATAATTTTGGCTCCAAAGCCATGGCAAACTTTAAAAGTAAAGAGGAAGAGGGAGGACTAGGAAAAATTCTCTTATCCTTGAACTTAGGTTTAACCCAATCTATATGTTAGAGAAGATTTCCATAATTTAAAACAATGATGCCAATATTGGCAGCATCTGTTTCTCAAAGAATTTTCAATTCATTGGGATTATAAAGATAACCACTTAAACAGGAACAATGAGTTTCTCTAAAATCTTATTTTCCAGAAAGAAATAATTACCTAGTCCAAAGGTCAAGAACCAGATTAAGTTTTTAATAAAATGGTACTTTTAAATAATGTGATCCTATTTTGGAAATTTAACTCTTTTTTTTTTTTCAAAACAACTGAACTCTGGCATTAGGACTTGACAAGTGAAAGTGAGGTCTAGCATTATTTCAACAATTTCATTTATAAACATAAAATGGAACCTATACCAGCCTATAATTCTTCCAGGATTATAGAAATAATATAGGTCAAAATCTCTCCTCTCTGTTAAAGTTATGTAGCTTTCAGTTAATAAACCCTCCACTCAATTGAAACAAAGTATCTCTGTGCTCATCAACCTGAGAATGTATTCCTTACTCTTGAGGTACATATGACTTCTATTGTTTCTACAGTGAAATGCTTATCATGTAGTGTATACCCAGGTGCATTATTCAGATCCCTCTCAGCTGAGAGTTCTTCAGCAGGTCAGCTCTACTATTAGACCCTTCTAGAACTTTGTCAGAGGCAAAATGTACCTCATCCAATGCTATACTGCTTCCAGGAATATATGAATACAAGAACGACAACGCAGGACAGCAACAGTACAGAAAAGTCCTTCTAAACTCAGACCTCCCAGGGAACTGGGCCACAGCTATCACTATCAATGAGCCAGCATCACAACTCCACTCATCTCTGCTCAAAGGTGTCATTTCCTCCACTTACCTAGTGTGGACTTCAAGGCCACTTCTTAATAAGCCACTTGGACCCTAAACCAAGCCTCAGACTCTGCTTCTAGTGATTCATATAAATCAACCCATGAAAAGGAAAATTAGAACAAAAGAAGTTACAGAATACCTTTAGATAATGTCCACTACTGACAAAGTACCAGAAAGTTCCAAAATTTAAAAGACAAAATAGCCTCAGGACTTGTTATATTCTCAATCTTTTTTCTTTCATAAAGATGCACTCTTCATCTGTCATAAATACTCTATAAAAATATAGCAAAAGTGAGAACTCTGACAAAAAATCTTGTAGTTTCAAATACTTGAATTATGGACTAAATGTGGTATTAAAAGATTTTTGTGAAAAGCACTTTTTATAATCAATTCAGAAATACAAATTAATAGTTCTATTTATAAGAACAACTGAAAGAATAAACTTTAATTGAATTTAAATCAAGGAGGTAAAAAAAATGAGTATTCTGACAATGATGAAACACTGCTGTCAGAAATGAGACAACCAAAATAAATAGAAAAATAGCCCATGTTCATGGATTAGAAAATGCAGTATTATTAAGAGGACATGTTTGTTATATTTCATATTGCAGTTGCAAAACACCTCAAAATAGCAACTTAATGAAGGTTTTATTTTGGCTCTTGGTTTGAGGATATTCTCTGTCATGGTGGAGAATGTGTGAATGTCCAGCTATGATAATTTCTAGCATTGCTCCTAAAAATGAAGCCAAGTATGCCTACCCCTCTTTCATATCAACTTAAAGTCAATGCATTTAAGGCACAATCCTAGAACCAGCAAACTGCCCCCTGAAGACCTCAAAACAGCT
The DNA here is from genome assembly GCF_950005125.1 of Chionomys nivalis. Classification (NCBI taxonomy): domain Eukaryota; kingdom Metazoa; phylum Chordata; class Mammalia; order Rodentia; family Cricetidae; genus Chionomys; species Chionomys nivalis. The sequence continues at coordinate 135,126,676 of NC_080112.1, forward strand.
TTGTTTCCACTTATATACAAATTATTTTAAAGATACGACAGGATGTCTGCATGCTCACAGAATGGCATTTAGTCTGTACCCGACTCATGAGCTTTATACTTCACTATGACTATGGTGCTTCTGGTGGTAGCGGGGGAGTGTGCCTGTGTGTTCAATCCTTTCAAAGTGATCACAAATCAACAGTTCTATCAGTTTTTCTCTTGTAATCTGTATGTTGTATGTTATGATGTTATATGACTGTAGGACCCAATCCACAGACAAGGGATATAGAGCAAACTCTTCTTAAAATTCAACCAATTTACTTTGACATTCTACTTTAATGTTTAATCACCATTAGCTATAAGCTGCCCATTCTGCTGATGCAAACCATTCTTCTTTGCCTTATTTCCATCCCATCTGCAGTGCAAAATTAACTCTCTTTTATTACCGGAAAGAGGATAATATTGGAGGATGAGCATGAATGCAAGTACTCCCTGGTTTATTTCCTTTTAGTCTTTCCTAGTTGATACTATTTTCTTTCCTTCAAGTTATCTCCAGTCATTCTCTATAGTTCTTATGAATGCTGTGATACTTTATACCTTCTCAAGCATTAGAATACAGGGCACTGAATTTTAATGAAATGCCAACTGCAGCAGAGATGGCTGTTGCCAAATCCTCTAGAGTAAGTTATTCCCAAAAGAAACCACACTGGAAAAATGAGGCTAAATTATACTTAGAATTACTACAAATGTTAATAAAATTCCTGGGTGATTAGCAGGGAATGCCAGAAAGGCACACATTCCCATTTCTTTTCTGAAGAGGAACTCCAAACTACTCTGTCTTATTTTCTAAATATGCCTGTTTACAAATCCATGTTCCAGTGGTAATCACTTTGTTTCTAAAAGGTCATCCCTGGGTGGGGAAGGAAGGCTCACCTCATGTGGGGAATTCTGTTGGTGTCCTGAGCCCCTTAGCTGCTCAGTGGGACTTTCTGTGAGGTAGTCACATAAAGCTCCTACTTTCCTAAAGAGCGTGCCCTGCTAAGAACCTCATTTCCTGGACCCTTTCCATCAAGTCCCTGCAGAAACTCCAAGTAGAATAGGAGAAGTGGCAAGAAAGCCTTCCATTCTAGAAGGGCTGGTGGGAAAGAAGCTGTGATCCAAGGGCTTATTCCTGAGTCTAGGTTACGATTTCTCAAAATATAATACCATATATCAGAAGTTGGGTGGGAAGAAGCTTGGGGTACATTCAACAGGAAGGACTAGAGAGATGACTCAGCAGTTAAGAGCAGTGGCTGCTTTTCAGAAGACCTGGGTTTGATTCCTAGCACCTCTATGGTAGCTCACAATCATCTATAATTCCAGTTCCTAGTGTCTGATGTTCTCTTCTGGACTCCATGGACAATGTATGCACATGGTGCACAAACAGACATGCAGACAAAACAACCATACACTTAAAATGAGTTCTTTGCTTTTTTTTTTTTTTTTGAGACAGGGTTTCTCCATTTAGCCCTAACTATCCTGGAACTCCCTCTGTAAACTAGGTTGGCCTTAAACTCAGAGATGTGTCTGCCTTTCCCTCCCAAGTTCTGGGATTAAATGCATGAATCACCACTGCCTGGCTGAAATTATATATGTGTATGTGTATAACATATATTTACATGTTTGTAAATGTATGTTTACATAAATAAAAATATCTATGTAGAGTAATTTTGGTACATTTAAGGAGGTGAGCTGTTGTAATGTTTTCTAGGGTGATAGTTTCATTAGCCTGTTCAAAGCAACATGGTGATGAAACTCTGCAAGCACAGTAACTTGTTTGATGCATATCTGGAGACATCAGTACTTAAGGAAGAAACAGAATGAAATGAAATTCTATCCCAGTTCTTTTCTACTGTGTCAGAAGTCAGGTGCGGCCCCCATATGAACTGGGGTACAAGTTCACATTCCTTCATTACCAGGAAAGCTTTGGTGGGCAAGTATGGAATGTTGGCCTCCAGCAAGGCAAAACAAAACAAAAATGAGCAAACAAATAAAAGTCTTTTGTTGACTTCAGGAAGAATGACCCAACTCAGAAAGAAACAAGGAGATTGTACCAAGTTCAAAGCCCTAGTGAGAAATGAATACATACTTGCCTGACTTGACCTTTTGCCCCACTCAATGAATGGCTGAATGGGTCTTGACCTATCAACTGTGTTGAAGGACAAACTATTTCTGGTTGTTTTCTTATAATGAAAATCAACAGGCATGATTTAAAAAAGAATCACCCATGTGGGCTGGTAAGATAGTTCAGCCAGTAAATATACTTGCCACTAAGGTTGAAGATCCAAGTTTAATTCCTGGTACTTACATGGTGGAAAGATAGCACTAACCCCAACATACATGCAATGGTGCATGCCCCTATCAATCACCATGTCATACATATGCAAAATAAATAAAAATATTTTTAAAAATATTACTGCTATCTGAAAGATCATTAGTCAAACATTTTACCAATCTACATAAATATGGCTGAAAATCTTAAAATATAATACTTACTGTGTTTTTTTGAGTAACCATATCCTGAAAAGAAAAAGAAGATATGAATATAAATTTTAAAGTCAATTCTCATAGCCAGTAGTCTTTCCAGATCTTAATCATTTTAAGCTTAATCATTTTAAGTTTAAGTTTAATCATTTGGTTTACCCTTTGAAAGCTTCAAATAGAATGAAACTCTACATTCAAAATTCAGATGCCAAGGAAAACTGATAATTGGTTAGCTCTGTAAATACTGGGGGAGATATATACTTAAAAACATTCTCAAATATATTAGAGAAAAACATTTATTCATATATAGTTTAAGATCTCACTTTGGGGTGCTTGGTGGCCTGGTCCTTGCCTTGCCAGAGAAGACAGTAAAGCACTAGCTATGCTTCAGCTTGAACATTTCTTGAATGGACTAGTATGAAGGCTTCAGGTCATCCCATAGTCAGCCTTCTCACAGAGAGTGTTGCTCAAACTGTACTGACCCCCCCTGGAGCTGTCTGGGCATGCTCAAAGTATAATGACAACAGTGTTTGTTAACTTAGCATGCTGACTATGCATCACTTGATTGTAACACTTTTACATTAAAACCCGACATTTATTTTAAAAGAATACATAATTAAATAGCTTCCATATAAAACATTTATTATACATTGTGACATTTCTGGTTTCAGGTAATAAGTGCAGTCTCCTGCTTTTGGTGTATAAATGGCTAGTCATTTCCATTTTTAGGAAATAGTTGTACTATTAAAGAATTTGCAATCTCCACAACTGTAAAACAATAAAATAAAATTTATTATGTCATAGGATTTTATTGAAGGTTTTGCTAAGACATGGTTGAGGAAAATGTACACAAGAAAATACATTCTAACTTGACATTTCTCAAAATATAAATAATAAAATTTTCATATGTATAATTCCTGTAGATTTCTAAATACAACTTATTTAATGAATAGAAGTCCATATATATAGATATATAATAATTTAGATTGTTTAAAATATTTGGAAACTTCTATAACATACGCTGACAAAGTTTCTTTTCTTAGTCATATGAATTATTTCTGCACAATACAGTCCCGAGCTCTAATTACATGGTACATTTTTATTTAAAGTATATGTAAAATTTACTATATACAGGTTATATATCTGAAACAGGTAGCATTTGTTGCAGGAAATAATCTCTAATCATTGCAGAAACCAGAAAAATCTGGTTTAATATTAAATCTCAAGAAACACAAACATCCAACTTTGGTACCAAATTGTATTGCTATATACGCATGATTTTTAGTACTGAAGGAGTTGAACACTTAGGAATAATATCTGTGAAGTCAAACTTTTTAAACCACTGGTTCTCATCCCTGGTTGTAAATGTGGGAGATTTAAAAGATAAAAATGTATCTGGGTCCCACCCTCAGAGACTGATATTTCTGATCTGGGTGTGACCTAGGTCTTGGGGCATTAACCAGCTCTTGGGGTGATTTTAAAGGCCAGTCAAGGTTGAGAGCTGCTGTAAACAAACTATAATTTTTTTTTTTTTTTTGGTTTTTTGAGACAGGGCTTCTCGGTAGCTTTTTGGTTCCTGTCCTGGAACTAGCTCTTGTAGACCAAGCTGGTCTCGAACTCACAGAGATTCACCTGCCTCTGCCTCCCAAGTGCTGAGATTAAAGGCGTGCGCCACCACCGCCCGGCTACTAATATATTACTCTTAAATTGATTTCACACAGACCAGGATTACCTAGCTACTGCTAAGATATTCAACACTATTCAGGAAAGATGAAGTATGGAAGAATTCGGATTAGAAATTTACATTTTATTAATATATTTTAAAACATTTTAAAGTACTATGCTATTCAAGAAAGCTTGCATGAAGCTTTCAAAAACCACATTTTTTAAACTCTCAATAATTACTAAGTTGTGCAGGAACATACAGGTTTCCACAGTTAAGCTTTCCTTTCAGATTAGAGGAAAATCAATGAAATATTGATTATGTCTATGCTAATTTTTTTGTTCATTTTGGTAACCATTAGGTTGTCTTCATATGATTAGTTTTGAAAGTTGAGAACTATTTTTCATAATGTGTATATTTGATGAAAACAGCCCATTAGGGGACTCAGAGTCTTGTGTTTGCATCAGTGGAAACTAACAGATTTTGCTTTTGCTTCCTTAAGCCTGAAGTGCTGGGTGCCTGCAAAAGTTCAATATAGCAAGGATGCACACACAACAGCCAAGGAGTTTTCGGTGGAAGCTAGAAAGTGTGGTGGGAAGGAAGAAACTCTACAAGTGAATCTTCAGTACATTTTCAAACCTCCAGTGCTAGAAGTCATATTTCAAATGGACATAAATTAAGTATCTAAAGGAAGGTAAACAATGCTCCTTACCTTCAATGACAGAGCAGTGTCGGCATCAGTATCATAGTACAGAATGACGTTATTAGACATGTCAAAACTCTCTCGGACTCCAAGATGGTAGAAAAGGGAAGGCTGTCTGGAGATATCACTCATGTCCACGATAGCAACATCTGGGATGAACAAGGAGAAAAGAGTTGGGAGGGGCTGAGATGATCTGTGTACTTAATAATTCTGCTTGCTGCTGATGATCAATAAGGATTATTGCAATTTCGTACTTCTACCATCAGCTTTTTACATAAAGTAGAAGTGATAAATGATTTAATTAGGATTACCTCCCATGAACTGTAAAAGAACAACAGTAAGAATTTTTAAGAATGAAGAGACTAATACATATGTATGTATGTTTGTGTGTAAAGACACACACACACATTTTTGAGACAGGGACAGATGGCCTAGAACTCACAGAGGTGAGTTTGCTTCTGCCTCCCAAGTGCTGGAATTAAAGGCGTGTGACACTTGTTTTCCTTTCTTGAGTGCTAAGAATAAATTTTCACTTAGAACTCGCTGACAGATTTGTTTTCAATGGTGGTTCTTCTTATAAATAGATATACAAAAACCACATATTGTGGAATATTTGTATATTATATGAAGATATGCTGCTGTGATTGGTGTAATAAAAAGCTGAATGGCCAATAGCTAGGCAGGAGAGTATAGGTGGGACTTCTGGCAGAAACAGAGAAGTCAGAAGAATGAATCTAGGCATGCAGGAGATGCCAAACAAGTCAGACATATGGGACAAAAGAGCAGTAGCTGAGTCACCTGATAGACTGTAGATGAATAGAAACAAATTAATTATAAGAGCTAGTTAGAAAAAAGGCCTAAGCTAAGGCCAAACTTTCAAAATTAATAAGTTTCTGGGTCACTATTTATAGGCAAGGGGTCCAAGAATGTCCAATGATAAAAGCTCCCTACAACTGATGTCCAATATCCAGCACATAAATCCATATAGGGACTGAAAAAGCTGGGGGAAAAAGTCCCAAATAGGCTGGGTGCTTGCAGTGTGTGTGACTCTTTTAAGAGGCCCTGCTACTGGGCATCGGAATGGGATTTATAAGCAGTATACTCATTTAATGTAGCTCATTTAATAATGTAATATAGATTTCTAGTCACTGAAAGCTATATTTATAAATCATTTAAGATAATTAAGATGTGCAAGTTAGTAGTCATCTATAACAATCAAATTTATAGTCTTATTAGATATGTTTTAAAGGTCAAACAAAGATATTGTAGATAGCTATATTGTCTTCAAACGTTTAAAAGATCTACAGACTATGGCATTTAAGATGTTTTAATAACATAAGGCTTTTCATGACACTGAGATACATCTGCTCCTGGCAACACCAACAGACTTCAAAAAAGGATGATGGGCATCAAAGAACCTCCATATGGAGTTTGCTTTCTATTTTGGCAAACCTAGCCATTTGGGCAAGAAACTACCCTTGCCTCTTTGCTGACAGTATGCTGTCCAAATTGGACAAGCAGAACACAAAAGAAGGTGACTGCCAAAGTTTGCCAAGGCAAGGTATGAAAATCCTTCAAACTTCCTGCTTCACAAAAATGTCTGTCAGATATTCTAGGCCTGAAGGCAAAAGATGAATACCCCAGCATTACAAAGGAGCCTTGAGTGACTGTCCAGGCAGCCAAATGTCTCTGTCGTTTCTATAGTTTTGGAAGTTGTTTGCTACACACTTCCTGTTTACTCAGGTAATAGTATATCCTTCTTGGGTCTTCGAAGGGGTTGAAAACAAGATAGTTATAATTACAGTTTTCCTTGTTACTAAAATTAGAAAAAAAAAAACCCTTACATACCAGATGTGAAGTGCATAGGGTTCAGAGACATAGAAGTTATTTATCTAAGAAAATGTTTTTAGGTCTAAAAAGATTATTTTTAGGATGATAATATAAGTTATGACAGAAAGTGGTTTAGGTATAAATTTTGGACTCAAGATAGGAAAGATTACAATAGAGTATTTTTTTTAAAATTGCCAAATACAAATGGATTAGACATTGAGCATATAATCATTACCTGATCATTGTTCTTATTATATATAGTTTTATTGTGTTATTGTTAAACCCTTTCCTTTTTATTTAAACAAAATGGGGAAATGTTGTAGAATATTTGTATACTGTGTGAAGATGTGTTGCTGTGATTGGTGTAATAAAGAGCTGAATAGCCAATAGCTGGGCAGGGGAGGACAGGTGGGATTTCCAGCAGAGAGAGAAAATCAGAGGGATGAATCCAGGCTCATGGGAGACACCAATGGGTCACAGAACAAGTCAGGACAGAGGAGAGGTAACTGAGCCATGTGAAAGAATGTAGCTTAATAGAAAAAGGTTAATTAAGTTATAAGAGCTAGTTAGAAAAAAGCCCAAGCTAAGACCAAGCTTTATTAATACTAAGTCCCTGGGTCATTATATGCTAGCTAGTAGTCCAAGAAAAGTCCAACAAGAAAGCTTACTACAACATGTACCTATTAGTGAAAGATAATGCAGTAAAACCCATGTGCTTAGCATTCAAGCACAAGTTAGACCTCCACATATCCCTCCAATCTACCAGAGAAAACTAACCTCTATTATGTATCACTTATATGTGCACACTAAAAGCTGAATGTCTATATGCCCACAAAATCCATGTGTTGAAATGGAACCCCTAATGTGACAGCATTTGGAGATGGTGCCTTTGGAATATGCATGAATGAAATCAGTGCCCTCTTTTATGAGATTCTAAGGAGTTGAGCTGTTCTTTCAACCCCAGAAGTCACTGGGATAAATGCCGACTGTTATCAGACATGGAATTTGCTGGTACCCAGTCTCCAGAACAGAGAGATAAATCTGTTATTTGTAGACTACCTAGGATCTGATGTTTGGTTCCAGCATCCTGAACAGACTATAATACACACAGTATATTGTTTTTCCATATAATTTTATATCTATTAATACTATCATAGTTGACAAAGTCTTTGACTTTCTAGGATTTGATGTGATTCAGTCAATTTGTGTCAGTGTAGTTCTTACATTTTTATTTCTGTATAAAATTCTACTGCATGACGACTAAATCATAATTTCTTTACCAAGTCTACACATGGAGATATTAGTCAGTTTTTCTCTTTCCTATTTCAAGCTATTACAATTAGCATTTCTGTGTCGTGGCTACTTATTCACCTTGGGCACATAATGCTCCCTGAAATTATGCCCTGTGGTTGAGATCTATTCAAAGTAGAGCGTCCACTGGTGGCATCAGCTGCCAGCATATTTAAAGTGTCTTTAGTATTGGTTGCCTTTTCAGAGCTTGTGATTTTCAAAGGGGGTGGTGGTGATGACATAAAAGCTTCATGTCTGCTGGGTGCTGATTCCTCGTCATGAGTAGAAAGGCACAGAAGTATGTTCAAACTTAGGCTTGCAACGCTGTGGGTCACTGAAAGGCCATCAAAGTACTGATGAAACACAACAGACTAGAGCTGTAGGCAGGAGAAAACAAGGTGTCAAGTAAAATCATATCAGCTCCAAGCACCACTGGCTCAATACTGAGACACTTGAGTGACCTGAGGTCAAATGTCACTAAGTCCTGAGTGGGCTTTTTATTCTCTTAAAAAGAGTACGACCACCTGCATGCCAGGCACTATGCTCAATACCAAGGATACAGGTGTGAATAGGGTATAATCACTTTCCTCAAACAGCTCTTATAGTACAGGGACTGAGGAGATAGCTCATCCAGTAAAGTGCTTTTTGTGCCAACACACCAGCATGAGGACCTGAGATTTAGCCCCAGAACTCACATAGAATATCGGGCATACTTCCCTAGGTAGAGAGGTGGAGACAAGTTGACACCTGGTTCACTAGCCAGCTAGCCCAGCCTAATCAGTAAACTTGAGGTCCTAGTGAAGACTGTCTCAAGAAACACGTTCGATAATTCCTAAGGAATGACACCCAAGGTTGACCTCTGTCCTACATATGCACACATATGCACAGGCACCTCTCCCCACAAATAAATATATCTATGCATACACACACACACACACACACAGAGACAGACAGACAGACAGACAGACCGACCGACCGACCGACCGACCGACCTAGGTAGGCAACCAAAAGGAAGAAGAGTTTCTGCGCCAAAGGCCAAAGGCTAGATAAATTGGGAGAATCTCAGTGATAGATGTGCCCCTTAGAAAGGTTCTCAACCGGGGGCTGGAGAGATGGCTCAGAGGGTAAGAGCACTGCCTGCTCTTCCAAAGGTCCCGAGTTCAATTCCCAGCAACCACATGGTGGCTCACAGCCATCTATAATGAGATCTGGTGCCCTCTTCTGGCATGCGAGCATACATGGAAGGAATGTTGTATATATAATAAATAAATCTTAAAAAAAAAAAAAAAGAAAGGTTCTCAACCATACTTGGGCAGGTGGCAGTTAATAGAAGCCTGGAGGAATTTGTAAGACTTATGCAACTAAACTGGAGTGTCAATAGAGGGGAAAATGGAAGGGAGGAGTGTTTTTTAGGAAGAAAAGAAAATGCAAAGGACCAGAGGCAAGACAGGATGCAATGTTAATATGAGAGCCAGAACACCTTTGGAGATGAATCTGGAAGGGTTACTAGGTAACAGGTCATAACAGCATCCCAAGGGAACTGGAATCTACTTTGAGGCAATGAGGAGCCTCTGGTAAGGTTCTTGAAAACCTTTTTATTATAGACACACACAGGGTATAATAAAATTCCAATGATCGTCATCTCACAAATTATAAGCCCATGAGAGGCTTCCTTTTATATCTACTGTCACTCACCCCATGCCCTTCTATATTCTTTTGAGCAAATACTAGATGCTATATTATTTTCTCCCTAAAGATTTCAGAATGTGTGGCTGAAAGATGAGAACTTGAAGAAAAAATAATAGTATCAATGTCTCACCTAGAGGCATTTTATTTTAAAGACAGTCATAAGAGGTTTTAACACAGGAGTCTATGGTATTAAAATTTACCCATTAAGAGTTTATCGCTAATAAAAGGACAAACATATATGCTGAGGAAATACTTTACAACTCAGCTGGGTCACTTTATCTCAAACGGACAATTCTGCACCCTGCAGACATATGCAGAGTCAAAAATAACAGCAGAGTACATTAGGTAGTCTGCCTACTCGATTCTTCCCTGGACTCAATTACTTATCAAATTTAAATTTAAGTGCTTCACAGGGAGCTATTGTAAGTGGCAACAATGATGCTAATTCCAAGGCCACAGTGACTACTAACATTAATTAGAGGATAGGAAGTAAAGCGAAGGAAAAGAGTGTGGTGGGAAGAGGCAGAGCCCAGAGCTGAAGGATAGCAGACCTTAAGTTACACAGTTCATCTCTGTAGGCAGTCTTGAACTTGATGGAGTGGCCTTTTGCTAAGTGGGTTACATTTTCATCTGGTAACATAAATTTCTTCCTTTCTCTGCCCATTCAATATTCTTCACTGGAATCTGGATACTGGCTTTACCACCTCCAGAAAGGTAGCCTTCTGTGCCTTTACCCAGATCTTAGACAGAGATTCTCCAGTACCAATTAAAACTAGATAGGTGACTACCTCTACTCAAGAAGGAATTCAGACTTAGGAGACAGTGGCTGGAGGGCTGCAAATTTCAGGTCAGCCTGAGCTACACAGCAAAACCTCTCCAAATTCTAAGCAATTCATGTTCAATAATAAAAGCATTTCAAATCTGAAAAAAGAAATTGAAGCAGGGTCTCACTATGTAGACAGACCAGGCTAGCCTTGAATTCATAGAATTATGCCTGCCTCTGCCTCCCACGTGCTGGATTAAAGGGGTGTGTCACTATGCTGGACTCATCAAACTTGAAACTTTTACTTACTGACATCCGTTACTCAAGTGAATAGATTAAATTCACCATGAGGATTTGTATCTAGACAAGATTCAACTGGTTTGTTTTTGGAGCAACTATGGCACTAATCTAGCATCAAATTTCTAAATGCTAATTCTGATAAGACACTAGACTGCAATTTTTTAAGAGGCCACCAATTCAAATAATCTCAGTACTCAAGAGGCAGGAGGATTGCTATGAGTTCCAGATCAGCCGAGGTTACAATGTGAGACTGCATTTCAAAACAAAAATAAACAAAACTACAAACAAGAGGAGAAAAGATGAGAGAGAGAGAGAGAGAGAGAGAGAGAGAGAGAGAGAGAGAGAGAGAGAGAGAGAACACTCAATCATTTCAGATCGTTACTTATCACAACCTTCATAAACTTTGCCACATGGAAAATCCCTCTAGACATCTCAGCTGTGTTTCAGTAACCCTTCAGAAGACAGGTAAGGAACAGTCTGGCTTTACTTTGCAGGTAGGGGAAATGAAGCACAAAGCTATTAACAGACTCTTCAAGGTCACTTAACTTGGGCAGAACAGAGACGTCTCAAACACACCTTTTCTGGCCTCAGTCTTAGGCTGGCCTGTGCCTAGTTGAGGCTACTTTCCTGACTTTCTTGCTAAAACTGAGCTACCTGGGAGGAAAACAATTTACGTATCAGGCTAAATCTTAGGTAAACAGATCACAGATTAAAAGGAAGAGATAAAATACAGGTTTTCATTACCAAATGCATTCTGTGCGCTTAGCAACCATTACCTCCCAAAGTTCCTACCAGTCAGTTCCTAGTGCTGCAGGCAAGCCTTGCTGTGGGGTGGGGTTGCTATAAAGCACAAACCATCCTCTCTGGTCATGAGGCAATGAGGCAGGCATGCACAGACACTCCTATCTAATGCAGTTTAACTCTCTTTAGGAAGTGATTCCCCATCAGAAAACGCAAAAAGCCAAGGATCCTGTTCAAATCTAAACTAACAGGCTATTGTCTGAATTCATCACTGAAATACCCCTCAAAAATTTATCGATTATAATTATTCCAAATGTGTTAATGTGAAATAATATGAAATACATAGGGTTTTAATTCATTTAAACCCCTTAAATTCTTAAAACTTTTGATAAAACTTGCTGAAGACCAAGGCAGCAAAACTCCAGCATGGACAGGGGAGGTGGTTCTACCTGTCCACTTGGGAAGCGAGAGTTAGTTTTCTTTGGGTATACGGTCCCTGGGAGGCTACCCATGCTCTAGTAGATGGCCCTACACCCACGCACACACGGGCAAGTACTAAACAGATTCGGTGGATTTTTTTCCTTAAGAAAAAAAGGTATATAAAGTTGGAAGAGAAAAGTAGTTGGGGGAATAGGAGAGGAATTGTAGGGAGGGAATAGGGGATGGATTTGATCCAAACACATTATATGCGTGCGTAACATTGCCAGTTTAAAAAGACCATTTGATCAATTGAAAACAAAATTTTGTTGTAGTTTTTAAGAGCCAGGGTCTCAAGTAGCACAGGCTCATCCTGAACTTTCTATGTAGCAACAAATGATGTTGAACTTCTCACCCTCTTTTCTGCACTACTATAGGTGCTAAGATTACAGGAGTAAGTATATCACCATGCCTGACCTTTAAACATTTTTGTTAAATATTTTATAGGTAACAAAGAAAACCACACTGTTTAGTGCGCTTTAAAAGTACTGAATTTACGCATCATGGCATTAGTTAATGGTATGATAGCAAATGATTTACACATGGTAATTGTGTGTGCACACTGGCTCATGCCAGTCTTTAAATACACCCCAGGTTGTCTGTAAACCTATCTTCCTCCCAGTAGAAAAAAAAAAGAAATGATTGTAAATGAGAGGTTTTTTCCCTTTCTTTCTCTAAACAAAAAGCTAGAGTTCAGAATAAGTTTTCTGCCAGAGACATTTAGAAATGTAATTAGACATATGGTAATGCTGGTCCCCTTAAAACTGCCTTAAAAACAAAAAACTCACCTTTATGGAACAGAAGCCATGTCTACTGACTTCTACTAAAATTATATCTGTCTTTATCATTGTTCCTCATTTCTAATAAACTTCAGATGAGGCCAGTACAAAGAATGCTGTGAAGTATCATTTAAACTTATTTTCATTTAAAGAGAGGGAAAAAACCCTTATTTTCCAGACCGTACTATGCAGAAAATGCTAACCTACCAAATCAGTGTCAAGCGTTTAGCACATCCTTACCTGGTGCTATCATCAGATGGGTTAACTTGCTTGGGGTTTTTGAGATTTGATCAGGAAGAAGAAAGGTGAAGAGTAGGGACCCATCAAGAAATTCCATCTTTTGCCTTCTAGTACTTATTTTTAAGACCAAAATAAACCATATATAAGCAAACTATGTGTGCCCATTAAAGTGAACAGACTCATGGTGTCTAATTCCCTTTTACTCACAGAGAAGTATTTGTAAAGCACGGCATGGCATGACTTAAGGCACTTTGACTTTTGCACAAGAATGCTGCTTTTACAATTAGCAATGCAGAACAACAATGTGCCAAATTATACTTCAAGCTAGGCTGCAGTTTAAGTAGCGTCCATACCGTCATTATCATCCATGCTGTCACATTTCTGGCTTCCTTTGAATATACTGCATCCTCATCACATGGTAGTTTCTTTTCAGATTTCTTCTACTGTTTCATTAAGAGGAAATATTGGGGGTCTTATTTCTTAGCAGGGTTTTCTAAGCACAACTTCTACATTCAACTCACCTTTGAGATATATGATTTTTTAGAGCAGAGCTGGTTTGCTGTGCTATTGCCACATGCCACCAACCATGAAAAGGTCAGGAAGCTTTTCTTTGGCATTGACAAAAATCATAAGAACAGGTCCTAAATTGATGCTCTTCTCTATTTGTCTCACTGAAGTGCCGGTCAATGGGAAAGGACTGGAGGATTTTACATCTACTTCCTCAACAATCATACTGCTATCTTTTACTTAAGAAAATCAATTGTTCCTTCAAGATGACTAAACATAGAGACTTTTGCATGACTTCTGATTTCACCTCTTCTATGCTTTTCATTTCCTCGTTGGCTTCTATTGCCACAGCCTTTAAAGGCAACTGGATCCATTCAGGGCTAATGACTCACGGATGGATAGGAAACTATCCTTCTTTGTCCTTACCTCTTCTAGATTCATTGTATTTTCTCATGTCTGATTTCCACTGTAAAATGAATGCAGAGTGCTTATTATTTGTATTGACCATACGTCCATTAGTCATAGGCTTTACAAAGACTTAGCTGTATCTTAGTAACAAGCAGTACTGTAGATGCAGAATTCTCCTTCTCAGGACAGAGAGCACATTTCAAAATAAACCCATCTAACATGGTTTGAAATTTGGGTCTTGTGAAATCTAATGAAAATCCAACAGTCATTCTAAACTTCAAAATGGTAATTGCTCCTAGTTCATATAATGAATATTTGGAAACCACAGTTTTATATAATATTTGACTGTGTCCCTAAAGGTTCATGTGTTAGAATATTTTATATCCAGTGTGGTAGTATAAAGCTAGTAGGTAGGACCTTTAAGAGCTGGGTACTACTATAATGTGGCTAGACTACTGGGGACACTGCCCTTGGAAAGGATTAATGAAATTCTCACTAGATTCCAGGTGGCTTTTTACAAGAGTTAGTTGTTATTTGAGGGCTAAAAGAAATAGCCTAAAATTAGACAGTGCTGATAGTTACATAACTGAATACACTAAAACCTATGAACTTTATACTTTAAATAAATGCACTATATCCCAATAAAGTTGTCTAAAAAACCTAAGTACTAGAATATTCATAACAGCAGCACTATTTATAATTATCTTAGATAGAACCAACTCAAATGCTTCTTTATAACAGAAAATAAATTGTGGCATCTTCTTGCACTGAAATACTATAGCAGTGGTTCTCAACCAGTGGCTCAAAAACCCCTTTCACAGGGGCCATCTAAAACCATTAGAAAACACAAATGTTTACATTACAATACATAACAGTAGAAAATTACAGTTATGAAGTAGCAATGAAAATAATTGTATGGTTGGGGTCACTACAACATAAGAACTGCATTAAAGGGTCATAGGATTAGGAAGGTTGAGAACCACTGTACTATAGAGAAATGGCAAGGAATAAGCTATGGCTGCAATGATGTCATAGAGGTAAAGCTATGGTTGCAATGATGTCATAGAGGTAAAGCTATGGCCGCAATGATGTCATAAAGGTAAAGCTATGGCTGCAATGATGTCATAGAGGCAGCCCACACACCAACAGTAAACAAAAGGAGACAGACATGTAAAGGTACAAACTGAAATTATATTTATAAAAATGGACAATATTAGGCAGAACTCACCCACCTTTTTCTGTATATGCTGTGTCTCAATTGAACAGGAAAACAAAAAGCACACTGAAAGCTGGATTTGAGGTCTTTTCCTTCAGTTCAGAACAAGGAATGGAGAGGAAGTTCATCCTTTAATCACAAAAACTCTTTTAGGAATCTTTTCCTAAAAACTACAGGAGACCATACTATGTGATGATTGTTTAAGAGATTTAAATCTGAGTCTCGACTGCACCAAGCAATACACTATACACCAAAGTAGTGGCAGGAGTTAGAGAGGAACAGTACAGAGAGAACTGAGAGTAAGCGCTTGCTCAATTCAAGGCACTGCCACTTACTTCGAGACATTTTTTAGCAAGACTCAGATACATTCAGCCAACGGATAATAGAGTAGACTTTCAAATTCTGACGTGTAAAGCCAAGCATTCCAAGGTCAGTGGACTATGAGGATGGGCACATGCAGGTCTGTTTAGACACATTTGTCTTCAGATGGCAGACACGCCCTTAGTCCAAAGAACCTGGACTTCTGAGCCTTTGTTTAGACACATTTGTCTTCAGATGGCAGACAGGCCCTTAGTATAAAGAACCTGGACTTCTGAGCCTTTAAAGGATGAGAAGAAAGGACGCAGCCAAGGTCCTGTTACCAATCTCCAAATGTTAGATTCAGCCTAGGCCAAGACTAGCCTCTCTAAATTTTTTAAGTGAAGGTGTCTTGCTCAGAATGTCAGTTTCATTAGAGAAAGCTCTGCGATGTAAAAGTGAAAACTGTAAGCTTTCAGAAGATTACATGGACTAGTTGTAGACACAACTAAAACCTGGAAGGTGTTTTAGGTATGCAGGCTAAAAAGCTCTAAAAGATATTCTAAATCAGACTGCATCATCAAAAAGCATCAACAAATGGACCAATTAGCAAGAGAGAGAGGCTCAGGGCTTTGACAAAGTACTTAAACACAAAATATATCAAAAAAGCTGAAAATTCAACAAGAAGGTAACAACAATTGATAGGTAAGTGACTTCATATTCATGTCACAAACATCACTTAGAAAGGTGCATGACATCATTATTAGGTAAGACATATTAAATCCATCAATGAGAAACTACTATACTCCTCACTAAAAAGCTAAATTTTAAAAGATCAATACTTCAAAGTATTGATGAGGATATGAAAATGTCATACATCGTTTCTGGGAATATAAAATAGTATAACCACTTTAGATAAAGGGTTTTAAGATCCTTATATAGCTGAAAATATAGCTAATTTTTGAACTTAGCCATTTCACTACTAGCTATTCCAAGAAGAATGAGTAAACACTAGTCCACAAAAAGACATACAGATGTTCCTAGCAGTTTTCTTTGTAATAGCCTCAAACTGTAAGCAGCCCCAATGTCCATTAATAGAATGGTCTGAATATATTTGTGTGTGTGTGTATGCGTGCGTGCATGCACCTTTGTGTATACGGGAGCACATGTGGAGATCAGAGGTTGATGTTGCATCTTCCTTAACTGCTCTCCTCATTTTTTTGAGACAGGGTCTTTCACTGAACTTGGAGTCTTGAGCTCGCTAATTGGGTAGCCTAGCTGTCACTACACCTGGCACCTGTAGCTTATTCTTATGATGGAATAGTACTTAGCATTAAAAAAGAAAAAATTGCCATGTAATGACATGGGTGAATCTCAAAAACATCATGCTGAGTTAATGAAGCCACAAAAGATATACTGAGTCTATTTATAGAAAACCCCAAGAAAGGTAGCTCAATTCTAAAGTGATGGAAAAATCAGTCATTGCTTGGGGTCTAGAATGGAGTGAGGGGAGAGAAGTGGAAGGAGACATGGGTGGGAAGACAGAAGTCTATATGGTCATAGAGTTTGAGTTATACAAAGCCTAGTCACTTTTCATTGCTGTACATGTAGCGAATATAGTAACAAGTTTGGGTGGGGAATGGGTAGAAAAGAGATAACAGAATGAGGGGTGGGGATTATAACTCAGTGGTCTAACAGTTGCCTTGCAAGTATAAGTCCCTTGGCTCAATCCCTGGTATCAAAGGAAAGTTAGAATGTTAAGAATTGCTGAAGCTTAGTTCTGTGCATGCTTGAAATTTTCCATAATAAACATAATTTAAGAACGAGAAAAGGAAAAAGAACGTGAATTATCAAATGCACCTTCTCTTTTCCTTCCCTCTCTGAGTCCAATTCTGACTGCCCTCTAGTCTACCCTCAAAGCTAGAATGAAACTGGCTTCCAAGTCCTGAAACGCCCTCCCCCACCAATCACAAAATCAAACCCCGGAACCCACCAAGCATTTATACCAAACCTTGTCACACCCAATAGCTCAAACCCTGCCCAAAGTAACAGGAAACATGATTTCTTCCAGTGTACCCTGTACAAGTTCAGTATTTAACTAGGATTTGACTAGCAGCTATCTCAAAGCCTGATACATAGAGGACCTTAAATGTTTATGGCATATAGCAAAACTGCTTGGAAGTTGACTGCTGGGAATCAAAATTATTCATATTCCATAGTAACAAATACTCTTAAGTCAGTAAAGCAATGGACCAGCTAATAAATCTCTCTATTTAGAATGCACTCAAGGTGAGCAGCCATGGTTCAATTAAATTCTGCAGCTGAAATGTTTCTTTCCACTTTGCTAAGGACTAAAGAGCATTCCAGGCTTAATGCTGAGCGAGTAGCGGTAAGAGCAGCACAGAAAGGAGGCAGCTCAGGAAAGGCCCACCAAAGGCCTGGGGGGCGGGGGGGGGGCAGAAACCAGCTGATGTCTGGGCAGGGGCTCGTACAGTCTCATCTCTGGAGAAAATGAAAACATGGTGGCACGTCAGGCCACTCTCTCCAGTGGGGACAGAATACGCCAGAGATCCAAGGCCATCTTTAATCTCCTGCTACATTTATTTTTAAAAATCATACTTACCTAGCTGTGAATAACCACAAAGAAAATTATTGCTATCATTCTATTTCCATTTCACTGCCAAGGTTTCCCGTCTAGTGTACCCAGCATTAAGTTCTTTTGTTTTCCAAGATTCTGCTTTATGTATGCTAAGCAGGTGCTCTGCCACTAAGGCACATTCCCAGCTCCAGTGTGAGTTCCTTTCGATTTTTCCATCAGCCTGTAGCTTTCCTGAAGCTCCTCCAATCAACCTTTCGCTAATGACACAAAAATCTAGGATACACACACACACACAAAACCACACAAAACAGTATAAGAACACATCAAACCCCGCGTTGAGTTGCTATGAGAACAGAAGACAGGAAGTGCCTAAGTCCCACCTCTCTGGTTTCCCCCCACAATACACTTGGGACAGTTCAACAGCTGCCCTCCCTCACTAATCCTGTTCTAGAACAGCATTGCTAAGGAGACCTTCCACTATGAGGAAAACATTCCGTATCTTTACCATCTCCCACACAGCCCCTAACTGTCCATATTCGGCACTTGAAACAGGCTATCTGACTCCACGGATCGTATTTTACATTTAAACCAATTTAAATGTTAATGGCTACTTGTGGCCAGAGGCTACTCAATTTTACATCATGGTTTTAGAGTTTTTTTTTTTTTTTTTTTTTTTAACAAAACAGTCAGTGACAGATTTCTATCTTTTTGGTGAGAATGGCGATGGGGAAGCCAGGAAAGGGCAGGGCTGTGGAGGTCATCTGTTTAATAAAGAACTCCGCTTACTGGAGCAGCAGCGGCCCAAATTCCCGACAAGGGCAAGGCTGGCCAAAGGATTCACGCTGTAGGCAAAAGTCAACAGTGTGAAGCCAGAGAGAGCAAAGGTGATTCCTCTCCCTCCGGGTGCTCGGGTTTCATGTCGGCACTGTGACATCCGGTCTGTTCAAAGGAGCCTGCTGAAGCAGCTGAAGGTGTGCATCTCGGGCATGTGAGCACACACTACTAGGCCCAGAAAAGCAGACGCTGCACACGGATGTTTCAACTGGCTATCAGCAGACAAGGGGAGACCTGGGCCCGAGGCCCCAAAGAACATTTTACTTTTCAAACTCCGTTTGGGAGCAGAATGAATAAAAGTCGAGAAAAACGGAGTGGTTCTAGGTGAAGTGGGCTCCTGAACAACTTCTCTGAAAAGACGTGCATGGGCAGAAATGTCAAGAGAGTGCTCAGCGGGTACAGCTGCCACTTGTTTGAACAAGCCTGACGCCCTACCTCTTTCCAGATGGGAGAGGGTTTGGTCATTTGCTGTGGAAAAAAAAAAAAAACAAAACCTACATCCGGGCTGCCTCCAATAAACAAGCTGAATCGATTGCTGTTTAGGGGGTAAGGGGTGGGAAGGTGGCTCAGTGGTAGAACTTGCCAAACATGCAAAAGTGCTGAGTTTTATACACACAGCTAAAACGTCTATCCTGCTATAATGACATGCCATGAACACTGTTTGAAAACAACCCCCAAAGGCTCTGCTCAAATGCTTTCAGGTTTAAGGTAGATACTGTTATTTCCATTTGCCCAGTGGAGGAACTAAGGCACCAACATCCCCTAGCAATTACTGTGTCATATACAATGCTTAGGAATGCCGTCCTGGTCTCACAAATTTGTTCCAAAGGTTAAGTAAGGAAAACAGGCAGGTAAGAATTCATTCTACACGGGAAGGAACTGTTGTCAACTCAAAGCGGTGACAGGAAAACTGGATCGTTATGTCGCACTCACTACAGTGAGACTGGAACAGGGTCTTAGTCTGGCAATGTATTATACATTGTGAGATTAAAAACCATCATGTCGTGGTGGGAAGATTGCATCCCACCATAAGCCTGTGCAAGTGTCCAAAAGGCCACTAGGGAGCGCCACCACACACATGAATGCCAGGCAGTAATTGCCACTTTCTGGTTGTAGAATGGAATCACCTGGAAGAATTAAACACTCCCAAGGCCTCACATTGGATATCATTGGTCTGTGATGGGTAAGATTTTGTTTTGCTTGATTCAGACAAGGTCTCACTTTGGACCCTAGGCTGGCCTCAAACGCTGTACATAGCAGAGGTGGGCCCCAAACTTGCAATTCTCCTGGGATTAGGAAGGTGATCCATTTTACCTAACAAGATTTAAACTGCAGCACTCCCAGATGACTGAAGTGATTAATTTACAATGGGGATATGCCAGGAGAAAACAAAGTGGGCAACAGGTTCAACGTCATCTTAGATCAGTGGTTCTCAACCTTCCTAACGTTACAACCCTTTCATACAGTTCTTCATGTTGTGGTGACCCCCAAACATAAAATTATTTTCGTTACGACTTCATAGCTGTAATTTCGCTTCCATTATGAGTCAGAACGCAGCTGTCTCAACCTGGTGGCGAACCAGTGTCTTAGGCGCTACAGTGTGTTGTTGGCTACTATAAAAAACAAGATGAAATGGGTCTAAGTGCCTGCAGTCTCTTATCTGTCCAAGGGCTCCTTACATGTCCAGGAGGTAGAGATTTGCCCTAAGCATCAACAGTGGGAAGATGGAAGGGGAGACCACAGGACAGGGCCAGGGCAGAGTGGGGGAGTGGCAGGGCTTGTGAGAAAGCTAGGACAGCTGGAGGGAGGTGGGAACCAAGGGGGCACCCGCCCTCACCTGCATCGTAGAAGGCATCGAGCACGGCGGTCTCCCCGAAGTCGAGCTCCCCGAAGGGTACGGAGGTGAGGTGGGCGCCCTCGGCTTCACAGGCTCGAAGGAGGCACTTGAGGGCCCCGGCCTCAGGGTCGCCAGCCGCCGCCCCCTGAGAACTCTCGCTGCGCACATACACAGCCCTGAGAGCCCGGCGCGGCCCGCGGCTGCCCTCTGCCTCGCAGCCGCAGCCCGAGGCGGCGTCCCCTGCGCCCTCGGGCCCCGCCAGCCCCGCCTCTCCCTCGGACCCCGGAGGCAGCCTGCCCTGGGGCAAGTCGTCTGCCTCCTCCAGCACCTCAGCTGGAGCCGGCCTGCTGATGCCCTCCATGTGACTGGCCCGCGAGGCTGGTGGCTTCGAAGCTGAGCCGCTGTCCCCGCGGCACCTGCTGCTCAGGAGACGGACGGCAGCTGGAGGAACCCGGAGCGTGCGTGCCGAGAGCCCGCGGTGCGCAGGTGACAACGACAGCGTCCTCGCTCAGCTGCTGCCAAAGCGAAGCTCAGGGCCGGCTTGCCCCGAGCGCCCTTTGAAAGCCCACGAGAAAGAGGCGGGGGCTCGGACGTCAGGACCGGTGGAGGGGGCGGCTGCGAGAGCCACGGGGCAGGAACGGGGAGGGCGCCCCCTGCCGGCTCCCCCGCGCAGCGCCCCCAGCTCGGCCGCTGGTCGAGCCAGGGATTGCAGGGGTTAGGTTGATTAGATTTCTTGGGTCCCTTCTCATCCTTCCCTCTAGCTACCTTTAGAAGCTGGTGTTTCCTACTTTGCTTGCTTCTTTCCTTCCTTCCTTCCTTTCTTCCTTCCTATCGCCTTCCTTTCTTTCTTCCTCTCTCTTCCTTTGCTTTCCTTTCCCTCTTTCTTTCCTTTTGTCCTTTTTTTTTCCTTTTTTCCCATCCAAACAAGTAGAAGCCTTTACCCACAGTAGACTTCCAAGGCACTAATTGAATATCGATATTCAATTCCCAGCTAAATACAGGTGGCGCTTTAACTTCGCATCGGGATGAGCAATGTTTCATTTGGCACTCTTAATTGCCAAGTACATAGCCTGCCTGAGCCCTGTCTTGCAGCCCTATTTGTCTTGACTTTTGTAGTGACCTTGACGAGGTATGGGGAGGGTTTCAGCAACAAACCTTATTTGCCTGGAAAATAGCCCTCCATAGAACTTCACTGCCTGCCCGACCTCTGAATTACTAAGACTCCAAAGAGGTCTCCGCTACATCTTCTGCACCTCACCGTCTCAGCCTCCAGTATTAAATTATCTTTTAAACAATAGAATGCACTACAAGGGAGGGCAGGCTGGAGTTTTTCGTAACAACAGATCTGAGATATAATTTACAAACCATTCAGAACAAAATGATAAGATGACTTGATAGATTTCTTAGCATAGTCCCAGTTCTGTATCCATCACCATAATTTTAGAATACCCGAATCCTCCCCCAAACCCCAGGACCTATTAGAAATCATGTCATCCCCCTAGCAAACTGCCAGCCCTGGCTCTAGATTTGCCTGCTGGCCATTTCATGTACTAGATGGAATCAGACAAAGTATGAAAATGGGGTCTCATTTGCCTTGAGTCTAATGCTAACAGGAGGGTTTCTGGGTTGCATGCTAAGTGTATGTTTAACCTTCAAAGAAATTCACTGCTTCCCAAAGTGGTTGCATCATCTCCCATGCCACGGCAGTGTCTGAAGGTTCCATTTCCACCATCCCCTCAATAGCACTTGGTATTACCTATCTTTCTTCATTACAGCTCCTAGTGGGTATGAAATAGTAACTTGTGCTGATTTGACTTTGCAATTCCCTGTTGAGTAAAGGTGGTCAGCATCTTGTTCTATACTTCTGTGTCCTTTGCGTAACTTCTTTTGGAGTATTATTACCTGTCTAGGTCATTTGCCCACTTTTCAATTATTTTTTATTTTGTGTGTGCATGCAGGCGCACATGTGCATGCATGGGGGAGCTACAAGACCTTGGGTGCTATTTCTCAGGCACCCTCTACACCATCCAATTTAGTTCTGAGACAGGGTCTCTGTCTAAATAGACTGGACTACCTGCCCAAAGAACCTGCCTGGCTCCACTTCGCCAGTGCTTCACTCCAATTCCCCAAAAGACAGTAAAACATGTCCACAGAAATCCTTCAAGAAACCCTTCCCTAGTCCCAGCCCTAGTAGAAATCGGGAACATTCTGAGTGTCTGCATGGTGGGCTCTGAGGAAATCTGTGAGAACACTCAGACAGGGCTCCGGCAAACTTTCAACAACCTTGTCCTAAGACTTTAAAGAAAAACCAAAACAAAACACAGTGCTCTACAAGGACACGTGTGTTCTTTGCAACCTTGCAATGCATAATAGTAGTAATTTTCCTAATGTGCTTGTTCATCTGAAATTACTCCAGTGACTGGCACAGGCTTTCAGAGGGCAGAGTCACCCATTTCCAGCCTCTTTGCCAGTGTGTTACTGTTGTCTTCACAGCAGTCTTCTCGAATTCCTCTCGTATCTCTCTGGGGCCTGGCTGATGGAGCAAAAAGCTCAGAAGTTGGGAATTATGGCTTGAATAGCATCTTTCTCTCAATACAAATCCTGCTGAGTAAAGAACCTACCATTTACCGAACTAACAAGTGCCTTCCCTGAAGTTGGCACACACAACACACTACCACATTGTCTCCAGCAATTTGCACACGTGAAGCAGGCCTCAACATCCAATGTTCTCTCCACTCCCCATAGCCCCTCCAAGGAGAAAGTTGCAAAATGCTGGGTTAGTCTTGCCTGTTTAGCTGAACAGGTGTTTTTTTTTTTTACTTGTTCCTTTCCATTTGCTAAAACTCATGTCCTGGAAACCTCTTTGCCTGTTGCAGAAGCGTCATCAAATGTTCTTCCGGATGTGGAGGAAAAACTCTCCTCTTTGTGCTTTCTCCCTGTGGATGGTAATGCAATCCTCTTCTCCTGGGCAGCTTTCTGAGTACTGCCCCCAGGAGGTCTCCTTTTTCAGGTGATACCAGTCCCTTCCATTTCTCTAAGACATAATTTCTGGACCATTTTCTACCTTGATGATTTTCTTCTAGGAGATTCCCTACTTGTCATCATTGCTATTTTGTGTGCATAAAAGACTTTTTAAAATTTAAGCTTGATTTGGAGATAATTGCATATTCATATGTAGATATAGGAAAGCGCACAGAGCTAGCTAGCATACCTTTGACCCAGTTTTCCCCAGTAACAGCTTGTTACACTAGTAGTGCATTATCACAACCAGGATATTGACATTGCTCTAATGAAGATAGAAAAACAACTCCATCACAAGCATGCATCCTGTTATCCTTTGGCAGCCGCAATCATCTCAAGCCTCATCACCCCCAATCACTAACCACTGGGAACCACTAGTCCGTTCCCTATTTCTATAATTTTGTCATTTCAGGAGTGTTATATAAGCTAATCATGATGACGCATACTTTCCAGCCCTTGGGAGGGAGAGACAAGTAGATCAAGAGTGTTGTAAAGGGAGGTGTGGGCTGCATTTCCGGCCTGGCTAGCTTAACCCCCAAAATAACCACATGGAAATCTGTATTAAATCACTGCCTGGCCCATTAGCTCTAGCCTCTTATTGGCTAACTCTCACATCTTGATTCAACCCATTTCTAATAATCTGTGTATCACCATGAGATCGTGGCTTACCGGGAAAGATTCAGCATGTCTGACCTGTCAGCTTCATGGCGGCGGCTCTCTCTTCCTGCCTTCTTCCTCCCAGAATTCTGTTCTGTCTACTCCGTCCACCTAATTTTTTGCCCTATCAAAAGGCCAAGGCATTCTCTTTATTTAACCAATGAAAGTAACACATAGACAGAAGACCCTCCTACACCAAAGAGTTCAAGATCATCCTCAGCAAATAGGGAGTCTTCTGCCGTAAAGGGAATCATACAGTGTGTAATCTTATGGATTATTTTCTACTCAGTGTAATTACCTTGGGATTCAACTAAATTGTTCCATGAATCAGTAGTTCTTTTATATAGTATATATGGCTATATAAAACTCATATCTATAAATATATATAAAATCATTTATCTATACTTTTAATTTAATTAAATTTGATTTTTGACATGAGTACTATAGTTACATAATTTCCACCCCTCCTACTCTTCCCTGTAGCTCTTCCAGTGTTCCTTTTCATAGTCATTATAAAGAAAGCTACTAGGAACATCCATCCACAAGTTTTTCTGTGAGCATGAGTTTTTATTTTTCTGAGCTAAATGTCCAGGAATACAAATCCTAGGTCATAGGTGTGTGTGTGTGTTGCAACTGCTGTTGTTTTATTTTGTTTCAGAACTCCAAAGTTGTCTTCTGAGAGGTATTTCACTTTACAGTTCCACTTACAATATGTGCATGATCTAGGTCTTCATCACCTCAACAGCAGTTAGTAGTCTTATGCTTTTAGAGTCATTCTGGTAAGTCTATGGTGATATATCAATGTGGGGTTTTCTTTATTTTGTTATTTTATATTTTTTCAAACTGTGATTAAAATCTAATTCATCATTCCCCCTGTCATTTATTGCCTTCAGTCCCTCACATGCTCTCAACTCCCTCTCAAGTTGATAACCTCTTTTTCTATTTAGCATTCTTGCATACAAATGCATAAATATATAAATACAACCTGATGTGTTTGGTATTGCTTGAGAGTATATGGTTTTAGGGCTGACCATTTTGCTTTGGGAAATACCAATCTATCTCTCAGTAGTCAGTAATTGATTGTAGTTGTCTACATCAGACTTCACCCTTCAGTGTTAGCATGTCTATTGGTATTGTCATTGTTCATATCCGGTTTAGGCAACCATACTGTTGAGGTATTGTGGGTGTAGCTTCCCTGTTATTTTGAGAAGACACAGTCTCACAGCTGACTTCCTGGTCATCTGGCTCTGACAATATTTTGCCTACCCTTCCACAATGTTCACTAACCTTATGTGCAAGAGTTGTGTTGTAGATGTATCTGTTAGGCCAGGCAACCCTTGATCAGATGATCTCTGTATTTTTCTGTAATGGTCTCTGTTTGCTGCCAAGAGAGGCTTTTTTGATGCCGACTAGAGATACCTTGTTGCAGCTTTAATTTCATTTTCCTAATGGCTAAGGGTGCTGAGTATCTTTGGGCGTGCTTATTTGCCACCAGTATGCCTTCTTTGGTGAAATATTGGATTGTGTTTTACTTTTTAAGTTTTGAGTGTTCTTTATATATTCAAGATCCTAGTCCTTTGATGAATATGCCATTGGCAAATCTTTTATACAGATTTATAGTTTTTCTTTGCAACCTCTAATAGGGTTCATCATAGAGCAATAGTTTTTAGTCTTGATGAGGGACTGTTGTGTAGCAATCTCCTCTGAGACTGAAACATTCCATCTCCCAGGGAAGCCTCTTAAGACAGAAGGTAAACAACTCAAAATAGCTCCAGGAACATCCTGAAGCTGACCAGATTTACTGGACCCTCCCTACCAAGAATAAACAATAAAGGCTGCTCAGAGTCTCTCTCAAAGGAGCAAAGTTGTAAACAAGACTCTAAGAACAGAGCAGCAGTCTGCAAGAAGCAGAAATTAGCTAAACTACCAGGAAGAGGTTTAGACCAACTGAGTCATTTGGGAAGGACACTCTCCAATCTGTTGAGCTGCCTATAGTCTATTCAGTGTGTGCCAGGTTCCCAGATTTTATGAGCTGCCACCCCTACTGGGGTGGGTTTTGGCGATGCAACTGTCTTTGAGTCATTTCAGCTCTTCTAAGTAACCCCTCACCCATATTTCTGTGAGTAAAACTCATTGATTCACCAATTTGGACTGTGATGGTATTTGTATTTTGATCTATTGTGTATTGTGGATTCCCTATCTGTGATGAGTCATATTCATGTGTGGAGGGGATTGGTGTGTGTGTGTGTGTGTTGTGTTCCCCAGGAAAAGTTTTGTGTGCAGCATAATTGGCACCCAAACAGGTACGTGAAAGAACCAAAGGTAAGTTTGGGAGCAATGAGTGCATGGTCCTGGCTATGGGTTGCAAAGCATGAAACTGAGGCTGAGAAACTGAGGGGAGAGCATCCATGGAAGAAATTCCCTTACAGTTGTCCTGCCCTGTATGGTGTGTGTTAATGTGCCTTTGTGCTGCAACAGAGGTTACATGGTTCATACTATGGGTAGTGAGATGTGGAACTAAGGCTGAGATATCAGTATTAAGAGTGCCTGTGGGGGGAATCCCAGGTTGGCAGTCTTTGTCTATGTGGTACTGGATGGTATGCCTGCTTGATGACTGGGATCCACCACATGAATATGGAGACGCCCTGAAAACAGTTAAAATTTAGAGGAAATGCCGTGGGATAATGCTTTTGTACACTGTAAAGATTTGTCACTCCTATTAGTTTAATAAAACACTGATTGGCCAGTAGTCAGGCAGGAAGCATAGGCGGGACAACCAGACTAAGAGAATTCCTGGGAAGAGGAAAGGCAGAGACTCAGATGCCAACAGCCACCAAGGAATCAAGATGTGAGGTAACAAACCATGAACCTTGTGGTAAAATATAAAATAATAGAAATGGGTTAATTTAAGATGTCAGTTAATAAGCCTAAGCTAATAGATCAGTTTATAATTAATATAAGCCTCTGTGTGGGTTTTTTTTTTTTTTGAAATGAATGGCTGCAGGACCATTTGGGACAGAAGCTTCCATCTACAAAGGAAAATTTTGCAGCCTTTAAAATTAATGAACAAGGGCTGAGACTGTTGGCAAGCCACAGTAGAAGTTGCCTGGCCTCTGTTGTGTGTAGTTAGAAATGCATCTGAGGCTAGCAGCCAAGCAAAAATGGGTTTGTGTAAATTGCAATGAGAAAGAGAAACGAAACTAGCATTCTCCATGTTAGGTTCTGCTTTGGCAAATAAATTAAATTAACAAACAGATGAGAGAGGGGGGAAGTGATAGAAGATATCTCTTAGGTTCAATCTTTAATAGGAAAAGAGAAAAATCTGTAATCCAATATGCAGATGGGGTACTTAATGTTTCTATGCAAGAAACTAGAGTAATAAGAAAATACTCAGCACTTGAACAGCTAGAATTATGGAAGACTTTTCAACAGTCAATGAAACATTGACTGTGCAATATGAGAACAACTGGGATCAGACTGTTCTGTGGTGCAGGCAGTAATATAACTAGCCATCCCTCCTAAAGGCAAAGACTGCATAACCTGATATGGTATGAAGGAAATCAGTCCCAGATGGACTGGCTTATCAGAGCAATTAGGAACACCTGGTTATCTCCATCTGAGGTCCCCCAAAATGTTCAGGATAGAGGACTATTGTAAATAGAGACTGTGGGATGTTGGATTCCCCTCTGTATGCTGTGAATATGTTTTATTACTATTGGTTAATAAAGAAGCAGTTTTGACCTATGGCAGGGTAGAATATAGATAGACATAAAAACTAAACTGAATGCAGTAGAAAGAAGGTAGAATCAGGCAGATGCCATGTAGCCACCCAAGAAGCAAGATATGAGCCTCATGGTAAAATATAAAATAATAGAAATGGGTTAATTTAAGATGTAAGAGCTAGATAGAGATACACCTGAGCCATTGGTCAAACAGTGTTATAATTAATATAGTTTCTGTGTGTTTCTTTGGGACTGAACAGCTGCGGGACCAGGCAGGACAGAAACTTCCATCTACAGACCATAGAAGAGAAAACTAGGAAAAAGAGAGGCTTTGTTTGAACCCCACTTTACTGGGCCAGATAGAACCATATTTGCAGATGAGTTAAAGCAAAAGTTTGTTTAGCAGGGACCTCAAGACTGGTATGGAGCTTTAGTGGCTTTGCTGAACCCTTTGGTGTGGCAAGGTCTTTATAAAGTAGGAAAGGCCTTAGTGGATCTGATTAAGTTAGACCCGCATGTCAAGAGAGTTTGTAAAGTGAGAGAGCAACCTAGAGAAGATGAGAAAAAGGTCAAACAGACAAAGAGGTTGGTCTAGATTATTCAAAGATAAATGTGGCAAGATTTGTATTGAGCAGTTCCTAAAGAAAAACTGTGTTGAGTGTTCCTAAAGAAAAAAAAATTGATAGAAAACCAAATTGTGTGCTAAGAAGCTTCTGGAAGTCTTTAAAACCTGAGGATCACTTCATGATGGAGCAATACAAGCGAAGACAATCCAGCTTAGCTAGCCCTGGAAACTAAGAAGAATATATTTTCTGCCAGCAAATGGTGATGCTATGGGTGGAAGTGGTTTGCCCAGACAGGAACTTGCCCAACAACCAGGTATAGTGAATTGAGAGGCAACCCAGAGCTTCTGGGACTCAAGGATTCAGGAAATGCAGCACAGGAGATCAGGGTTACATACCCCCTTGGCTCTGGGTAGGACTGAGCAAATTAAGTCAGGCCCACTGAGTTCTTCAGGCATGGAGAAATAAAAGGAGGCTCTGTGGAAGGGCTCCAGGATATGGAAACGGAGTGACCTGGAGTAAATCAGTTAATGCCTCCTAGCCATGCTTTGTACCAAACCTTGATCTACACAGGAAGCAACTGATAGAAATGCATGGAACCATTTCTATGTTGTATTAGACCTTGCTCATGTTTGACTTTCAGATCTTCTTAGTTGTGAAGTTCTGGGGTCACCTGACACTTGCTGAGGACAGGTGACAACAGACTTTCAGAGTGTTTTACCAAGATTATGTTTGTTATAGGACGGTGGTTCAGGATGTTGTTTTATCCCACCCATCCTCTGGAAAAGATTTTTTTCATATAGATGGCATGATGCTAACCTCTGAGTGTTTTACAGATTTGTATTTTGAGATAAATACAGGTACATCTCAAGGAACAGTGATGATGGGCGATCTGCACAAGGTACATGGCCCAAGACAACTATAAAATTATTGGAGGTATTATAGCCTGGTAAGATGTGATGATATCTGACAATATTATTGACAAAATTCTACAATAGCCTATGCCTGTAACGTAAAGGACTTATAGAAATTTGGGGTGCCCTTGGGATAATTGGCAAATTTTCACACCCCATCCTGTCCAAGATGCCCATCCTTTGTTTAACTTGATAAAGAGTGTCATATGGGATTGGGGCAAAAAGACTCAAGAAGCTTTTGTGAAAGACAGACTAAACAGCAGGGTGCCCTATTACCCCAGTGTCCCGTCCTGTCAGAAGGCTATAGCAAGAAGCTATGGCAAAAGCAACCTGAGCAAATGGTTCCACTAGGACTCAGTCATTGAAAGGAGCAGAAACTGGGTACACAGCTCTAGAACAATAACTGTTGCAGGTGTATAATGCATTACAATAGGTGGAATCCATAACTGGTTCCATCTCAGTGACTGTAAAAAATGGCTTACACAATAAAAGGTTCTGAGTTCACATCTGGTGCTGTAAGCCAGGACCAAAAAAAGATGTGGCTGGAGAGGTTATAGGTTCCAATAGGGAAGCAATTTCTATCCTTTTAATAAACCGATGTGGCTGTCAAACTTCCTTTTAAACATTTCTGTTTATGCCCATAGATCCCTATTGCTGTCGGCTTCGACTCATAATCTTGAGAACAAGTGACGCTTACTGAGGCACAATGGCCTAATTTGTAGCCATATATGACAGCTATAGTCGCCCCCTCCAAGGATCAGGGTCCATTGCCAAAGAGGTAGAGAAAGAATGTTAGGAGCACTGTGGGCTGGGGATCAAATGCCCTGTAGCAGTTTTCCTAAGAGATTGAAACATTCCATGTCCCAGGGAAGCTCCATAAACCAGAAGGTAAACAGCTCAAAATAGCATCAGGAGCTCCCTGAAACTGACCAGATTCACTAGGTCCCTCCCTTCCAAGAGTAAACAATAAAGGCTGCTCAGAGTCTCTCGGAGAGAAGCTGAGACCAAGACTCTGAGAGTAGGCCAACAGTCTGGAAGAGACACAAACCAGCTAAGCTACCTGGAAGAGGTCTAGACCAACTGGAAAGGACGCTCTCCAACCTGCTGAGCTGCCTGTAGGCAGTGTAGTGTAACCCAGATTCCCAGATTTGGTGAGCTGTCACCTATGCTGGGGTGGGCTTTGGTGACACAGCTGTCTTTGAGCCATTTTTGTTCCTGTAAGTGATCTTTCACCTCTGTTTGAGTATAAAACTAATTGGTTAACTTGTTCATCCTGGATGGGGGAGGGGCTTGTTCCTGCCTCAGACTTTGTTGACTCCTTCACAGGAGGCCTCACCCTCTCTGAGGAGTGGTTGGGGGTTGGAGGAGCAGGAGGAGAGGAGGGAGAGGGAACTGGGATTGGTATGTGAAATGAGAAAAGATTGTTTAAAAAACTCATTGGTTCACCAAGTTGGACTGTGGTGGTTTCTCCATGTTAGGCTGTTGTGGGCTCACTGCCTGGGAGGAGTACTGTGTCTGTGTTGTATCTCCCCAAGAAAACTCTGGTCAACAACAAAGGACAGTTTTTTATTTTTCTATTAATAGATAGCATATTTATCCAAATTAAATAATTTTTTATCAAACCTAAAGGACCTGAAATTTTTCTTTTTAAAAACATTTTGTAGTCTTTAGTTTTACATTTAATTAAAATCATGATTCATTGGAGATGATTTTTGTGTAAGGTATGAGGTTTAGACTGAAGTTAATTTATTTCTAAATTAAAAATAGATTATTAGCTTATACAATACATCCTTCCTCTCCTCCCAGCTCCCCGCCCATCTCCAGGAAAGAGCAGGCCTCCAAGAGAGAACAACCAAGCACAAAAAAACAAAATACAGTAAGACAAGACAAAAGCCCTAATGACGAAGTTGGACAAGGCAACACAACAGAACGGAAATAGTCCCAAGAGCAGGCAAGGGAGTGAGAGACACAGGGCTCCCATAAAGTCCCACAAAATCACCAGGGTAACATCGTAACATATAAGCAAAGGACCTGCTGCAGACCCGTGCAGGCCGGGTGCTTACTGCTTCAGTCTCTGTGAGCTTATGTGAGCTATTCTTAGTTAATTTTAGTGTGCCCTGTTCTCCTGGGTCCTCCATCCCCCCCTACAGTCTTGATGCCCATTGTGGGATTCCCCAGAGTTCCATGGGGAGGGGCCCAATGTAGACCTCCAGTTTAGATTCTCTCTCTGCATAATGTCTGACTGTGGATCTCTGCTGGAGGAAGCCTCTCTGATGATGACAGGACAATGCTCCAATCTATGCGTACAGCAGAATATTATTAGGAATTGTTACATTGATTTTTTTTTTTTAGACCAGTCATGTTTGGTTCTAACCTAGGTCTCTGGACTAGCCAGCCTCTGGTTCCTGGCCATCCAGGCGGTATCATGGGTTCCTTCATGTGGAGTGGGCTTCGTGTTAAATCAGGCATTGGCTGGCCACACCCACAAGTTCTGCGGCATCATTGCCAAGGTCGTATTTGGTGGCTAGATTGGTGTTTGCTTCTCCTTTGGTAGCCTAAAGTGTACTTTCCCACACCAAAGAGACTAGAACGTAGGAGTGAAGGCTCCATGCAGGCACCAGCTTGGCCTCTCCATGTTCAGTGACCTATATGGATGTTGTCCTCAGCAGTGGGGCCAGGCTGTCAGTTTGCAGAGATAGCAGCCCTCTGTCCTAGCATCAGCCTGGGTTGTTTGGGGGATCTTCATGGGACCCCCTCAGGCAACAAATCAACCAAATGCAAGCCAGTTGCACCACTTGGAGCTTGAAGCACCAGTTGTATAAACTGTCCTTCCTTTATTGTGTTGTGCTTCGTTCTTTAGCAGAATATCAGTTGTACATATACATGTGCATAGATCAGCTTTTGTCTGCTCTACTCTATTGACCTGTGTATGTGTCTTTCACTCCATAAAAACATATAGTCTCCATTGTGTGTTTTGTTCATCTTTGTACTCAATTTATAGCTCTTAAAATATGATTGATACTTTTCTGTATTTGCCTTTTCTGAAATTGTTTTTTAACTCTATTAAGACCTGTGTTTGACCATGAAACCCAATATGGACAAGTTCAACAGAACCACTATATATGGGCTGCCCATGCTTGCTTCAGCATTGCCAGGGATTTGAGCAGATATGTCTATAATTTTGAAAGGAATTATAATAAACCTATAGGTCAGTTTGGGCTGGAGAGATGGCTCAGTGGTTAAGAGCACTGCCGGCTCTTCCAAAGGTCCTGCAACCAATTCCCAGCAACCACATGGTGGCTCACAACAATCTGTAATAAGATCTGGTGACCTCTTGGTCAGTCGGCCTCATCAACTTAGACCAAGAAACCCAAAATGGACAAGTTCAACAGAACCCCCATATGCAGGATGCCATGCACGCGCTTCAGCATTGCCAGGGCATCCATTTCATTCATTCATTTTTCATAGGGCAGTTTGGAGAGAGATGGTATATTCATCATGTTGGGTGACTCTTCCAAAGTGGGAACATAGTATGTTTCTTTATTTACTCAGATCTTGAGCTCTTTCATTAAATCGTCCTAATTTTCAGGATGCAGATCCTCTCTAAAATCTTTAAAATAATTGTAAATGCTATAAATATTAGCGTTAACTTCAGCTTCACATACTCAGTGCTAGTATACAAGGATGCATGAGGATGCAGCTTTTGTATTGCACAGCCTTGCTGAGCTCAGTTATCAGCATAGGTGGATTTTGTTTTGTTGGAACGTTTTATGTAGACATTCATTTAATCTCCAAATAGGGACAGTTTTATATCCTCTTTCCAGCCTGTATTACTCTTCGGGTGTTTTTTATTTTTATTTTTTTTGCCTTATTACTGCATCTAAAGCTTGCAGTAGTAAGCTGGAAAGGAGTAATGATAGCAGGCATCCTTGCCTCATTCCAGAAACTAGGTAAAGAATTCAA